>NW_027204204.1:1017500-1427500 GCF_024711535.1 Dipodomys merriami
TCTCAACCCTGCAACAGTCCGAGGACAATGTCCTAAGGTCCTACGGCTTTAATTTTCCTGGAGAAGGTGGGTGGGTGGATCATACTGTGCCCCAGGCCATTTGGACAGAGGATACCCTCCCCCACCCCCCTGCTTGAACTCGGGGCCCATGCACAACATCTCTTCACTTTTTTGGTGTTTCATTGGAGATCAGAGTCTTATGGATTTCCCTGCCTAGGCTGGCTTCCAAGGGCGATCTTCAGATCTCAGCCTCCTGAGTGGCTGGGATGACAGGCGTGAGCCACCAGTGTCGACGACGTGTTTGGTTGTCCTACTTGGTACTACTAGTATCTGGTCCATAGGAGGTGCTAGGGAGGAGGTTCAACATCTCCCCTCCCACAGGACAACTTGCTTTACCACTAGGAACCGAGCGCTCCAAGGTGAGAAAGGTGAAAGGTGAGCAGTACTGGAAAGTTGAGGAACCTGGCCTGTCCCCCCCCCCCTCAGCCCCCGGGGCACCCAAAGCACGTGATAAATTAACTCCCAGCGAAGTGCTCCCGTCAGCTCGCTGGGCTGCAGCCTCAGCAGAACCGGAGAAATCCTGCTCAACTTGTTCCCCCCCCCCCCCCCCCCAGGCTGAGACTTCCTCAGAGCTCTGACTGAGAGAGGTAGGTACCATCTTCGCTGGGTGTGGTCTGGGGACCACCACCTGCAGCCCAGCACAGGTGACGGAGCTGGGCGCTGGCGGGGAAGGAAGGCAGTCCCCCAGCTCTGCCCCTGCTCGGGGATCCGAACTCAAGTCCCATCTGGCCGCAGGCAACAGAACTTTGCCAAGACAATTTGGACAAACAGCTACCCTGGAAGCGAGTCCCCAGAGGTTAGGGAAGGAATTCCTTCCAGGAAAGGAATGTTCTTGGCAGAGGGAACAGTGTGAACGAGGGCTCAGAGGCAGGAAGGAACTTGATCCATTGGAAGTGGCTGTGAATTTTTTTTTTAAGATTATTTTTGTGTCCAGAACCAGGAGTGAGGAATAATTAGGGTGAAAAGAAGAAAGAGGAGGAAGGAGGAGAAGAGAAGGAGGAAGAGGAGGAGGAGGAGGAGGGAGGGGGAGGGGGAGGAGGGGGAGGAAGAGGAGGAGGAGGGGGAGGAGGGGGAGGAGGAGGAGGGGGGAGGAGGAGGAGGAGGAGGGGGAGGAGGAGGGGGAGGAGGAGGAGGAGGGGGAGGAGAGCAGAACTGGAGCAGGGGGACTTTTCTTCCAGAAGCAGCTGGAATGAGTGTGGGCTGGGTTTGATCTCTAGCCTTGATCTGGTGTGGCCAAGCTGGGATGCCACCTGTGCCCCGGAGACAAGGTGAGGCTTGGCTTCGTCACCTGCTAAAGCAGTCAAGCAAACTGGTCAGACTGGGGACCAGAGACGGAATCCCATGAATGATAATTGTCCCAGAGGCTCCAGGGAGTGAGGATTTTAACCAACTGCTTCTCCCAACCAACTGCTTGACTTAAGGCTATGGAGTCATGATGTCAATATATTTTCGTACCGATTTTGTAGTTGGTGACACATTCTGGCAACCTGGAGATGCGATTTTAGTGAGCCGGGTTGTCGTACCGTAAACCTAAAACTGGGTATCTCTTAAAGCTGTTAGGATCTGGCAGGAGACCGGCTTCCAGTCACAAGAACATTTCCCAAGTTTTTCTTGTTCCCTCCTCAAAGCCCAGGAAACAAAATCCATTTTTAATGAGGGACTATCAAACACTGTGCTTTTTTATTCTCTGTGTGTGTCGGGCTGAGGAAGCGGGTACTGGGGCTTGAGCTCAGGCCTTGTGCCCTGTCCCTGAGCTTTTTCTGCTCAAGAATTGCACTCTACCACTTGAGCCACAGCTCCACTTCTGGCTTTTTTTTTTTTTTTTTTTTTTTTTTTTTTTTTGTGGTTCCCTGGAGTTGAGTCTCATGGACTTTCCTATCTGGGCTGGCTTCAAGCCATGATCCTCAGATCTCAGCCTCCTGAGTAGCTAGGATTCTAGGCATAAGCTGCCAGCATCTGGCTGTGCTTTTTTTGTTGTTGTTGGTCCTGGGTCTTGAACTCTAGGCCTGGGCGCTGTCCCTCAGCTCTTCAGCTCAAGGCTAGCTGCTTCTGGTTATCTGAGTGGTTTACTAGAGATAAGAGTTTCTTGGACGTTCGTTCCTGGGCTGGCTTTGAACTGCGATCCTCAGATCTCAGCTTCCTGAGTAGCTGGATTACAGGCATGAGCCACCGGCGCCCATCTGGGCTGAGCATTTTATCAGTGCCCTTTGGGGCCTGCAAGCCCCACGTGCATGTCTTCCAAGAAAAAAATGCCCTCCACTGACTGTTGACCAGGGCAAACGGGGTCTTCGGTGAACTTCGTGCCAACTAAAGCAGCAGAGTGAAGAGGAATTCAGTATTCCAGAAACCAAGCGCTATGGCATCATGCCTGTAATTGCAGCTCCTAAGAGGCTGAGATGTGAAGATCAAGTTTCCCAGCCAGCCTGGGCAGACAAATCCTTGAGAAATTCTTACCTCCAATGAACCACCAAAAAGCTAGACCCGGAGGTGTGACTGGAGTGGCAGAGTGCCAACCTTGAGAAGAAAAAGGCAAGTTAAAAAACACAAGGCCCCGGGTTCAAGCCCCAAGGGCTGGTCACACACGCGCGCGCGCGCACACACACACACACACACACACACACACACACACACACACACACACACACACACACATACATACACACGAAGTGATCTCTCTCTCTCTCTCTCTCCACCCTTGATTCCTATCAGCAGCACGTGGCTGATCGGAGAAGTCATTTTCTCCCCAGACCGTGCGGGCCTGGGCTGCCTTGCTCCCAGCATATTTTACTCATCTCTGACAAACCATCCATTATCCACTCCGTAACTGGCAAACGTGAACTTGGCTCACACTTAGCAGAACGAGGAGAGATCCAACTTCGAAGTGGGAAGAAAGAGAGAAATTATAAAGATGAGGCAGACGGCTTTCCAACCTGTAAGAACATGTTGTTTGTGCCAGTCTGGGGGAAGGAAGCCAAATGCCCGACTCCCGTGTTTGACTTCCACTCCAACCTGGGTGATGTTTGGTGGGGACGGAGCAGTGCCCACCGCCACCCCCCCCCCCATCCCTCTTGAAGCTGATGATCGGCATATTGTGTAGAGACCGCGAGGAGGGGGCGATCCCGCTCTGGAGGAAGCTGGCAAGAAAGTTGGAGTCTATAAAAAGAAATGCGCGGTCAGGGTACAGTTTCCTATTCTGAGTCAATGTTAAAAAAAAAAAAAAAAGAGTCAGAAATTCCAAGCCAGAGGCTCAGGCTGGCCTCCAGGACTTCTTTAATCACATGGAAGCGTGGAAGCAAGTTCCCCAAGCCCCTGCCTCTCCTACCCCCGCCCCCCCCAGCCAACTGGGATTACACAACCCACTCATTTTATTCTGCAGGCCGCTGTTTCTCATTAAAGAGCCAGAACCTTCTCTTTCTCTCTCTCTCTCTCTCTCTCTCTCTCTCTCTCTCTCTCTCTCTCTCTCTCTCTCTCTCTCTCTCTCCCCTCTCTCTCCCTCTTCTATTTCTCTGTCTCTCTATTTCTCTCTCCCTCCACCCCCCCCACCCTCTTCTCTTTTCTGTCTGATTCAGGTGAGTAATTCCACTTCTGAAACCACAGAGATTCTGGCTGGACTCAGGAATTAGTACATTCAGCTTCAAGTGTGAACCTAAATCCTTTCTCCATTCTTAATCTCTCATCTTCCAGCCCCTGACTCATCATCCGGAAAGAACAACATTGAAGTCAATAGACAACAGTGACCCATCCCGTTTGCCCCCCCCCAATGCTCCCCAACTGTTTCTGGAGGGTTTTGTTCTCTCTCCCTCTGCCTTGGTGTCTTTTTTTTTTTTTTAAACTGAATTTACCAGATGTTTTGGCAATGTGTAAAACCTGGCTTTCCTATGTTCCAATTGGATGAAACTATATCCAAAACGCAGCACATACTGCCTGGATTCCACACACTAAGTGCTTGATGATTCTGGAGAAGAGTGTAAAGATGGAGTTTGGTTTGGGGAGTTTGTCTTTCTTTCTTTCTTTTTGGATTTTTATTTTTTTAGGTCTTGGGACTATCAGAGCCAGGTGTTTGCGTTCAAGGCCTTGGAAGGCCTTAAGCCAACCCCAGAGTGTGAGAATATGTTCTCAATGCTGTTCTTTTTCCTTCCATTTTTATTTCCCTGGCTGAGTAACAGAAACTGCACAATTGTACCCCCAAACCTCTCTGGGAAGACAAATGTACATATCTGGAAGGTTGGGGGGAGGGCATAGCCCAGCAGGAGAATGCTTGCCTAAAGAAGAAAAAAGAAGAAAGAGAAGGAAAAGAAGAGGAAGGGGAGGAGGAGGAGGAGGAGGAGGAGGAAGAGGAGGAGGAGGAGGAGGAGGAGGAGGAGGAGGAGGAGGAGGAGGAGGAGGAGGAGGAGGAGGAGGAGGAGGAGGAGGAGGAGGAGGATAGGTGCTGGTAGCTCACACCTGTCATCCTAGCTATTCTGGAGGCTGAGATCTGAGAGGACCATGGTTCGAAAACAGCCCAGGCAGGAAAATCTCAGACTCTTATCTCCAATTATCTCCAATTAACCAATAAAAAGCTGGAAGTAGAGCGGTGACTCAAGTGGTAGAGCACCAGCCTTAAGGGGAAAGAGCTAAGGGACTTGAACTTTCAGGACCTGTGTTCGAGTCCCAGGACTGGCACAAACGGGGGGGGGGAAGGAAAGAGAAAGAAATGCTTTCAGCCACATCTGGAAAAAAACAAAAATACCCCCCAAAACCTGCTATCCAATTCTCTCTTTGGTCTTTCCAACTCCAGGCCCCCTTGAGCCAAAGAGGGAGCTGGATTCCTGCATCCTTCCATCCCCCCCCCTTCCCCCCCCCCCCCCCCCCCCCCCGCCACTTGCCCCAGGCCGCATTGCTGAGAACAAGCCTGGACGCACCAAGCCACCTCGCCAGGCCTTGCCCCAATCCACAAATGGCACAGAACGCACATTAAACAGAAGGAAAGCAACATACATGTAAAGAAATAAGAGCTGCCCCAGGAAAGTTGGCAGTGGTTCTGGAATGCTTTAAAGTGTGTATGTGTGTGTGTGTGTGTGTGTGTGTGTGTGCGCGCGCGCATGTGTGTGAAGTGTGGAGCCCACAGCCGAGAGGCTGCCTCATTCCCAAGAACTCTTTCTTTTACAGCCATGACCTGTTTTGCCAGTCAAAATAAATACAGTGTTAAATGCCCCTTTCACTGCTTGCAGTGCCTTGGCAGCTTGAAACATGACCCGCTTGCTCTGGAAAAATGTCCTTTTAACCGGGCAGGAAAGGATGCCCCCCTTCTAACTGGTAAGTAGGGAGGGTCAGGGATGGTGACCTCGTGCAGGAAGTGGGAGAAACGGACATGGGGTTGAGTCTGCTCGCCTATAAGCCATTGCTTCCCGAAGGTTCCATGCAGATCCAAGAGCCACGCCTTTAGAACAGGGAGCCAGTTGTCAGGTTGTCCAGCCTTTTTTCTTTCCCAAGGTACGATTAAAATAAAGCAGCAACCAGAATGGCTGCTTTACAAGGCTCATTGGAAGAGAGAGAGATAGAGACAGAGACAGAGAGAAATACACATACAGAGGCAGAGAGAAAGCTAAGCATTTACTTTTATTAGAAAAATAAAACAGGTCAGCAATTTACTTGGGCCATTACCTCTTCTTGTGTCAGTTCTGGGGTTTTGAACTCAGGACCTGGGCGATGTCCCTGAGCTTTTTTTTTTTTTTTTGCTCAAGGGTAGTGCTCTATCACTTGAGCCACATTTCTGGCTTTTTGCTGGGTAAGTGGAGATAAGAATCTCAGGGACTTGGGGGGCTGGGAAGTTGGCTCAGTGGTAGAGCGCTTGCCTTGCATGCCTGAGGCCCTGGGTTCGATTCCTCAGCACCACATAAGCAAAAAGAAAAAAGCCGGAAGTGGCGCTGTGGCTCAAGTGGTAGAGCACTAGCCTTGAGCTGAAGAGCTGAGGGACAGTGCTCAGGCCCAGAGTTCAGGCCCCACAACCGGATTAAAAAAAAAATAAAAAATAAATAAAAATAAAAAAGAATCTCAGGGACTTGGAACCTTGATCCTCACACCTCAGCCTCCTGAGTAGCTGGGATCCTCACAGGTATGGGCCACCAGTGCAGAGCTCCATTATTAAATCATTCGTTTTTGGAGTCCCCAGAGCCACAGGGACATCCCATAACAGCAGGGGGGGGGAGCTGGACGGGGGGAGGGGGGGCTGAGGAACTTTATGGATTTGCCCTAGAGGTTTGACATCACAGTAGCCATTTGCTAGGCCATTTCTGCATACCAGGGACAGCTGACACTTTCTGAATCATCCTATTATCTCCTGGAGGGGGGAGGGGGAGGGTTGACAAATAAAGAAACTGAGGCTCAGGAGGTTAAGTCACTTGCTCCCAGATCCCCAACCATAGTGGGGGAGGCGGGACGGTGGAGGGGAAGCTGAGATTTGAACCCAAATCTGCCTACTGTGAATGGTCAGGATGTAAGGACACCAAGCTAGTGTCGCAATAGCTCCAGGCAGGAATCTTACAGAATGATGGTTCTGTTCCTCACGCCCGGGGCTGCTGGTGTGGCAGCTTCCCGAGGCTGGGGGACAGGTCTGAAAGTGTGTTGTCAGGCTATGCTGCCCCAAACCCAGAAGGTTCTAGGTCAGGTCTTTCATTACCCCTCGCATATTGTTTTTTGTTTTGTTTTGTTTTGTTTTTTTTTTGTCGGTCGTGGGGCTTGAACTCTGGGCCTGGGCGCTGTCCCTCAGCTCTTCAGCTCAAGGCAAGCGCTCTACCACTTGAGCTACAGCGCCACTTCCGGTTTTCTGGTGGTTTATTGGAGATAGGAGTCTCACGGTCTCTCCTGCCCGGGCTGGCTTTGAACCGCAATCCTCAGATCTCAGCCTCCTGAGTAGCTAGGATTACAGGCGTGAGCCACCAGCGCCCGGCTACCCCTCGCATATTGTTATGGCCACTTCTGCCTCTGTTTCTTTCTCTCCCTTCCTCCCTCCCTCCCTCCCTTCTTTCTGTCTTCCATCTGAGATCAGGAGTCAAACAGGGTGCCTGATGCTTTTGCTCACTGGCTAGTGTGCTCTACCCTCTGAGCCATGCCTCCAGCCCCACCTGGCCTCCATCTCCCACCCTTCTCTGAGGACATCGGTGCTTACCAGTCCCTCTGCATCCAAGATACATCTCAAATGCCCTAACTTAGGCAATCCTGACTGGGGTGGGGGGGAAGGGCGGTGCTCAGAGCCCACCAAGCGGCCCCTCCCCATGGGGGAGTCCTGGGGGGGAGGGGGGCCGGCCCACTTTCTTCCTCCTCCTGCAGAAATTGCTGGGTTGATGGGGCCCAGCAGGGAGCCCCAGGATGCCCTGGGCTCCACAGTGGGGTGCTTCAGTTCTTCCCAGTGGGTGGTGGCACCATGCTGGGTCCTGGGGAATCAGCTGAACTGGACAATAGGGAGCTGCCAGAGTTGGGGCTGCGAATCAATGGAAGCAAGGCCCCTGGGCAGGATGGTGTGTGAGTGGCCACCTCACATAGGTTTGCTCTGGAAAATAAGGTAGAGATTTTAGAGGGTCTTTTTAAAAAAAAATTAAGATATATTATTTTATATGGATATGTGAATACACAGCAGAGGGCATTCTTTCGTTCCTCTTCCTCCTCCTCCTCCTCCTCCTCCTCCTCCCCCCTTCCCCCTCCTCCCCCTCCTCCCCCTCCTCCTCCCCCTCCTCCCCCTCCTCCTCCCCCTCCTCCCCCTCTTCCCCCTCCTCCCCCTCCTCCCCCTCTTCCTCCTCCTCCTCCTCCAGGGCCTGAGCACTGTCCCTGAGCTTCTTGTGCTCAAGGCTAGCAGCGTACCACATGAGCCACAGCACCACTACTGGCTTTTCCTGTGTATGTGGTACTGAGGAATCGAACCCATGCATGCGAGGCAAGCACTGTACCACTGAGCCACACTCCCAGCCAAGGGGGTATTCTTTTCAAGTCTGTGATACATGACTTTGTACCTTCTGTCACCTGCAGCCCCTCAGGACATAGTTCAATGCTAAACTTGGGCTTTATCATACTAGTTCTCTGACTCCCTTTTTGAGCCCCTTTCCTCCCCATACCTGCTCAGTATTATTCAAGCTGTGGAGGACAGGGCGCATGCTGGTGGGGGGAGCTCTTTGGAGAAGGGCCAGAAGTGACAACAGCATGCAGGACAGGTGTGGTGGGCATGCAAGCTTGTACAACTGCCCAGGGTCCTGCTCAGCCCAGCTCAAAGCTATGTGGATGCCATGCTGAAACATACCATAGGCAGTGGCAGTGGCTTCCTCCCCCCGCCCCATCCTTCTTTGATAAAGAGATTCTATGTTTTCTTTTTTGGTTTTTGGTCATAGGGCCTGAACTCTGGGCCTGGGTGCTGACCTCAGTTCTTCAGCTCAAGGCAGGTGCTCTACCACTTGAACCATAGCACCACTTCTGGCTTTTTCTGCTTATGTGGTGCTGAGGAATCGAACCCAGGGCCTCATGCATGTGAGGCAAGCACTCTACCACTGAGCCACCTTCTATGTTTTCATTGGACCCCATCAGCAATAGGCAGGCCTAGTGGTATAAAGGAAATTAACAGGAGAGAGGGAGAGAGAGAGAGAGAGAGAGAGAGAGAGAGAGAGAGAGAGAGAGAGAGAGAGAGAGAGAGAATGGCACCAGTGGCTTTCACCCAAAATCCTGGCTACCTAGGAAGCAGCCGAGATCTGAAGATCCTGGTTCAAAGCCAGCCTGGGCAGGAATAGTCCATGAGATGCTTCTCTCCAATTAACCAGTGAAAAGCCTGAAAAGAAGGTGTGGCTCAAGTGGTAGGGCACCACAGGCATCAGGAGAGAGAGAGAAAAAAAGGAGGGGAGGAGGGAGGGAGAGAATATAGAGGATTTCAAAGATAGGACCCTGTAAGGAAAAGTGAGAAGAGAAACTCAGTGGAGGAGCTTGACAGACATGGGGGGGGATAGGCGGACACGGGGGGGGGGATAGGCGGACACCGGGGAACCCCTTGCCTGATGTTGTCCTAGGCATGGTGGACACAGGCCTGGGACATGGCAAACCTGCTGCTGCTCTTCTGACTCCACCCACAGCACTGGGAACTGTATCTGGCCTCAATGACAATGATGAACACACTTGACAAGCTAAATATTAGCTCACGAGAACTGAGTATAAAGTTGTAAGTCTTAAGTACAGATACAAATAATTAACAATAAGCTTGCTGGCGTGATTGCAGTCTAATTAACTTTAAAAAAAAACAAGCCTTAATCCAGAGCAAACTGAAAATGACAGGGAAGCAAACCATGTGGCAGCTTTAGGGTAGGGTTGGAGGCAGTGTCAGAGAGAGAGAGACAGACAGACAGACAGAGAGAGACAGACAGACAGAGAGAGGGACAGAGACAGAGAGACAGACAGACAGACAGAGAGAGACAGACAGACAGAGAGAGGGACAGAGACAGAGAGACAGAGACAGAGAGAGAGAGAGAGAAAGAGAGAGAGCGAGCGAGAGAGAGAGCACATTTGGTGATTTACACGGATGGTGGTGACTAATATCATCAGCTTTCCTCTGCTGACGTCAAAGCCAAAAGCAGTGCTTGGGTCCCTGTTTCTCCATGCTGGGGCCAGATGTCTGGGAAGAGCCTGTCAGTAACTTGGGGGACCCTCAGGGTCAGGCCGGAGGCGCAGAGCTGGTCCTCCCCGGGAAAGCGTCCATCTCTCCCAGCTGGCCTCCTGTCTCTGGAATTTAGAGCAGAGAGAAGGTGAGTTGAAAAGGAGCCACTTGTCTGTTGGCCATTCGTTCTTCTTCCAGAAAGGGATTCTAGACTTGGCTGTTCCAAGATAAAATGCCTGGATGGGGAGGTGAGTGCCAGCTGAGATTTCCAAGGCCGGAAGATCTAGACGTGTACATTGCCCTGACAGACTGTGTTTTCTGTACCTGACACAGAAGCAAGCAGTGTTTGTAGTCAGCTGAAAAGCCTAGCTAGGGGTCTCCTGCAAGAGACACGGCACGTGGTACTGTTGGCCTCCACATGTCTAGAGAAGGCAGAGCCCCTGCCTCTATTCCTCATGTCCTTTGGTGGTCTTTGTCACCCACTGAATGCCCTAGAAGAACTTGCTGGCTATCTCCTTCCCTTTCCCTCCCTCCCTCCCTCCTTTTCCTCCCTCCCTCTCTTCCTTCTTCCCCCCCCCCCTCCTCTATCTCTCTCTTTTCTTTTACTTGCTTGGCTTTGTTTTTTTTTTTTTTTTTCCCCTCAAAGGTGATGCTCTACCATTTGATCCACACCTCCACTTCTGGCTTTTTGATGGCTAATTGGAGTTAAGAGTCTCACAGATTTTTCTGCTCAGACTGGCTTCCAACGGTGATCCTCCACACTCAGCCTCCTGAATAGTTGAGATTACAGGTGGGAGGCACAGGTCACCTTCCTTTGTGTCTGCTCCTTGCCGGGAATATGCCCGCCTCCTCGTTAAGTGGAGCTGCTGTTATCCTGCAGTGACCACAGGCCTGCTTGGTGCTAAGGCCCTGACCCGCATTGTCTCACCTAATCAACCCCAGGGGAGATAGGGAGAGCCGGACCTGCGTAATGTGCTCAGCCACTGCCCCCCCCAGCCCGAGATCCCTCCCCCCAGACACTACAGCAGCTCCCCGGCTGCATTCTCTCGTGCCTAGGGTCTAGTTGCAACACAGCACACTGGGGACCCAAAGTACCAAGTGTACCCATCTCACCTTGACTCAGCCATCTCTGGTTTCCCAGTCTGTCATCCTGTCTCCTGGCCTTTCCCCTAGATGGGAGAAGTCCCATCTCCAGGCCTTTGTGCTGCTTCTTTCTTCTCTATGGATCCAAATGACTTGTGCCCCATCCTTGCCTTCCCTCAAGTCTGCTTAAATTTCCATCTATTCATCCATCCACCCACCCATCTGTCCATCCACCTATCTACCTTTCCTTTCTTTTCTCACATCCATCCACCCATGACCATCCATCTGTCAACCCAGCCTTATCTATCCTATCCCAGATCTATCCTTCCATCTATCTATCCATCATCCAGTCATCAATTACCCATCCATCCTTCTATCTACTCACCCATCCACTCACCCATTCATCATCTATCCATCCATCCTCATCTACCCATCAACCTTTACTTTCTTTCCTCTTGTCCATCTACACATCTCATGACCATCCATCCATCAATCTACCCATCTATCCATCTACCCATCCATCCATCATCTATTATATCCATCTATCACTCACCCATCCATCCCCATCCACCTTTCCTTTCTTCCCTCACATCCATCCATCCATCCATCCATCCATCCATCCATCCACCCATGATGATCCATCTATCAATACAGACATGCATCTGTCCATCCAGCTATCATCTATTCATCATTCATCCACCTACTCACCCATATACATCCATCATCTTTCCTCCATCCTTCCATCATTCATTTATCCATCATCCATCTAATCTTCTAATCTTCCTTTCTTCCTTCTTTCCTTCTTCCCTTCCTTCCTTCCTTCCTTCCTTCCTTCCTTCCTTCCTTCCTTCCTTCCTTCCTTCCTTCCTTCCTTCCATGGGGCTTGAACTCAGGTCCTGAGCTCTTTTTCTCAAGGCTAGTGCTCTACCACTTTGAGCCACAGCTCTACTTCTGGTTTTTAAGTGGTTAATTGGAGATAAGAGTTTCATGGGCACTTTTCTGCCCAGGCTGGTTTCAAACCATGATCCTCAGATCTCAGCTTCCTGAGTAGATAGGATTACAGGTATTAGCCACCAGTGCTCAGCTCCAATCTTCCTTTTCTTTTCTTTTCTTTTTTCTTTTGTCAGGCATGGGGCTTGAACTCTGGGCTTGGGTGCTGTCCCTCAGCTCTTCAACTCAAGGCAAGGGCTCTACCACTTGAGCCACAGCATCACTTCTGGTTTTCTGGTGGTTAATTGGAGATAAGAGTCTCAAGGACTTTCCTGCCCTGGCTGGCTTGGAACCTTGATCCTCAGATCTCTGCCTCCAGAGTAGCTAGGATTACAGGTGTGAGCCACTAGCGCCCAGCCAATCTTCCCTTCCCTCCCTCCCTCCCTCTCTCCCTCCCTCCCTCCCGCTTTCCTTCCTTCCTTCCTTCCTTTCTTCCTTCCTTCCTTCCTTCCTTCCTTCCTTCCTTCCTTCCTTCCTTCCTTCCTTCCTTCCTTCCTTCCTAGGCGATTTGTGGCTGACCATTAAAAACTCAGTCCTGGGGTGGCTCAGTGGTAGAGTGCTTGCCTTGCATGCATGAGGCCCTGGGTTCGATTCCTCAGCACCACATAAGCAGAAAAAAAAAGCCGGAAGTGGCGCTGTGGCTCAAGTGGTAGAGCGCTAGCCTTGAGCTGAAGAGCTGAGGCCTAGAGGTCAGGCCCCATGGCAAAAAAATAAAAAATAAACCAGTCCTACACCTATCCTTCCCCTGACTGGACTGGATAGTGAACACTGTGGAGTTGAGACACAATCTCGAAGAAATGGTAGGTGTTGAGGCTGGGGTTGTAGCTGATGGATGGTGTGTTCAGGATCCTAGGTTCAATTCCTAGCACTGGGGGGAAAAGGGGGGGGCGTGCCTAGCATAATATTATTCTGACACACCAGCAAGGTCATTTCTTGCATTTCTTTTTCATTGCCTAAGCCATATACCCTTGTTGTTGTTGGTGGTGGGTTTTTTTTTTGGGGGGGGGGGTCCGGTCATGGGGCCTGAACTCTGGGCCTGGGCGCTGTCCCTCAGCTCTTCAGCTCAAGGCTAGCTAGCGCTCTACCACTTGAGCCACAGCACCATTTCCAGCTTTTTTCTTTTTTCTTTTTGCTTATGTGGTGCTGAGGAATCGAACCCAGGACCTCTGGCATGCAAGGCAAGCACTCTACCACTGAGCTACCTTCCCAGCCCCTGTTGGTGGTGTTTTTAATCTAAAACATATAGAAATCTCCTCTCCCACCTGTTCATTTCTTACCCTTTGTGATGTCACCGGCATGTACAGCTTGATGTCTATGCTTCCTGATCTTTCTCTACTCACGTATGAAAATGTTCGTATAAGTATTCACATCACTGCTGAAGTTCTGTGGGTTTTTTTTTTTAATTTACAAAAGATGAACTCATACTGTATAGATAGGTCTGCGAGCTGCCCCTTCCCACTTAATCCCATATCACAAATTTTTTCCAGCTGAGTCCGCTCAGGTTTATCTCTTGGGTCTTCAGGGCTACTGGATGAACGTGGATGCCTCCCCTTCTACTCAACCCAGCCCTTCTTTTTTTCTTTTTCTTTTTGCTTATGTGGTGCTGAGGAATCGAACCCAGGGCCTCATGCATGCAAGGCAAGCACTCTACCACTGAGCCACCTTCCCAGCCCCCTCCCAGCCCTTCTTGTTAGATCCTTATCTGGCCTTCAGTCTCTCACCACCCTCACCCTCTTCACCCTCTTCACCCGAGTCATGCCTACTTGTGGGAGTTTCTCTGTGGGAGAGATTCCTAGAAGTGAAATCGCTGGGTTGCAGTCAAATTCCTTCTGCTCTGGGACTTTTTAACGAGGACACACATGTATATTGTCTCTGCTTTTAGGAGGAGAAACCACCACCACCACCACCGTCGCAACAATCACAGAACTAGAACTCGGAGCTTGCTGCTCGGGCCGTGCTGAGCTCCACGCCGCCCCACCCTGTCCTGACTAGAGCTATTTTCATTCACGTTTATAGGCTGGCTGTCTCCAGCTTGACTCCAGCAGAGGGAAAAGAAATCAGGTCCTTCTGTGTCATTCTTCAGACATTTAGAGGAAATTGATTTTCCACATGGGCTGGAACCAAGCAAAGGATGCAAATGGCCCACAAGGCCTTGTGACAGGCATTTACCACCAGCGCTTGCCACGCTCGCGCTGAACCCCAACTTGAGATGTTTTATTAGCACGTGCAGTTCCTCATCAGGCGAACACTGCAAATTGCCAAAAGCAGCGGCAATCCTAAAATAGGATTTTGTTCCTAATCCCCTTTAAAGGGAAGACCTTGTGGAGCCTTGAAATGTCTGGAGACTGAAAGATTTTATTCTCTGAGCAAGAACCAAAGGCAGCTGGTCTAAGAAGCTGAAACTTGCCTTAACTTCTAGGCTGTGTGTGTGTGTGTGTGTGTGTGTGTGTGTGTATGTGTGTGTTAGTGCTGGGACTTGAACTCAGGGCCTGGGCACTGTCCCTGAGCTTTTTTGCTCTAGGGTAGTGCTCTATCACTTGAACCACAACTCCACTTCTGGTTAATTGGAGATCAGAGTGTCACAGACTTTCCTGCCTGGGTTGGCTTTGAACTACAATCCTCAGCCTCCTGAGTAGCTAGGATTATAGGTGTGAACAACCTTTGCCTGGCTATAGCAGACATTCTTATGGAGCTTGGTAAGTGGAAAGTGAAGCAGCCAGGACAGGGCCTTACAGACAGAGACAAGGAACTTTGATTTAATTCTAGTACAGTGTGAAGTCACTTAAGGGTTTCAGCCAGGGACTTAGCATGATTTAGAATTTCTGTCTTTAAAAAGGCTGAGGTTCAAAGAAGGACAGTAGGATATGCGAGAGGGATCAATACACGAAAGCACTTCACACTGGGGCTGGCACAAAGTAAGCGTGGTAATAGGTGTAGTTGTTTTTCATGATCATCTTCATTACCATCATTATTATTACAGCTCTTTTGTTCCCCTAGAGCTGGTTCATGATTCTTGGATGTTTTGGCTTACAGGGGGACTGCCAAAGCAATCTGACAAGCCAGTGAAATTTTCAAGTTGGTTTTCCAAGTATTTTTATATCCTTAGAGATATGACACCTGCAGCCAGAAAGAAGTGTGAGTGCATTCCTGAGCGCAATCCTGTTTCATGGGGGGTGGGGGGGGACAGGTCTGAGGTTGGTGTGTTGCAACGACAGCGTTGGGTCTTTTTTTTGAGGGGGGGGGCGTGCTGGTCCTGGGGACAGGGTGCTCTACTTTTTTTTTTTCTTTCTTCTGGTTAATTGGAGATAGGGTCTCATGGACTTTCCTGCCCCGGGCTGGCTTTGAACCATGATCCTCAGATCTCAACCCCCCAAGTGTCTAGGATTTAGGGGTGTGACTTCCAGTGCCCAGCTCTGAGTGGTACTGAACTCAGGACCTTACACTTCTGCATTACCACTTCAGCCATGCTTAGTCATTTTTGATTTAGCTTAATTTTTTTTTTTCAGAATGGGTCTCTTGGGGCTGGGAAGGTGGCTCAGTGGTAGAGTGCTTGCCTTGCATACCTGAGGCTCTGGGTTCGATTCCTCAGCACCACATAAGAAAAAAGCCGGAAGTAGTGCTGTGGCTCAAGTGGTAGAGCGCTAGCCTTGAGCTGAAGAGCTGAGGGACAGCACCCAGGCCCAGAGTTCAGGCCCCATGACTGGATCCCCCCCCCAAAAAAAAGAATGGGTCTCTTACGATGATCATGGCGATTCTCCTATCCCTGCCTCCTGATTAGCTGGGTTTATAGGTGTAGCTACTGCACGTGTCCTTTACACAGAAGAGGAAACAGGCTCAGACACCAAGTCATTGACCAGACCTCGGAATTGGAAGTCATGACTCTGAGACTCCGTGAAGACTTTGCAGCTTCTAGATCATCAGCTGTGATTGTTTCTCACAGTGGCCATGTCCTTCTGCTCTCTTCCCCACCTCCTTTTCTCTTGGAGCAGGGGCTGTGATGTGCCACCCCTCTGTGACCCCTGGGGAGGGCCGTGGTACCCCCTTGTGAGCACACACCTGCAAGGAAGGAGGGCCGCCTTCTCAGCTTTCTTTCCTGTTCCTGGAAAGACTTTTTGACCCTGGTTTCTCAGATTCTTTTCTTCTCCCCATCCATCCCCAGGGCACGGGCCCCGCTGGTGTGCGCCCCCCACCCCCACCCCCCATCGCTCTGTGTTCACCAAGGGCGATGGCCAGGCTGGAGACAAGGACGCCTTTCTTCAAAGTGGTTCGCCTTCATCTCATAAATTCTCAACCCGGCTTGATTGGCTGCGAGGAATGAGAGCTCGGGCCTCCGCTCGGCTCCCCAGATACAAAGTGAGTTGTGTGCCATCTACCCACGTGAGGTCAGCCACAGAGGCCTGCGCCTTCTCACAAATCCCGAAGGACAAAGTGCCACAGAGTCCGGTCACAGGATCAAAACAGTCCACAGCGAGACAAAGAAAAGCAGAAGCTGGGGAGGGCCTGGCAATGCAGAGGCACTGGGGACACAGCAGCTCCATTTTTAACCTGACCACTGGGAGAGCTTTTAACCCCCCTCCCCTCCCCCCTCCCAGTGTCCAACCACGTGGAGTGTAGACACCGTCCCAGTACCAGCCTCTGAAGCAAAGCCCCCAATGCAGCCACGCCTGCCAGCAACGCCTTGCCACTTTCAAGAGCTCGCATTGCCCATGCAACGTTATCCCAATGTTTCTCATTTTTAGGCACTAAAATTAGTCCAACTGTGCCTTCTAATTCTGTAGACACAACCCAGCTTGTACAAATGTCCCTCTCTCCCATTTCTGGGTGGATTTTTGCATAGTTACAGACTGCCAACTCTGTCGAGTGTTCTTGGTGGGGTGGGGGGAAGAGAAGTTTAAAATCATCTTAGTTGCTTACCGTGAAACAAATGTTGTAGAGCTCAGGGTTTGGATTTAGGCAAAGCTGCACATGGAAGGAAGGCTCAGGAAAATAAAACCAGACCAACACCCTACATCGATCACTATTGTGCACCATGTAAGAAGCTGAACTGTAATTTATTGAATCAACTAGAAACCCAAGCATTTCTCAGACCTTTCTCCCTTGGACAAATGTGTGTGTGTGTGTGTGTGTGTGTGTGTGTGTGTGTGTGTGTGTGTGTGTACATGCATGTGTTGGTACCCGATTTTGAACTCAGGGTCTCTCACAAACCTTGCTTGTATATAGTTGGCACTCTACCACCTGATCCATGCCTAGATTTTTGCTAGTTGATTGGGGATAGAGCTTTATAGACTTTATAGACTTTTCTTCTCAGGCTGACTTTGAACTGTAATCCTCGAAATCTTAACCTCCTGAGCAACTAAGATTATAAAATGAGCCACTAACACTCAGCTTTTTGTGTGTCTCCCCAATACTGGGGTTTGAACTTAGGACCTTGAGCTCTTACTTGGCTTTTTCAGTCAAGGCTGAAGAGTCTTTTTCTTTCTTTCTTTCTTTCTTTCTTTCTTTCTTTCTTTCTTTCTTTCTTTCTTTCTTTCTTTCTTTCTTTCTTTCTTCTCTCTCTCTCTCTCTCTCTCTCTCTCTCTCTCTCTCTCTCTCTCTCTCTCTCTCTCTTTCTTTCTTTCTTCAGTCAAGGCTGGTGCTCTACCACTTGAGCACACCTGCACTTCTAACTTTTTGGTAACTGGTTAGAGGTAAGAATCTCATGGACTTTGCTGCCTGGGCTGGCGTTGAACCACGATCCTCCTACATAGCTAGGATTACAAGTGTAAGCCATGAATACGCAGCAATCAGTGCATTTCTTGCCATTAAGAAAGAAGTGTGGAGCCAGGCACTAGTGGCTCACACCTGGATTGTGGTTCAAAGCCAGCCCAGGCAGGAAAGTCTGTAACACTCATCTCCAATAACCTACTCAGAAAAAGCCAGGAGTGATGGTGTGTCTCAAGTGATAGAGCACTAGCCTTGAACAAAAGGAACTTGAGGTCAGAGCCCAGGCCCAGAGTTCAAGCCCTAGGACTGGCAGAAAGAAAGAAAGAAAGAAAGAAAGAAAGAAAGAAAGAAAGAAAGAAAGAAAGAAAGAAAGAAAGAAAGAAAGAAAGAAAGAAAGAAAGAAAGAAAGAAAAGAAAGAAAGAAAGAAAGAAAGACAAGAGTGTGGGCCAGTTGATATGCTTGTAATCCCAGCTACTCATGAAGAAAAGATCAGAAAGATCAGTAGGATGGAAGTCTGAGGCCAGCCACATATATCCCCTTTACACAGAAAGTGAAAATAAGAGTGTCCTGGTCCAGGTCAGCCCAGGCATAAATGTGAGACCCTATTGGAAAAGTAGCTAAAGCAAAGAAAGAAAAAAAGCTGGGAACATGACTCAAATGGAAGAGCACCTGCCAAATAAATGTAAGGCCCTGAGTTTAAAACCTCAGTACTGGGGTGGGGGGGGAGGGAGGGAGGAGAGCATAAAAAGAAAGGGAGAAATGTATATGCTAGGTCTGGTGGCACATGCCTATAATCTCAGTGGTTGGGAGGTAGAGGCAGAAGGATTGTGAATTTGAGGTCAGGCTGGGCCACATGTAAGATCCAGTCTCTAAATAAATAAGTAAACATGGAAGGTGTGTATGTATTGTGTAGGTATTATATGTGTTGTGTGTGTTTGCATGTGTGATGTGTTTGTATGCTGTCGTGTGTGTGTGTGTGTGTGTGTGTGTGTGTGTGTGTTGTATGTGTATGTGCATACTTAAAAGCAAGAGCGAATAGCAACTCTTGCAAACTAGGCCAAAGGAGACTGGAATCTCAGTTATTTTAGTCCCACCCCCAAGTACAATTTGGAGAGTTCAAAGTCATCTCCCGGCCTGCTGAATCAAAAGTCTGAAGCCACCTGGCCCCCTCGACCAAGGGCAGCTGAGTGAGTGCGGTGACAAAATCCTTGGGACAGTGCCCCCGAAGCTGTGGGTTGAGGGGGAGAGGGGTGGGGGACCGAGGGGCGGTGGAAGCAGAGATAAAGGTTTCTTTCCCAGCTGGCCCCAGCTTTATCATGAAACAGCAGTCCAGCAAGGAGGTGGAGGGGGTGGGGGGGGGGCGGCCTAGAAAACTCCAGCCTACACTCACCCAAGACAAACCCCGTCTGGCAAGAGGCAGCCTTGCTGATTCCAGGCCTATATTTTTCATTTCTTGTTTTAACAGTCATAAACGCCTCCTGATGCCAAAGCAGAACATGACTTTAATCCAGATAAAATAAAATTCCTAAACCCTGAAAACTATATGGAGATTTACAGGCCAATTTTGAAAAGCAAGAGTCTCAGTAGATTCCAAGAATGGCACGTTTCCACATGGCCAGGCGCTGGGTGCTGGCCTTGGGGCCTGTCTCCCAGGAACCAGCTTCCTGCCTGGGACAGAACAGAGATGGGCTACTTAGAGTCTCTGGGCTCTGGGGTGTCTTGGCTTTTCAGGAGCCCTCATCTGTCCCAGCGCCTCTCCCAGCCTTCCCTCCACCCCTGGCTGTTACAGCAAACCACAGTCAAACTCTCCTATTACCAGCTGCCAAGTTTTCTCTAAGTAAACACAGAATCAGGGAGATGAGTTCTGTTCCATTCCCAGCACTGTGGGGTGGGTCGAGGCTGGCCGGGTACCAAGGCTGAGAACCAGGCCGGGGTCAGATCTAGGGTAACTGTGGGTTAAAGCACATTGCCCCCCACCCAGGTCCCAGCAACTACAAATTGGGGACCCTCTGGGTCCTCTTGTTTCTTGTTTCCTTGCCCTGAGCAGAACCAGAGAGCTCTTTGCTTCTGAGCTGTCCAAGAAGAGAAGGGGGCTGGGTAGGAACCAAGGTCAGGAGCTGGTAGCTCATGCCTGTAATCCCAACTACTGAGGAGAGGCTGAGATCTGAGGGTTGTGGTTGGAAGCCAACCGAGGCAGGAAGTCAGTAAGACTCTTATCTACCGTTAGCCACCCAAAAGCCAGAAGTAGAGGTGTGGCTCAAGTGGTAGAGCACTATGCTTGAGCAAACAAAGCTGAAGGACAAGGCCCAGGTTCCTGAGTTTAAACTCCAGGACTAACATCAACACAAAGGAGATCGTTCCTCATGATATCAGAATGTAACTGAGAAACCTGCAGCCAGGCTCAACATGGTGTCTTGTGGCAAAGAGTACAGGTCCTGAAGCTATGAAGCTCTAGATGAGTGCTGTGTTCCTTGAAGTTGCTCTGATGACTAATTCATCTCCTGGGCCTGACCTCAGCCTGAGCTTTTACTTTTCTTTCAGACACTTCTTCTTTCTACTTCTTCTTCTTTGAGACTGTGGCCTCAGCTGGCCTTGAACTCCTGGACCCAGGGCATCCCCAGCTTCATCTTCCTGAGTAGCTGGGGACAGGCATGAGCCACCATGCCCAGTCATTCACCGCTCACCACTCCTACTCCTTTTCTTTCTTTCTATCTCCCTCTTCCTCCCCCTTCCTTCCTCCTCATTTTTTTTTCCTTTTTTTTTTGTACTAGGATTTGAATTCAGGACCTCATGCTTGCTAATGTAAAGTGAGTACAATTACTGTAGCACTTGAGCCATGTACCAACTCTTTTTACTCAGAGGTCCTGGACTGTGATCTTATTTACCATTTTGAGAGGACAGGTAGGAATTACTCACCTTTGGTTGTTGTTGTTGTTGATAGAGATGGAGTCATTCAGATTTTTTGCCTAGGCTGGCCTTAAATGGCTATCCAACCAGTCTTAGCCTCCTAAGTATTTAGGATTACAGGCAAGAGCCTTCATGCTTAGATCTCCTTCCTTCTTAATCCTCCCTTTTTAGTCTACCCTCTGCTCCATCCCAAGTAGCTTCAGGCCCTTCCAGAAGCAAATTGAACTCTCTCTTCAATCATCTGCGAGTTCAACAAAGTCTAGGGGCAAGCAAGACAATCCTCCTCCTTAGAAGGAAGGCAAAAGGAGAGCGCATGCCTGCTAATAATTTTATTCTAGATTTCTACGTGACATAGTTGAGATATGGATATGAACAATATAGATTGTTTTCACGTATATCTCAATGTCTATATATATTCAGGGAAAGAGAGAGACATATATACACAGGCACACATGGAAAGATGCCTTGACACTTTGTTGAGGGGAAAAAAAACACAAAACAAAATAAAACAAAACAAAAAACCACTGTCACATTTGCCTCCCCCCAGTAGGTTGGGAAGTCTCAGAGGACAGACACTGCAACTGAATCCTCTCTCCTGAGTCCCCAGTGCCTGGCGCCTCCAAGGTCTTTAACTACATTGTTTCTATTGCTTAATTAGATATTTACCAACATGTTAGCACCAGCTGTGACTGAGTGATGGGATTACAGGTCATTTTCACTCTCTCATTGATATGTGTCTATATTATCACCTTGCTGAGGGTCAGCATTCTGGAATTTTCCACCGAAAGGCAATGCGTATCTTTTTCTCTCTCTTTCTCTTTGCAGGTGAAGTATGTATTTCCTTTCTTTTTATAATCTGATCAACCAAGAAGCTTTATGACATTAAAAATCTAAAGTGTGAGCTGGGCACTGGTGGCTCATGCCTATAATCCTAGCTACTCTGGAGGCTGAGATCTGAGAATCATGGTTCAAAGCCAGCCCAGGCAGGAAAGTCCGTGAGACTCTTATCTCCAATAAACCACCAGAAAACCGGAAGTGGCACTGTGGCTCAAGTGGTAGAGTGTTCACCTTGAGCTGAAGAGCTGAGGGATAGTGTCCAGGCCGAGTTTAAGCCCCACCACACACACACACACACACACACACACACACACACACACACACACACACACACACACACACACACACACACACACACACACACACACACACACACACACACACACACAGTGTGATGGACTGGTGGGAATTGGAGGCATTTCCTTGTAGTGGGAGAGGAGAGATTCCAGCCCCCTTGACACCCACTGGATGACACTGTGGCAGGAAAGCCAATTGGCATGGTGGACTCAAGCCAGTCCCTGGGAGGAGCTGGGCACAGCCACTGCTCCCTTTCTGTCTCCCCGCAGATCTGATCTGGAAGATGGGGTCCCATGTGCTTGAGCTCCTTCTTTTGGGTTCCTCACAGCCTCAGAGCTGTCAGGACAAGGCCAAACACATATTTGCCAGCTGGCTTGCTGTGGTTCACACAGCTAGCACCATTCTTCAGTCATAGCTATGTCCCTGATGCGCCCCCTCCCCCTTGATTGGATGGCAAACTGCAGAAATGGAGAGGAAAAATAGATTTCTTTGCTTTGAATACTTCTATCCACCTACCTATTTTCTAACTGCCTATTCTATCTATCTATCTATCTATCTATCTATCTATCTATCTATCTATCTATCTATCTATCTATCTATCCATCCATACCTATTATCTATATCCACCTTTATCTCTGTTATCTATGTATGTGTGCATGCATCTATCCATTTCTCTCTAGCTATCTTTTTTTTTTTTTTTTTTGCCAGTCCTGGGTCTTGAACTCAGGGCTTGAGCACTGTGCCTGAGTTTTTGTTCAAGGCTACCACTCTATCACTTGAAGCACAGCACCACTTCCAGCTTTTCTGTGTATGTGGTACTGAGGAGTCAAACCCAGGGCTTCATGCATGCAAGGTAAGCACTCTACCACTGAGCCACGTGCCCAGCCCTATCCACTCACTATCTATCCACTCATTCGTATTATCTATTTATATAATCTATTCTTATTATCTAATATGAATCAATCCATCTGTCCATCTAGGCATCCATCTATATCTATCCCTATTATCTAGTCATGTATCTATCCATCTCTATCTAGATCTCTATCTATCTATCTATCTATCTATCTATCTATCTCTTATTTACCTATCCTATTCCTATGTTTGTATGTATGTATGCATGTATTCATCTATGTCTATCTATCTATCTATCTATCTATCTATCTATCTATCTATCTATCTATCTCTATTATCTACCTATCCTATTCTTATTATGTTTGTATATATGTATGTATGTATTTGTCTATCTATCTGACTGTCTGTCTGTCTGTCTGTCTTCCCATTATCTCTCTCTTTTTTTTGTCAGTTGTGGGACTTGAACTCTGAGCCTGGGCACTGTCTCTCAGCTCTTCAGCTCAAGGTGAATGCTCTACCTGTTGAGCCACAGTGCTACTTCTGGTTTTCAGGTAGTTAATTGGAGATACAAGTCTCACAGACTTTCCTACCCAGGCTGGCTTCGAACCACAATCCTCAGATCTCAGCCTCCTGAGTAGCTAAGATTACAGGCGTGAGCCACCAGCACCCAGCCCCTCATTATTTCTTTATCCAAGTATTTATATGTCTATTGTCCATTTCCATTACCTATTTATCCATGTATGTATGTATGTATGTATGTGTCTCTGCACCTATTTTTGTTAATTATCTGCCATCTCTTTATTAATCCATATTCTACTCCTTTCCCTTTGACCATCTTTAAGCTACCCACAGATGCCATGATGCCAAGAGATGGTCATGTTCTCCCATACCAGAAGAAGGTACAGATTACCTTCCTATCAGTTATGACGACAGACTCAGAACCTCCAGGATTCCAGGCATAGTGAAAAGAAAACCGGAAAGTGCTCAGCACATGGCCTGACCAACATATGAGGGGGAAGGGGGGGACCGTGAGGAGAGAAGAAAACCATTATTTGCAGTTCATTTCTTTGTTAGTGGTTGTAATTACAGATCTTGGCTCCTGCTTCCATAAAACCTCATTCATTCACAGCAATTGGTGTGAAGGGCAGAGTAAGAGGCCTGTCTGCGTTCAGGGGACTGTTTAGAATCCTTAAACAAAACGGACCTTTTCTTGCTTTTGAGTGCAGAGAACTTGACAAAGAAAGGGCTTCCAAGTAGTCGTATTTTCCTTCTGCTCTAATTGACATTTAAAACTCATCTGGATTTGGCAGGAATTTACTTAGGTAAGAGTGTGGGGTTAAAAGCCTTAAGATAATTAATTCTTTTCGAAGCTAAACACGCCCTACTCGTGTGCTGAGCCTTCTCTGGTCATCTGGACTTCGCAGGTAACCCAGAGGTAAACGGCAGCTCAGGCCAGGTTGAAGGAGAACAAATTCCATTATTAGCACAGTTCAAATTAATGAGATTTTCCTTGACTTCAGTTTCAAGAGGCTAAAAGCCATTTAGTAACTTGATACCTCTTGTGAGTCTCATTACTGGAACCGTTTGTAAAACATAGTTTGGTCTTTGGTTACCATAGGAAATTGAAAAGACCCAATGACTGTTCCATTTTGGATCCAAGTTTTATGTCAGGCAATTCATTTTAAGCTTTGATGATTTTTTAATTTAAAAAATTCCCCTACCATAGCTTGGGAAAAGCAACTATTAATACAGAGGGAACACATGAAAGGGGTCTGGACCAGTTGAGTCAGTATAAACTGAGAAACAACGACCAACCAGTTTCTGTCAGAGTTTTATGCAAAAAGAAAGGGAGTGAGGGAGGAAGGAAGGAAAATGGAAGGAAGATGGAAGGAAGGAAAATGGAAGGAAGAAGGAAGAGAAACATAAGAATGAAATGAAGTAAGCCAGACTTTCAAACTTTATGTTATTTTTTCCTAAGCCACAGACACAAAAAGTTTTTCTTGGTTCTCTGTGTCTGGCAACCTCTTAAGATGAAGTTGGATTTGTCCCAAGAAGCAAATAACAAAATTAATTCATGAACTAGTACCTTCCAGAATGTTATCCCCCACCACCCCTTTCATTTTGTTTAGTCACTTTTATAGTCCTTTCTTTCTTCGAAGTAATTTGGCTTTGATTGCTTCTTTGTGAAATTCTAATGGCAAGACTGTGTCTAATTTCTGTTTTATGAAGAGATCACCAAACTCTACCAAGGAATGAACTGAAAGACAGAGTCAAATAAAATCTGAAATGTGAAAACTCTATCTACTCTGACTGGAAAGATTTTGTCTTTCAATTAGATCCTGAGACACGTTCTTATACAAACTGACAGATTTGGTTGGCAAGGTTCTTTTCCTCAGAAAACATAATTTCTACACCCATGTAAGTCTTAGCTACTCAGGAGGATGAGATCTGGGGATCAGGGTTCAAAGCCAGCCCCCAACTGGAAAATCTTTGAGCCTATCTCCAATTAACCAGTGAAAACCAGAAGTAGAGCTGTGGCTCAAAGGATAGCATGCCAGCCAGCCTTGAAAAAAGCCAAATGAGAGTTTGAGGCCCTGAGTTCAAGCCCCAGTATTGGCACCCCCAAAAAAGTTATTTTAAATATAAGGTAATAATAAGAATACTTAGCGTTTAAACAGTACTTTACAGCTTCAAAGCACTCCATAAACATGGGCTCTAATTCTCCCAGAGTGCTCTGTTCTTTGATGTTAGGAAAAAGCTGGCCACACAGTGGGGGCTGGAGCTCCATCCAGAAGAACTGGGCCCAATTAGCTAATTGTAACACTTTCATTTCTTCCCCCTGTTCAGTTTCATCCCCCCCCCCCCATCTCTCTTTTGTTCTCATTTAGAGCTCTCATCTACCGGGTCATCTATACAGGCCTAATGTTGGAAGTAGGCCTCCTTCCAAATCCTACCACCCGTTGCATGCTACTGCATGCTTACCTTCGCCCCCACCCCCATTCATAGTCGAATCATAATAGTAATATCTCCAAATGTCTTAGCACTACATTTAGTTGGCTCTCAGCATTTACCACTTTTTCCCCAGTCCTGGGGCTTGAACTCAGGGCCTGGGCACTGTCCCTGAGATTCTTTTGCTCAAGGGTAGCACTCTACCACTTTGAGCCACAACACCACTTCCGGCTTTTACTGAGTAGTTTATTGGAGATAAGAGTCTCACAGACTTTCCTACATGAGCCGGCTTTGAACTGCAACCTTCAGATCTCAGCCTTCTAAGTAGCTAGGATTATAGGTGTGCACCACCGAGTCCGCTCTTTCTAGTTTTTCAGTGGAGTAAAATGGCCTTATTCACAAGGGGATAAGAGGTACTACCGTATTTTATAAAGAATAGACTTACTGTTTTTTTTTTTTATTATTAAATTTTCTGGTCCTTCTTTTTCAAAAGGAGAATTTAGCCATCTTAAACCAGACACTTCTCTGTAGAGATTTGCTTCACATCTGAAATGGGAAGGCACTGATTGGCTGAGTCTGAGTCCCTAGCAAAGCAGAAGAAGTATTTATCCTAATGACAATGCCCTGGGGCCGGCAAACATTCCTTCAGTGAACTTCAGCCTCTTCTCTTTGCTGGCTGGAAGTAGAAATTCCTCTCACTTTTTTTTTTTTTTCTGGTGCCTGTTCTGAGGCTTAATTCCAGGGTCTCTCACCCTCTCTTGGCTTTGTATCGCTCAAGACTGGCTCTCTACCATCTAAGCCACAGCTCCGCTTCTGGCGTTTTGCTGGTTCATTGGAGATAAAAAGAGTCTCACACTATTTCCTGCGTGGGCTGGCTTTGAACCATGATCCTCATGCCTCAGCCTCCTGAGTAGCTAGAATGACAGGTATGAGCCCCAGTGCCTGACTGACCCAGCTTTTTGTATCTCTAGGAGTTTATTGGAGTGAAAAAAAAAATATCCCCACGAGTTTGCTGATTAATATGCAAGCATATTGGTGCAAGTGTGTCAATAGTAGTAAAAAGGGGAGGGGAGGGTGAAGACAGGCACTTCTAAGCACTCAGATAAAGTGAAGCTCACCCAGAAAACAGAATCCAGGTGCAGGTCAGTGACATGGCTTTCCAAGTCCTCCCGTGGGTCACACGAGAGCAGCTGGGGGGGGGGGGGGTTCTCATTTATCTCACATACATTTTCTGAGCATCTACGATGTGCCAGGCAGTGTTCTAGACCCCAATGATGCCCAAGGAACAAAGGAGCTGCCATCCACACATTGTACCATTCTAGCAGGAGTCATTCTAACATAACATCTGGCCATAATGTATTTCTCAGGTTAGAAAGAACATGTTAAAAAGCAAGGTTCTTGTGATCCTAGCTACTCAGGAGGTGGAGATCTGAGGATGGCAGTTAGAAGCCAGCCCAGGCAGAAAATCTGTGAGACTCTTATCTTCCATTAAGCTCCAGAAAACTGGGAGTGGTGCTGTGGCTCATAGTGGTAGTGTGCTAGCTCTGAGCATAAAAAAGCTCTGGGACAGTGCCCAAGCCCCTGAGTTCAGGCCCTACAACCACCACCACCAAGAACATAAAGCAAGGTTCGTGGAAATGGCTCTTAAATCAACACTTAGGCGGTTTCTTTTTTTTTTTTTTTTTGTCCGGTCGTGGGGCCTGAACTCTGGGCCTGGGCGCTGTCCCTCAGCTCTTTAGCTCAAGGCTAGCGCTCTACCACTTGAGCCACAGTGCCACTTCTGGCTTTTTTTCTTATGTGGTACTGAGGAATCGAACCCAGGGCCTCAGGCATGCAAGGCAAGCACTCTACCACTGAGCCACCTCCCCAGCTTAGGCAGTTTCTTATAAATATACATCTGTACCCATGTCATTACCTAAGAGAAATGAAAGCTTATGTTTACACCAAAACCTGTATGGGAAAGTTTATGGTGGCTTATCCCCCAACTGGAAACAACACTAGTATCCTGCAACTGACAGATGGAGAAACCAATTGTGGTACGTTGATACAATGGAACAGTAAACAGTACTGAAAAGGGAGTGGACTACTTCCTCATGGGGAGGAGACTGATGAACCTCACATGGATTATACTAAGTAAAAGAAACGGGAGGTAGGACTGGGAAGGTGGCTTAGTGGTAGAGTGCTTGCCTAGCATGCATGAAGCCCTGGGTTCGATTCCTCAGCACCACATACACAGAAAAAGCCAGAAGTGGCACTGTGGCTCAAGAGTGGTAGAGTGCTAGCCTTGAGCAAAAAGCAGCTCGGCGACAGTATCCAGCCCCTGAGTTCAAGCTCCAGGACTGGGAAAAGAAAAAGAAACTGGAGGTAAAGGGCTCTGACCTTTGTAGTTCCATTTATCTCACCTTCTGGGAATGGCAAACAATAGGAACCGAGACTAGATTAGTCCTTGACAGGAGCTAAGCCTGACACCAAGGATGACAAAGGGGCAAGGAGGGAATTTTAGGAATTTTAGAGTGCAGGATGTTCTAAACCTTGATTCGACTTAATGAGTACAACTTAGGAGTTATAGATGCTTGGCCAAAACGCCTACAGCCCTACATGAAGATGATCAATTTTACAATATGCAGATTATACCTTAATAAGGTTGATTAGAGAAAAACAGCAGTCCAGGTGAGCTAGCTCATGCTTAGAATCCCAGCTATCCTGGAAGCACAAATCAAGAGGATCTCAGTTGGAAGCCAGCCCCAGGAGCAGTTTGCAAGACATCTGGATCCATAAGCTTCATGTGGTGGTGTGGGCCTGTGACCCCCGCTGTGTGGGAAGCAGAGATAGGAGGATCATAGTCCAAGGCTAGCTCAGGGCCACTACCTGAAAAATGACTCCAGCAAAAAGAGGGATGGCAGTGTAGCTCAAATGCCCCCAGCCTCTGCCTATCAAGTGTGAGGCCATGAGTTAAACCCTAGTACTGCTAAAAAAAAAAAAAAAGAAAAAAAAAAAGAAAAGAAAAGAAAAGAAAGAAAAAGGTAGGCAGTTATATAAAGATATAACTTATTGGGGCTGGGAAGTTGGCTCAGTGGTAGAGTGCTTGCCTCGCATGCATGAGGACCTGGGTTCGATTCCTCAGCACAGAAGCAGAAAAAAGCCAGAAGTGGTGCTGTGGCTCAAGTGGTAGGTTGCTAGCCTTGAGCTGAAGAGCTGAGGGACAGCGCCCAGGCCTAGAGTTCAGGCCCTACACTGACCAAAAAAAAAGTTATCTCCCATTTTTATAAGTAATAACAGTAATGACGTGTTTAAGATATGCTTTAGAAGCACAGATGAATGGCCAGGGTGGCAAATTACTAACCAGAGTTATCTAGGTTGGGGAAAGGGGTGTTTTATTTTCTAAATTATGCATTCCTTTGATGTTTGAATATTTTAGAGGACACGCATTACTTTCAATCGGGGAGGTAAAAATCAGCTTGCTACACAACCATTTTGTCCCCAGTGGCTCTCCAGATGGCTGTGGAGGCACAGAACTTTACAGAGACGGGCAGGTTCTCCCTGGGTTCTGTAGAACACTTGTCTCTTGTGTAACTGAAGACACTTTGAGGCTTCTCTACACAGCAGCCTGGCCAGGTCCGTCCTCCCCTGTGGCCTGGCTCACCTCTGCCCATCCCAGGCCAGGTGACAAAGTATGCTGTGCCTCCCACCTGTGGTTGGTGAGAATCAGCCCTCGTGTCCCAGAGGAATGGCGGCCTGAGGCTCCATGCTGATGTGGCCCTGGAACTCCAGCCTGAGGCCCAGCATGATTTAGCTCGTCTGATGGTCCCAGATAATGTTGAAATGGAAGATAACATACATTTATATAACTGCCTGCCTATTTCCTTCCTTCCTTCCTTCCTTCTTTCCTTCTTTCCTTCCTTCCTTCCTTCCTTCCTTCTTTCCTTCCTTCCTTCCTTCCTTCCTTCCTTCCTTCCTTCCTTCCTTCCTTCCTTCCTTCCTTTTCTCCTCCTCCTCCTCCTCCTCCTCCTCCTCCTCCTCCTCCTCCTCCTCCTCCTCCTCCTCCTCCTCCTCCTCCTTCTCCTCCTCCTGTTCCTGCTCCTCCTCCTGCTCCTCCTCCTCTTACTGGTTACTTGGAGATAAGAATCTCATGCACTTTTCTGGCTTTGAATCACAATCCTCAGATCTCAGCCTCTGGAGTAGCTAGGGTCACTGGTGTGAGCTACCAGTGTCTGGCTTCTATTTCTTTTTTCAATTCAGTGAACACCAACAATGTTCTAGGCACTGGGGATATCCAGGGAGAAAAATAAATGGGAGGGGAAAAAATCTACCCAGATCCAGGCCAGTCACGCCCCCATGGTGGGTGGGAAGACTGAGGCCCACAGAACCAAGGTCACTCAGGGATCTAGTAACAGGCAGGACCACAGGACATGAAGCCCTTGTAGCACACTCAGGGAGGCACAGCTGGCTGTGGAAGAAGGGGGAAAGTCAGAACTGAGGAGTTGAGGGGGTGTGATGCCAGCCAGGATGGGGTGGGGGAGGGGCGCCCATGGCTTCTTCTTAGTACCGGACAGAGTAGTGGCCAGAGTTCAAATCGTGACTTGGACTTCCAAGCGGTGTGATCTTGGGCATGTCAATGCACCTGCCTGAGCCTCTGTTGTCTCATCTGTAAGATGAAAACTGAGGAGCTAGTTATTATGCTTGGGTGCTTGCTATGAAATGAGCCCAAGAAACAGCATTCAGATGGTATAAAGAAGTTTGTGTGCACACACGTGCAAGCATGTCTGTGTCTCTGTCTGTCTGTCTGCCTACCTGCCTGTCTGGGGTAACAGGAGAGAAGAAGGCCTTTGTCCTGATGGAATTTTTCAAAGGGATTCATTAGATGACAAGGAACAGGCTTTCTAGGAATGCACTGGCTCCATAAAAACAGTGATCTCCTCACAAGACCGAGAGGGAACATGCTAGATGGACTTTGATCTGTCACATGGATCGCAGGAAATAAAGTCTGCTTATTGGAAAATCCTTTTTAAACATTTTTTTGGTGTCCATCCTGGGCTTGAATTCAGGGTGTGGGCACAAGACTAGCACTCTACCACTTGAGCCACAGCTCCACTTCAGGCTGTTTGGTCTTTCATCGGAGATAAAAGTCTCTCAGACTTTTCTGCCCCGGGGTTGGCTTTGAACTGCTATTCTCTAATCTCAGCCTCCTGAGTAGCTAGGATTACAGGCAGGAACCACCAGTGCCCATCGGAAAATAATTTTTCAGGATCTACCTTTTTATTTTTATTTTTTTAAAGTGAAGGAATACTGAGGGTTTTTTTTCTTTTTCTTTTTGGTGGAACTAAAAAGAAAGGGGGGTACCATTCAATCCTCACTGTGGCAAATTCCCATAACACAACTCGCTAACATTTACAGAAGCTGTTGTGATTAAGTGGGAAGCAAGCTACTGAAAAATCTACAACAAGAAGTCAGCAAAGTAAGATCAAGAGACTATAAAGTAAACAATATATAGAGAATGAAATGTAATTTATTTCCTGGGGGAAGTGATCTCAGCCGCCAGCCGCCACAGTGACTGTTTGCTCCATTTCCATCGACGAGAGACTATTGCAGTCAGCGGATTTGAAAATTGAGAAATTGTGTTCGCAATTTACAAAACCAATTGATTATAAATCACCAGCATCCTGAGAGATTGGCGGGCCATCGTGAAAAGGAAAAACTGAGATCCAAGTGGGAATGATGAGTTGCCTGTTTTTCTTTGGCTGAGAACTTACACAATCTAGGTGTCTGGTAAAATCCAGTGAACACAAAAAGATCGCTTTCAGGCACTGGTCTGTAATCCTAGCTACTGAAGAGGCTGAGATCTAAGGATTGAGATTCAAAGCCATCCCTGGCAGGAAAGTCCCCAAGAGACTATCTCCATTTAACCACCCAAACCCCTCCCCACACCCTCCAAAAAGTAAAATAAAATAACAGAAGTGGAGCTGTGGCTCAAAGTGGTACAGAACTAGCCTTAAGTGAAAAAGCTCAGGGACCGCGTCCAGGCTTTGAGTTCAAGCCCCATGACCGACAGAAAAAAAGAGACAGAAAAAAGAGATGACTTTCACAGTTTTTTTTTTTTTTTTAAATGACTGCCAAATTGTTGCACAGATAAGGGAAGACCATACTCCACCCACTCTGGCAGAAAGTAAGATCTAGGCCCTAAGGGCAAGGACTCAGCCAGCAGAGAGATTGCACACCTGCGCTCAGGAACCGGAAATGTCTTCTTAGGTCTGGGCACTTAAAGGGCCAGACCGTTTGGAGAGACCCAGTCTGGTCCCTGGACCATGGAGGCCTTTGTCTAGCCTGGATGTCAGATCTCTGAAGCCAGCATCCCCCCTGTGGGGGGCCTGATCGGTTACCAACTCACCCACCCAGACCTCAGCAGCCCACAGCTCTGATGGAGGGCAGGAGTGCAAAGACATTTGTCTCCCTTACAAAACCCCTTCCAAGAGCCTAGGCACTTTTCCTGGGGTCTGGCCAGGAGCACAGAACACAGAAAGGGCGAGGCATGCTGGCACAGCTCACAGCGCAGTTGGCATCAGCCCTCCCAGAGAGCAATCTGGCTCTACAGCACCTGGGCAGGCTCGACTCTCATGAGCCTTGAGTTCACACTTGGGGACCCTGCAGAGGGAAAGTTCTAGACTACCTCGTGAACACTATTCTTTCTTGTGTGCCAGTTCTGGGACTTGAACTCAGGGCCTGAGCACTGTCTCTTAGCTTTTTCACTCTACCACTGGAGCCACACCTCTACTTCTGGGTTTTTGGTGCCTAATTGGAGGTATGAGTCTCACAGACTTTCCTTTGAACCACAATCTTCAGGTCTCAACCTCCTGTGTAGCTGGGATTGCAGATATGAGAGACCAGTGCCCAGGCACAGTCTATTTTAAAATTGACTTTGCTCACCTCAGAAATCACCTGGCTGTCATTTACCTTGAGGCAGTCCAACTCTTGCCTTTCCTTTCTCTCCTGCCCCTCCCCTCCTCTCCCCTCTCCCCCCACCCCTTTCGTGTGTGAACGCCTGTATGTCTAGAGGAAACAGAACTAAGTTTCAGTTGACATATTTTGCCACCTGCTGTGGCCTTTGCTACAAAGTGAAGGAAACTTAGTAAAGCCTAAAGAAACAATTATACATACAGTCAGCTCTTTTGTGGTCAAGCAGTAATGGAGTCAAAGAAACATAGGAGAGAGACTGTGTCCACATTTATTTCTCATTATTGCCTACTGAAATCCACCTGAGCCAGGCGTGGGTGGCTCATGCCTGTAATCCTAGCTATTCAGGAGGCTGAGGATCATGGTTTGAAGGCAGCACAGGCAGGAAAGTCCATGAGGCTCTTATCTCCAGTTAGCAAGCCAAAACCTGGAAGTGGAGCTGTGGCTCAAATGGTAGAGCTCTACCACTTGAGGGGAAAACTATGGAACAGTGCCAAGGCCCTGAGATTAAGCTCCAGTACCAGAGCATGCACGCACGCACGCACATGCACACACACAGAAGGTACAGAGAAAATGCCATTGAATTTAGTTAATATGAGCTCATTGGTGTTTTTTTTTTTTTTTTCTGTTGTTGTTGGTGGTCATGGGGCTTGAACTTGGGGCCTGGGCACTATCCCTGATCCCTGAGTTCTTTTGCTCAAGGTTAGAGCTCTACCACTTTGAACCACAGCATCACTTCCAGTTTTCTGGTGGTTAATTGGAGACAAGAGTTTTATGGACTTTCCTGCCCAGGTTGGGTTGAACCACAGTCTTTAGATTTCAACCTCCTGAATAGTTAGGATTAGAGGCGTAAGCCACCAGTGCCTGGCTTCTTTGGACTTTTAACAATTTTTTTTAAAAAAATTTTTTTTTTTGGGTCCGGTCGTGGGGCCCGAACTCTGGGCCTGAGCGCTGTCCCTCAGCTCTTCAGCTCAAGGCTTGTGCCCTACCACTTGAGCCACAGCGCCACTTCCGGCTTTTTTTTTTCTTTTTGCTTATGTGGTGCTGAGGAATCGAACCCAGGGCCTTGAGCATGCAAGGCAAGCGCTCTACCACTGAGCCACCTTCCCAGCCCCACTTTTAACAATTTTAAGTTGATGTTAAAATGACTTTTTGAAGCAAGTTTCTTGGAGGTCAATTGCCTATATTTTATAAACAGGAGTCTTGGCCCAGGTGAAATGGCTCATGCCTATATTCCTAGGTATTCTTAGAAGGCTGAGATCTGAGGATTGTGGTTCAAAGGTAGGCTGGGTAGAAAAAGACCATGAGACTCCATATCCAATTAAGCAGAAAAAAAGCCAGACTGGAGGCATAGTTCAGGAGGTAGAGTGCCAGCAGGGAGCTAGAAATCCAAGTGGGAGTAAAAGGTGATGAGTTCAAGCTCTTATACCTGCACCAAGTGGGGGGGAGGGGGAAGAGGGAGGGAGGCAGTTTGGATCTTCATCATAATAGTTAACATTCACTGAGCACCTATTATGCATCAGGCAATCAGGGCTCTTGGGGCTGTAACCCACTGACTACTCACAATAGTGGAAGAGGTATGCCCATCTATGACCTTGCTTTAAGGAGGAGGAAACTGAGGCACACAGCTTAAGGTAGTGAAGAGAATAGATGTCAGGGCTTGGATTTGAACTCTAAAATTCTTATTCCCTCCCCTCCTCAGCCAGACTTTTCTTGTTTCTACTTCTATCTTAGGAAGAGGTTGAAGCATTTGAGAAATCCTTAGTGGTCATGAGCAAAATTGTAATTGCCCAAACCTTTGTAGCCTGATTTTAGTATAAGACCCTTCTCACTCACAGAGGGAACTAGGCAACCTACAAATTGAATTATGAAAGCAAAGGGATAAAAAGCATAGGCTTGTCTCATGGAAGCATCCAGAAAAAAAAATCCTTGCACAGTTAGGGGGATGAAATCTGTGCCAGATAATGGCTGAAGGCCAGTGATGGTCACTGCGCAAAGCTTTGTGTGGTCTCCTTGGTCAGACATTTGATTCTCTTCTGCTTTAAGCCGCTGTCTCAAGAGGAAGGTGTAAATGTGGAAGACAGACATGAGCAGGTAAACCTCGCTGGAGTTCCAGGAAAGCACATTCAAGCACCACCATACTCTTTTCACCCATCAGATTGGCAGAAATGAAAACTGGCAGAAGGTAAATGCTGGCAGGATGGTGAGGAAATGTACCCTCTTCCTGTATTGTTCCAGGGAGTGTGCAAATTGCCAGTCTTTGGGGAAAGTCTTCTGCTTGTATTTCTCTTTCTCTTTTTGTTATGCTGGGGATTGAACTTGGGATCAAAACTCTGGATCACACTCAGAATCTCTTGAATGCTAGGCAAACACCAAGCTGCATCTCCAGCCCCTGTCTGTGTTTATTAATCATAAAAATATGCATTTATTAACAATAAAAAAGCCAATCTTATTTGGGGGACTTTATTCCACAGAAATAAAACCATCAGTATGTGAGGATATATGGATAAGGATATTTATGGCACCCATATTTAGAGTAGGGAAATCACCTGAATTTAGAAATAGGGGAAATAATTGGATAAATTATGGCCCAGGTGTCCTATGAGACATTATACAACAAATAAAACAATGAGTTAGGTGCAGATCTATAGGCCTAGAGGTGTATTTGGGACAAATGGTTAAATGCAAACAGCAGATTGCAAAGAGATACATGTGACTCAATCCCATTTTTATAAAAAAGTAAATTCCTTAGCGATGTGCCTTTACTTTGTGTTTTTGGGTGGAACTTGGAGAAAGAATAATGTCCCTTAACAAGTAGGAGTGGCTTTGGTATCTCAGAGCTCAGAGGGGCAAAGAGAATAGTATTCCTTTGTTTTTGTTTTTGTTTTTGGTACCAGTCCTGGGGCTTGAACTCAGGGCCTAGCCTGGACACCGTCCCTGAGCCTTTTCACTCAAAAGATGGCACTTTATTACTTGAGCCATAGTTCCACTTTTGGGGTTTTGGCGGTTCACTGGCCATGAGTCTCACAGACTTTTCCTTCTTGAGCTTGTTTTGAACTGAGATCCTCAAATATCAGCCTCTGCAGTAGCCAGGATTGGCAGGTATGAGTCACTGTGGGAGGGTGCTTTCCTTTGGGTAGGGGATCTATAGAGAGCGTCCATTTTGTACTTATGTAATTTGCAATTAGGTAAATTGAAGAAAAATATGGTAGAAGGGAAGGAGATGCTCACTGTGACTGGATGTGATGTCAGGATGGACAAATGACCCGTGATTACTGAAGTTCATTGATCACTGCCTCTGGGGCCCTGCATGGCTTGAAGAACTTCGCTGGTCATCGCTGTGTGTGTGTGAGGTCAGTGCCTGGAAGAACTGCGGGTCGCAGGGGTTAAATGACCCACTCAAGCTTGCACAGTGAGGGCTTGGAACCCAGGTGTGTCTTACTGGGAAGCTATATTCTAACTCTTTACCATATGGCTCCACTCTGCAACTGTGGCAGTTTCCTGCGGTCTAATCGATGGTTCCTCCTCGGCTTCTATCTCTGCTTCTGTTTTCACTCTGCCCTTATATTTGGAAACCATAAAAGGGAACTAACCTGCCATTTTCAGAAGAAGGCCTTGAGACCCTGGCAGAGTGGAACTTTTTGTTTCCTGCTTAGGACAGCAGGGAGTCTCCTAAAGAGAGAAACTGAGTCATGAAGCTATCTGAAAGGGCACCTCCCATCTTGGGAACTGGACTCCAGTCCTGTGCCTGGTCCTTGGCTCCTTCCGGTCAGTCAGTTGTTAGGTTTTGTTTTGTTCTGTGTTAATCTTATCTCCTGAGGTTTTCCCATGGACTCCCATTGCTTTCTCCATCCAGAGAGAACTCTGGATCTTAATCATCTCGACTGTGCAGACAAAGCTCTTGCTAGAAAGACCCCAAGGATCCTCCAGGCTACTGTGTGGCACGTGTGAGGAATGTGAGGCCCAGAAAGCTTGAGCAGCATGTCTGAGGTTAGAACCCAGTTGCTCTGCTTTTCATTCTGGGTTCCTATTGCCAGGGAGATCACTTGTAGCACTTCCAGCATTTTCTCTTCTACTTTGAAACTATGTAGATGGGTACAAAACCAGAGATCTTCCTGTCTCCACCTTCCAAATGTTGGGATTACAGGTGTGCACCATCACAGTGGGTTGTGCTTGCTTTTTAGTTCACCTTTATGATGCCATTTGAGTCGTCTTTTTTGTTATTTTTAAAAATGGTTTCTCCCTAATTGCATGGAAGGGGTAATATATGCATTTGGTATTTTTAAAAGGGAGGAGCCTGATGCTGGTGTCTCACACTTGTAATCCTACCTATTCAAGAGGCTGAGAGTTGAGGATCTTAGTTTGAAGCCAACTACTGGCAGAAAAGTCCATGAGACTCGTATCTCCAATTAACCATCACCAACAAAAGTCTCAAGTGTGGGTGCAGCTCAAAGGTTAGGGTGCTATCCTTGAGCAAAAAAACTAAGGGAGTACATCCTGGCTGTGAATTCAAGCCCCAGCACCAACAGTTTACACACACACACACACACACACACTTTTTTTTTTTAATGAAAAATGAAAGCTGGATGTGGTGGTATATCCCTGTAATCTCAGCACTCAGAAAGCAGGAGAAGGGAAAATTCAAGGCCAGCTTGGACAACATGGTTGGAGTCTGTCTCCATTAAACAAACATAACAGCAAGAATAATAAAATTGAACAGTACAACAAACGTAACTCCTCTTTCTTAACTCCTAGCTCTGGTCCCCAGAGACTAGTGCTAGCAATAGTGTCTTGTTAACCTTCCAGAGGTATCTCAATTAATAATCTATATTCGAGATCATTCTGTATTAGCACACATAGCGCTCATTATTTTTAATGGCTGCGTGGGATTAAATCATTTTGTTAGCTCTTCCCCAAATGATGTACGAGTAAGTAGTTCCCAGTTTTTGCCTATAGACAGTGTTATAGTTCCTGTTTGTACACTACCTTGCATCTACACTGGTGCCACAACAGGATACACTTGTCCAGGTAAGATTCCTGGGTCAAAGGGCACATGCATTGTCAGCCAAAGCTATGGTACTAATTTATGTTTCCCAAAGACTGTAGTGTTTTTCTGTTCTCCACACAGGCCTAAGATTAAAACAACAACTGTCAAGTGTTATGGGCTTAAATTTGTTTTCCTTTGGCTGAGTACCTTAGACTACTACTCTGGCCTCAGTAACAGGTTGCCATAGACAGAAGTGGCTAATACAACAGAAATGTATTTCAGTTAAGGATGTGGGATGTCCTTGGGATGTCCAAGATGAAGGGGCTGCTGGTCAGTTCCAGTTTGGGCGAAGATGCTCTTCCTGGTTCTCCATCTTCACATGGCAGAGAGAGAAACCAGCTTCCGGCTCTCTCCTGTTTCATATCATTTCTTATAATTGGGGACTTTACTCTCATGCTAATGATCTCCCAAGGGCTAAAATTCCATTGTGGTTAACAACAGATCAGGTTTTGGGTGAGCCACCGATCTTTAGTCCTAGCCCTGCCAAGTGGCTACACCTGTTATCCTAGCTACTCAGGAGGCTGAGATCTGAGGATCACAGTTCAAAGCCAGCCTGGGCAGGAAAGTCTGTGAGACTTTTTTCTCCAGTTAACCACCAAAAAGCCACAAGTGGTTTAAGCTGTGTGGCTCAACTGCTAAAGCACCAGCCTTGAGCAAAAAAACTAAAGGACAAATGCTCGGGGCCTGAATTCAAGTCCTAGTACTATTAAAACAAACAAAACCCCCAAATCCTTGACTCCCAGCAGTGAGGTTGGGATTCCTCTTTTAAGGCCAACACTACCTAATCTGTTCACTTTTCGGTTAGGTTTTGTTCTGGGAGGTTTTTGTTGTTAAAACCTCCAGCCTTGCTGAACCATGCAATTGGTGTGGAGGGTGATGGGCGTTGGTCTGCTCTGATCACTCAGGTCTCAGTGTCATCCCACGTGCTGATGATGTGACAGCAAACACTATCATCTCCACAGCAATTTGTCACATTGGCTTGAGGTTAGTGGGTCACAATTAGAACCTTTTTTTCCTCAGGGTAAAACCATGTGCATTAGGGTGTCATAGCATAGTATGGCAACACAAAGCCCTTTGGCATCTTTCCAGCCAGCTTCCTGGGTTCAGACCTGGACTTAATGTAATCAGAAACCGTGTGAGCTTGGAAACATCATTGCAAACCTCTAAGGTTGGCCTTATTCCAGTTGAAAGTAACAGCAGCATCTGCAGTGGTGGTTCCAAGCTTCCCCCATCCAGGTCCCAAAGTGTCAAGCAGCTGTCACATACTTCAGTGATAATAAGTAGAACTCACAGCCTGTGGATCTTGCTGCAGCACCCTTCGTGGTAGTTCAAAAGCTCCATTCATATATTTTAAGACTTCTCTGCCTTAGTGGGGCACAAGTGGCTCATACTGGGAGGCTGAGATGCGAGGACTGGGGTGCAAAGCCAGGCTATGAGGAAAGTCTTATCTCCAATTAAGTGGAGGTGTGGCACAAGTTGTAGAGTGCCTGCCTTGAGTGATAAAGCTAAGGGGTCAGGCCCAGGCCCAGTTTAAGTCCCATTACACACACACACACACACACACACACACACACACACACACACACACACACACACAGTTACTAAACTTCCATCTCTCTCCACGGATTTCCATTCTTCCTCTTAGTTGCAAGTTTTGCCTTCCGCATCTTTTCAGGGGTAAAAAACCCAACAATTTGCCCTGGTGGCTGGAGAGCCTCCCATCCGCACTCTCCAGGCCCAATACCTCCCGGAAATGGAAATGTTGCTTACGGAAAGAAGGGAGCCAGGAGGGAGGATCTTCTCCCAACACAGCCATCGCCCGGAGCAAGAGTGCAGGAAACATTGATGCAACTTATGAATGAATGAATGCAGGCAGGCGAGCACGAACTAGAAGTAAGGAGTTTAAAAATGGTAACCGCACATAGTAGCACGGGGGTCACCGTGAGCACTCCCTGGATGTGGGTGTGCAGATCCCAGCAGGACAACTAGGCTGCGACGGGCACGGGTTCGAATCCCGAGATCTGGGGCAAGTGACCTAATCTCTTTGTGCTTCGGTTCTCCTCCTTGCGCGCGAGGCTTCGAGCCGAGAGCCTCCGGGGAGCTGCGGCGGGCCCCCCGACCCGGGGGCCCGGCCGGCGCGGCCGGAGCACCCGCCCGGGTCCCGAGGCCGCAGAGGGCGTGCCTCCGTGGGGAGGGGGACGAGGCCCGCGGTCCTCCCGCCCCGCCGAGGCCCCGGCCCGCGAGGGGCGGGGCGCCCACGCCGGAGCCAGCCCCGGGGCCCGCTCTCGGAGCCGGCCGCCCGCCAGGAGCCCGGCCGCCCCGTACTTCTTTCTCTTCCTCCCTCTTCCCGGCTCGAAGATCCGGCGGCGCTCGGCTCAGCAGCGCCGCCCCGGAGCCGCCGCCACCGCCGCCGCCGCCGCCGCCGCTGCTCCCGGCCCCTCCCCCGCCCGCTCCCCGCCCCCCCCCGCGCGGCCGGCGCCCGTCACGTGACCCGGCGCCAGCCAATGGCGGGCCGAGCCGCGGTCGGCGGCCGCCATTGCTGTCAGAGCGAGCGAGCCCGGGGAGGGAGGAGAAGCGAGGCTGACTGGGGAGGAGGGGGGGGGTGGGGGAGGAAGAGGAAGGAGGGGACGTCGCTCGGCTGCCGGGGTCGCCCGCTGGCTTCGTCCGCACCCCCCCCTTCGCGAGTTCGTGCTCCGCGGCGGCGGCGGCTCGGAGGCGGCGGCGGCGGCGGCGGCGGCTCCGGGGCTCGCCTCCCCTCACGCGCCGGCGGGGCCCGAGGGGGACTCGGTGGCTGGAGATAAACAAGGCGGCGGCGGCGGCGGAGGAGGAGGAGGTGGCGGCGGCGGCGGCGGCGACGGCGGCGGAGGAGCCGGGAAGGCGGAGGCGGCGGCCGGCCCCGCAGCGCCAGCCCGAGAGGCAGCGGCGGCCCTGAGAGGCGGGGAGGGCGCCGGGCCGCGCGGACAGCGCCCCCCGCCGCCGCCGGAGCCCGAGCCGTAGCCGCCGCCGCCCGAGCAGGAAGGAGCCGCGCGCCGACCCCCCCCCCCCCGCGCCCGCGCGCCCGCCGGCCCGGGCCCGCCGCCCCCGGCGCGGCGTCGCCGCCGCGGCGCCTGCCTCCCGCCCGGCCGCCCGGCCGCCCGCCGGCCCTCGCGCCCTCCCTCGGCCGCGGCGGCGCCCCGGCCGCCCCGCGCTCCCCGGCGAGGCGCCGCCGCCCGGCCCGGCCTCGCCTCGGACGCCTCGCTCCGACATGCCCCGCTCTGGCGGCCGGGCTCGCGGAGGATCATGACTGCGGCAGCGAACTGGGTGGCGAACGGGGCGAGCCTGGAGGATTGTCACTCCAACCTCTTCTCGCTGGTGAGTCGTGGGGGCCGCGCGTGCGCGCGCGCGGGAGCGGGAGCGAGAGCGAGTGAGTGAGTGAGTGAGTGAGCGCGGGGCGGGGGCCGGGCCGGGCCGGGCCGGGCGCGGGGCTGAGGGAGGGGGCGGGGGGCCCGGCCGCGCCGCCGCCGCCGACCAACTTTCTCCTCCCGCCGCCGGGACTGCGCCCCTCCCTCGCGTCTCCCGGACGGTCGCCCCTCTCAGATCCTCCCCCGCCCCCTCCCTCCCTCCTTCCCTCCCTCCCCCTCTCTCTCCTCTCTCCCTTTTGGATCTTCTCCCCCTCGCCTCGGATGCCAGCCCGTGTTTATTTGGCTCTTTAAAAGCCATCGGTGAGCGCGGCGTTCGGCGTGGAATTGGCGTGTGGAAGTCTCCGGGCTGCGGGTTCTGGGTCGCACTCCCCACGCCCACCCTCCGTGGCAAATCACACCCCCTGCCCCTCCCCTTTCTCTGTCCCCCCCCCCCCCCCCCGTGTGCGAGGCTCTGCCTGGCGCTGCTGCCCGCGCCCGCGAGCGGCCGCCCGCTGCCCTCCGGTCGGGTCGCCCGCCCTGTGCATTTACAAAGACAAAAATCACCTTCCGCGACGACGCCCGCCGTTTCCCCCGCGCGCCGCCGGAGGAGCGTGTGGGCCAAGGACGGGCTCCGGCCCCGACGCGGCCGCGATTGTAAACACGGACGGCCGCCTGCCTCGGGGTTACTACGCCCGAGAGCCCGAAAGCCCCTGCCCCGAGCCGCGGAGCCGCGGAGGCGCGGAGCCGCGGAGGCGAGACGCTGCCGCCGCTCCCCCTCCGCCCGTGTCTTTTAACAACTGTTTCCCCTATCCTAACAACACACACACGCACACACAGAGCCACAAGCCGGGCGACTCGATAACAGCGTTTTTATCTGCCTTCGCCTCTCTCCTCTGATAATTGACAACTTTTCCCTGGGATTCGCCTCCTCGCCGGCCTTAATCTTGCAGCAGTTAGGATGTCGATTGTTCTCCTGGAAGCCTGCTACCCAGCGACGGCGCCTAGATTCATCGAAATTAAAAATGGATAGGGCTCCGGCAACTCTTTCTTGGCAGTGGCAGTGACATTTGGTGGTAAATGCCATCTTTGCTTTTTATTGGGTCGTATTACCTGGCTCCGAAAGCATTCACGTTGTTAAACCTGGCGTTTAGGCTAATAATTGCAGTGCGTGGTCTTTAAATATGTGCTTTGTGCCGGAGTTACTGTATGTATAGTTATGTGCCCGGGAGAGTACGAATTTGTTTAAATATTGAGCAAAGATTTGTAAACAGATGTAAGGCAATTATGTTTCAAGTTCAGAATATAATTGGAAAATTGGCTGAACGGCTTATTTAATTTAGTCTTAAAACCCCAATTTATTTTAAATTGTGTACCCTGTTTTTTGCGGGGAGTGCCTGTTACCTTTTGGGGAACAAACAGTTGTAGATTATTTTCTGCAACCTCTGTTGTAGATAGAAGCATTATTTTATCTTAATCCTTGTTTACACTGGATAATTTGCTGTTCAAATTGTAATTAGTTACATTTAATTATGGGTAGCATAGATGCTTTTTTTCTTTGAAACTAATGGAGAAATACAAATTCTTGCCAACTTTTCAAGTGGAAGTGTTATTGAATGTTAGTTTATGCAGATAAAGTAAACCTTTGATTTTTATCTACAAAGACTGAATGACACAGTATCATTGCTTCGACTATAGCAATAGGCTATTTTTGTGTGTGTGTGTTGATCGTGGGGCTATTTTTTAATCCAATATTTTAATCCAGTTATTAATCTGGATAAGTAATTGTAAGTTGTAGTTTTTCCTATCAATGTGTTAATTCTCCCTTGATGTTTTGATATGTGAGAATAAAACACCTATTATTGCCCCTTCTTTTTCTCCCTCAATCTTGTCATTTAGTATTAGGTTCAAGGATTTTCATAGATCAGCAAACGTATTGATCAAAGGGTACTTAAAATGATTTTTGTTTGGCAGCTGGTGACCACATTGACACTTTTACAGGTAATTAAAATAACCAAGTAGACCCATACTAGTGAGGAGAGAGCGCCCAAATTACCATCTATCATGCTGACTAGTAATGGCTTGTGTGTCGGCGGCTAATTTATATACAGTAAATTTTGTCGACAGATCAAACTATATGTGTAGTTACTCTTTTGGATAATTTCTTCTGTATTTTTTAAAGGTTAAGTAAATGTGGTAATGTTAAAGAAGGTGTTTGGGTTTCTTTTATGGAAACAGTTTTGTAGAAGAGGATAGGTCTTAATTTTTAAAAATTATGAGACAGACTGCTGACCTGTAAGGTTTTCTGGCTCCAAGATTTTTTTCTTGCAAATCATGTACATCAACAACCTAGAATATTAAAAACATGATACCTAAGTACATTATATACAGTTGTTAATTCCCAAGGAAGTATCTTAAAATAGAGCATGATTTATATAAAAAGTTGACTCAATAATGGGATCGTGTGTGTGATATATACTTGCAGATTGGTTTTTTTTTTTATTGCAAGGATTTCTTTTAATATAACAGGGTTAAGTAGGGAGAAATAGGAAAAGAGAAACATTTCCAGCTCCTCATGCAGGAAATGGGAACTTAGAAGATTCCAAGCCTACAGTTTTTTGTTTTGGTTTGTGAGCAGAAAAAAAGTATCACTTCTGAAGAATTGTTCTAGGTACTACTATTATTAGTGTAGAGTGAAATACAAGTTAAAGATTAGTTTGTATCACAGAAATGACCCACCCACTTTCTGTTCCCTTGAAGTGGTCATACGGATTAGTTAAAGTGGATTGTGCAACCATATGCCTTATGATTGTTGGTAATCTTTACTTTGTTTCCTGGTTCTCTATCACAGCATCACATTCTGTAAATTATCTTTTCAACCTCCCATTCCTCATTCTTAACCAGTGAAAATGCCATTGTGGATGTATGATGTGGTTCATTGTATGTGTTTCTTCCTACTGCTGTGAGATTTGTAGTCTGCATTAAATACATGCCCGGCTGTGCCTTTGTGACTCAAAATTGTTTTCTCGTGCTGTCCATCACATTTCTGGTGACCCTTGCTGTGTATTCCAGTTACGATTCAGCTAAGTGAGTTAAATCTGACTTTTTGGAAAGTGCAGCAATGCACCCTATGGTAGTGAGTTCACCCTAGTGGAAAGACACATCATAATTTCCAGATGTTACTTTTTGTTTTTGTTTCTCTATGGAAGTAATAGGGAGAAAGTAATTTTTGTGTCTTTTAGCTAGATTGAAGGAGCCATCACTAATTCTTAAGATACTTACTTCACATGCATATTGTTTTACTTGCTTTAGCATATTGCTGACTATAGGTAATTGGGTGATGTTCTCAAATTCTCACTAAATTAAAACACATGTACACACATCAGTACTTAATTCTTATTGAGGACTTTTAATTTTATATTTGAAGCTTTTAAGGTAACCTGTGGACCTAATTTCTTTTTAGCTTAGTTTTTTTTTCTCTCTCTAGAAGTAGTAGAGAATTGTAAAAATCTTCAAAATCTGAACGGGGAGGACTTTCAAATGAAAATGACTAAAATAAATGATTAATCTTCTAAAGTGCTAAAATACTGTGTGGATATTTAAAAAAAATCTCAATTTGCAATTTTAATATTTACATTTGAAGCATTTTTATGGTTCATTTCCTTTATTGAACATATTTATAATTTGCTAATGTGTGTTTTCTGTTTGGCATTTGTTGTTAGTAGCACATGGTGTTGCAGTATTTATTATTAATAGCAATAATTGCCACCCGGTAATAGTTGCCATATTAACCTCCAATTGCTAGTAAATATTTTTAAGTACATAATAGACAGCAATTTAAGGCATAGAGTAGCAGTTTACTGGACCATTTTTAAAGAGCTATTTGTATGTGTGATGAGTTCATAATTTTAAAGAGAAAATCATGTACCTAAGACATGAATGCTACAAATGTTTTGCTCTTCTATTGCTTGATAGTGCTCAATGGGAAAAAGTTAGGTTGATTTGTTCGTTTCCTTTTCTTCATGAGGAATGGGTGTTGGTGTGTGTATTTAGGACTGGAAGAGTTCTTTGAGTTTATGCCAGGTGCTTAAATAGCTTGGTTATTACTTTCTTTGGAATGCTCTGATCATTCTTTTCATGAGTGTATTAGATATTTAATTCTGGGAACAATCTCAAGGCATTCTGTTAAGTAACATTAAGTTATAGTAGTGACTTCTATTAGTTATGGGAAGTCCATCTTTTTTGTTTACTGGCTAATTTAGTGTGAGGATTGTAGTCACAAACACTTTATTAGAGATTTTCTGTACTCTGAGATTAATAAGAAAATTGTGATGAAACTGTTTCATTGTAAGGAGATGATTTATCTGGATATTTAAATGAATAGTTCAGCTATCTCTAAAAATTTGATTCAGAGATGGATTAAATTTTTTGGATTGTGACTTAATTTTGATAGAAGAAAATAAAAATAATCTTCTTTAAACTAGTAGAAGAAATGAATTTTTTTTTTTTTTTTTTTGGTTAGTTGTGGGGCCTGAACTCTGGGCCTGAGCGCTGTCCCTCAGCTCCTCAGCTCTAGGCTAGTGCTCTACCACTTGAGCCACAGTGCCACTTCCGGCGTTTTCTGCTTATGTGGTCCTGAAGAATGGAACCCAGGGCCTCATACATGCAAGGCAAGCACTCTACCTCTGAGCCACCTTCCCAGCCATGAATTGTATTTTTGCCAGAGGATGTTTTATTTCACAGGAGCTAGCCAGTGAGAGATTTTATGAAAATTAGTAATGTAGTCAAATATTAGGTGTTCATAGGTAAGCTGTGCACTATTCATTCTAAATATTTACTAGAAATAGAAAGGAATTCTGAATATTGCTATTAGCATTTAAGATGCTGTATGTGCCAATCTGTTTCACAAACTGTGTTGTGACTTATAAGAATTTCTATTTTGTCATTTGATGGAACATTTCTGTTTTAAGAAGTTACACTTAATGCATTGCAAAGCGAGTTAATTAGATAGGCTAAATATGTGCCTATGGGATATTGCTTAAAACAAAAACAAAACAGCCTCAAAGAATCAAAAAACACCCATATCTTTGTTTTCAAAGGATTTGTTGAGAGTTTTAGGATTTTTGAGTCAAGCCTGTCATTAGTGGCTCACACCTGTAATCCTATTTACTTAGAGGGCTGAGATCTAAGGATCTGTGTTTAAAGCCAGCCGAGCCAGGAAAGTCTGTAAGGCTTTTTTTTTCTTTTTCTAAACTTTACAGTTAACCACCAAAAAGTCAGAGTAGAATTGTGGCTCAAGTGGTAGAGTGCTATCTTTGAGTGAAAAAGCTCAGGGACAGTGCCCAGACCCTGAACGAAAACACACACACACACACACACACACACACACACACACACACACACACACGCACACACGCACACACGCACACACGCACACACGCACACACGCGCGCGCGCACAAAATTTAAGTCAATATTTGTAGTGTTCTTGGAGTTTAGGACTTCTTTCCCCCTCTTGAGTTCAGATAATTTCCTTTTATAGTATATGCTTTCATTGTTTATTTGAAAGATTTGAAGGTGTTAGCTTTGTTCTGTTGAGGGAATTCACTTTATTACATAGGGGAGATGATATTCCATTAATCTTGGTAAATATTAACATAAATGAGGATTTGTGAGTTGAGACTCATTTACATGAATTAAATATGTATGCTTTCCCAATTTTTGTTCGGTATAGTCACTCATGTACATATATAGATTATCTAGCATAGTTTTCCAGCCTTGCTTCAGTTGAAAGATTTTAAGTTTTGTGTTGTTTGTTTCAGAGAATTTCCTTATTTTACTATGTTTTGTTACTTAATTTTTTAGATTATCTGTAGTACAGAGTAGATTCTGTTTTCATAAGTGGATATAATAAATCATCTGTAGGAAATCTTATTTTACTTGTTTTTTCTATTAACTTTTTTTGTTATGTTTGTTGAAGTGTTTTCCTTTTTTTGTATTTTTTGTGTTTTCCTTTTTTATGGTAATGTATATTATGTATGCTGATATATATTATGCTATGTATATTTGGATTTTAGTCCTAAAAAGGATTACTTTTTTTTTTTCTTTTTCCATGAAAATTAGGACAATCGTTTCCAAGAATGTTATTTTCATTGGAACCTCTATAGTTTATGATGCAAGTTTCTTTCTTTTTGGTTGGTTGTGGGGCTTAAACTCAAGGCCTAGGTGCTGTCCCTGAGCTTTTCCACTGAAGTCTAGTGTTTTATCACTTTGAGCCACAGGGTCACTTCTGGTTTTCTGGTGGCTAATTGGAGATAAGAATCTCATGGACTTTCCTGCCTGGCTGGCTTTAAACCTTGATCCTTAGTTCTAACTAAAGATCCTGAGTAGTTAGGAATACAGTCATGAGCCACTGGTGCTGGCCTTGTGTGTCTGTGCAGGGGGGAGTAAAGTCGGGGAGGAGATGCTGGCTCCCGGGGCTTGATCTCAGGCACTATCAATGAGCTTCTTTTTCCATCACTTGAGCCACAGCTCTGCTTCCTGCTTTTTTTTTTTTTTTTTTTGAGTAGCTTGTAAGAGTCTCATGAACTTTCCTGCCCTGGTTGGCTTTGAACTTTGATCCTCAGATCTTACTTCTAGAGTAGCTAGGATTACAGGTGTGAGCCACCGGTGCCTAGCTGGCTATTATGCAAGTTTCTTAATGTTTATTGTTTTATTCTAAAGGAATTATGACAATCATATTAAAAGTGTATTTCTACTATTATAAAATAGCTCAAGGCCCTAGCTGACTGCTTTCTACATTTCATACTTCTTTCATGTAACACAGAGCTCTGATGGCCACTTTCTACATTATGTACATCTTTAAGTATAGTGAAATTTCTTAACTGTTTAAAGAAATGTCAGGGTTGATTATATTAAAATTTCATTTGTGTCTTTATTTTGTGCAGTTTAAATTTGTAAATAGGGGAAGGTGAACTTAAGGGAAATTTCTGTTTCCTTTCCTCTTTTCTTTTTAATCATCAGATGCTTTTGACTATAGTAATTCTTAGTTTATGTTAAGCCACTGCATATAACTGGACATATTTGATTTTAAATTGAGGAAAACAAATTTCAATTGAAATACACGATCATGAACAGAATTTTTATAATACTGAAAGGAATTTCAAACAGTTATAATCTAATGTTATTAAACTTTTGAAAAATTCCTTTTTTTTTTTTTTTTTTGAGATAGTTTTACAAGGCAGTCCCAGGCTGGCCTGGAACATAAGCTCTTCCTTCCTCAGCTTCTTAGGTGCTGGGAGTTAAGTTTGCACCGCTGTACCTAGCTACTTGATCTTTTATCCCCTCTCAGAGACCATACATTGGTAATCTAATGACTAAATGCTTTTGAGTGAGGTCTATGAGCTTCTTTATATTTGTGGATTGTTCATAGAAAAAATAGAAAGATGTTTAAATTCACCTGAATTTAATTTAAGAAGTAATAAGTTGACCATTCTCATGATTGAATTTAATGTTCTGAAGAGAAATAAGGGAAAAAATACATATATGTACCTCTTGAGCATTAGAACCAGCTCCTAGTTTTTGGGTCCGGTCGTGGGGCCTGAACTCTGGGCCTGGGCACTGTCCCTCAGCTCTTCAGCTCAAGGCTAGAGCTCTACCACTTGAACCACAGCGCCACTTCCGGCTTTTTTTTTTTTTCTTATGTGGTGCTGAGGAATCAAACCCAGGGCCTCGAGCATGCAAGGCAAGTGCTCTACCACTAAGCCAACTTCCCAGCCCTAGCTCCTAGTTTTTATATGCAGACATACTGGGCATTAAATCCTGATTCAGTGTTTGTGTGTCTGTGCACATGCTGATACGGGCTTGAACTCAAAGCCTCTTGCATATTAGGCTTGCCTTGTTAATAGCTGGTATTCTACCGTTTGAGCTCAGCCTCCAGTTCATCATTTGTGTTGGCTAATTGGAAGTGGGGTCCCTCAGACTTTTCTGCCTCAGGTGGTTGAGATCCTTGAGGTCTTAAGTCTATTGAGTAGCTAGGATTACATGCTTGAGCCACTTGGGCTTGGCTTAATTTTTTTTTTTTTTTCTTTTAAGTTCAAATGTCCATCCTCTCTGAGGCTTTCCCTGACTTCCTCAGGCAGATCTGATGTACTCCTTGTATGTAGTTTTGATAGGCAGATGAGCTTTGGGGAGCCAGTGACCCTGTCAAAATCATCTTTGCCTTCTCTCCAAAGGTGAGCACTCATTCACTAAACTAATGACTCTTCTCCATTCCCAGAGGGCATTTTTCAAATGTCCATTTGTGTTCTGATCATAAGTATGCAATTTTTATTTCAACTTATTTACATGTTTTGTGTTCTCAGTATGTATTACCTAGGCTGATTGAAGGTTTTGTAGCTTGGTACTGTTTTAGGGGAATTCTAGAAAAATCTATATTAAAGATAATGACAAGTGATCATGAGATGGTCCTTACCTCAGAGGAATAGGAATTTAGTATTAGATTTTCTTTTCTTTTTTTTTTTTTTGGGTCCGGTCGTGGGGCCTGAACTTTGGGCCTGGGCACTGTCCCTCAGCTCTTCAGCTCAAGGCTAGCGCTCTACCACTTGAGCCACAGTGCCACTTCCGGCTTTTTTCTTTTTGCTTATGTGGTGCTGAGGAATCGAACCCAGGGCCTTGAGCATGCAAGGCAAGCGCTCTTACCACTGAGCCACCTTCCCAGCCTAGTATTAGATTTTCTATGGTAACTAAACTATAGATTTTGGGACCTATTGGTTCCAGGAAAACCTTGGTTACTCAAGGGAAAGATCTTAAGCTAACCACGACTAAAACTGTGGGGTAGCTCTAGACAGTTGGAATAATAAAGTGACTTAAGTCTAGTAGTTATGGTGCAATTGTGTTATTTTAATACCTTTTTTGTTTTTGGAGTTGGAAAGGGAGCAGATGACATTGTTGTGGTAGTTCTTGTGTCTTTTCCCATAAATAAGCCATGACTAAGGGGGGAAAACCTTGAAAAATTTATCCTTAAGTGTTGCTTTTCATTTGTTTGTATGTGATTTACAGTTGTACATTGTGCTTTTAAGGTGCTGGGAGTTTGTGCTGTACCAACTGATCTGTTAGGAATTGAACTGCGGCTCTTATTTGGTAATTTAAGCTATTAATTCCTTGGCACCTCCATAGTGCTCTTTGAACTTTAAATAGTAGTTCTATTAACATTTTGATTTTTGTCTCTGGGAACATTAGGCAGTGTACTTAAGAAATACATTTTTCTTCTAAAGACAAAATTGAGTTTAGTGTGATACTCGGTGTCACAGCTTTTACTGTAGTTTGAAAAGAGAGAAGTCAGTTGTTGGCTAATTCTTTTTTCCACTTAATAACATGGCAGTTATCAAAAATATTTAGCCCTCATTGAAGGAAGGAAATCTCTTCCACAAATTTGTAGTTTTCCTATTAGTCATGTTGACTATGTGTATTAACTTTTATCCAGAAGTTTAAAGCTTATGTGTTGATAGTCTTCAAATTCTAAAATAATTAGAAAAAATTACTTTGTAAGTTTGTTTTCATAAACTCTCCTTGACTTCTGTCACTATGTAGCTATTTACCTTGTACTTAATTATGTGTGTTATAGAACTCAAATACTGTTTTTCTTTTTTTTATTTTATTGTGAAAATACCGTACAGAGGGGTTACAATTACATGGGCAAGATAATGAGTACATTTCTTATCAAGCATTGTTGCCTCCTCCTTTGTTTCCCCTTCCCATTCTTCTCCTAGACTCCCCCCTGTTTTTCACAGCATTTTTAAAGGGAATGATCTTACACTGGAGAGTGTCAGGCATATGATCCTGGGCAAGCGCAGGCACTCCTGAACTTTACCTTCACCTGGGCTGTGGGACTGAGTTGACTTGAGCTGTGGGCTTGCCAGCTTCTAGGTGTAGGAGGGGCTACCTAAGTCTCAAGGGTGCTTGAGAGGAGGATGGAGAAGCAGGGACAGCTTCATGTTCTGCGGTGAGGGTTGAAGGCAGATTTGCCATTCTCTGCGAGGGTGCTCCCTGTACTCTCCTTGCCCAGAATCTTTCATTACAGTGCTTACAGTGCTGAGATCAGGGGTTTGGAGGTGTAGCTCAACTTAGAACCTTAGTCTAGCAAGCAAGCCAAGTGTAGGTACGAAGTGTAAGGCCCCAAATTCAAACTCCAGTACCCCCCTTCCTCCCCTCCCCCCCAAAAGAAAAAAAGTTGATCAGTGGCACGTTCTGTGATGTCATCAGGCAAATAATTCTGTATTTCTGTCTCCTAGTTCTTCTAAAAATCTTGTAAAGACAGGCTTTAAGCTTGCTGTTTTATGAGGATTTCTGAGACCTACTTAGATGAAAGAGGAAATTGAAATTGGGAGTAAGATAGTATAGAGTGGTCAATAAACTAGGGTGGTCAATAAACTAATATTTAAGTTTTTTTATCCTATGTTTGAGAACTTTAGGACATGTATAATTCATTTAGGAGTAATGTACATCAGAAATGATTTAAAAACGTAGTTTAAGCTTATAGAAAGGTGTGGGGAAAAACATACAAGTAAAGTTTAATTTCTAGGATGCTGTCTGTTAAGTACGGAGGGAGAACTACGTGGACTGCATAATGCCTTATGAGACTAGAAAAACGGAGTTCGGAACTGGATCATGAGAGCTGGATGGATGTGACTTGGTAGAAGGGAATAACAGGATATCCTTAGAGGGTTGATTGGCAACTCTAAATCTCTTTAGCTGCGATTCTTTACTGAAATGCTATGAGGGGGGGAGCATGTCTTTTTTTTTAAACTCTGGGCCTGGGCGCTGTCTTTCAGCTCAAGGCTAGTGCACTACCACTTGAGCCACAGTGCCACTTCCAGTTTTCAGGTGGTTTATTGGAGCCCTGGCTGGCTTTGAAACGTGGTCTTCAGATCTCAGCCTTCTAGTAGCTAGGATTACAGGCGTGAGCCATCAACGCCTGGCAGGAGCAGGTCTTAAGTTGTGTTCTTGGTTTCTTTTAAACAATAGTATAAAGACATTATGATTATTGCTGTTGTTTGTGAGGCTTGAACTTTCAGCTGGGCGCTGTCCCTGAGCTCTTTTGCTCTACCATTGAACCACAACTCCATTTCTGTTTTTTGAGTGGTTGATTGTAGATAAGAGCCTCATAGGGATTTTTTTTCTGCCGGGGCTGGCTTTGAACAGCAGTTCTCAAATCTCTGCCTCCTGAGTAGCTAGGATTATAGGTGTGAGCCACCTGTGCTTGGCTGTACAAAAACTTACTGGAAGGGGATTTTTTTTTTTAATTAAAAAACTCTTGTATTCCTGGAGTTCATTTTTTTTTCAAATTTTTTATTGTGATTAAGTGGTTACATAATTTCCCAAAGTTCACAGTATTGTGGGATAGTGATGCTTAGTTAAAGTCACGAACACATTCTAACTTTTATGGGGCAAATTGTCTACCATGGTCTATAACATTTATGAGTTCTATGAGCTTTGCGATACAGTTATTCCACATTGGGTGATATGTACATTTCTTTTGTTTTGCATAGCATCAACTGTTCCCTCTTTCCCACTTGTTCCCTCCCTCCCATCGCTGCCATTGAGTTGCTTAGTTCATTTTGATCAATGTCCAGTGCAGCTGATGGGTCCCACTGTTGTATATTTTCCCCTGATTCCATCTAGCTCTGTGTCGTCCTCCTGGTTTCCCTCCCGTGTGCACATATATACCATACATGTGATCAGCAGCATGGGGTTATTTAGTAGTGACTTGACCAGATGAGTGGAGGTCCTTTGTTTCTTAAGTCTTGTTAATTTTGTCGTATCACCTAACATTTTGGATTTAACATCCACTTATTAGGGAGACCATGTGCCGTTTGTCTCTTTGTTCTTGGCTTACCTCGCTCACCATGATTTCTTCTAGTTCCATCCATTTCCCTGCAAATGCCATTATTTTGTCCTTTCTAAAGGCTGCATAATATTCCATTGTGTATAGATACCACAATTTTTGAATCCATTCATCTGTGGTGGGACATCTGGGTTGTTTCCATATCCTGGCTATTGTGAACAGTGCTGCAATAAACACGGAGGTGCATGTGTCCTTGTATCCTGGTCCTGTTGTTCAGAATAGATGCCTAGAAGTGATATGACTGGGTCATAAGCGAGGCCAATATTTAGCTTTCTGAGGACCCTCCAGACTGCTTTCCAAACTGGTTGTGTAATGGAAGGAGATTTTTATTGGATGCAAAATTTGAAGTGTGGGCAAGCCAGTTTAGATTAAGACATGGTGAGGTTAAAATAATACTGTTTTCTAAAATAATTCACTTCTGAACTTTAAGAAAACAGTGCTATATTACGCAAAATGCTAATGACTAAAGTGACAAATATTTCAGAAACTGGACAGAAGTGAATCTTAGTGAGCAGATGGGATATGAAACTAAAACAGGAGATGATCCAAGATGATATAGAAACTATTAAGAGACATGAATTGAGGAAAAACAAGTGTGTTAAATGGTATTATATTTAATAATATGTTTAAAAGCCTTTTAGGATTGCTCTCTTATATAGACAAATAAGAGTTCTTAAACCTTGTATCTCTTTGCACTTCAGATTCTGTGCATTTAAAATATACTTTCTTTTAGGGTTATGTTTCATGAAGTAAACCTGCTGTTCTTAGACTCAAGTCAGGAGTATATTTGTTACTTGTGCTTTAAGCAGACACTTTTCATGTGAAGGATGTTGATTGTGATACAAGCAGCAAGGAAGGCAAGAACCTGAAAGGTAGATTTGTGTTTCTAGCTTGAGAGGCAACAATAGTGGAGAGACAGACAAGTGAAAATTGATGAAACAAGTCTGGTGCTAAGGTTAGTAAGATATAGGAATGAAAGATGTGAGGACATAAGAAAGAATAAATATGAAAGAAGTAGAGACAGACTCAGTTAAAGCTTGAGTACTTTCTGAATTTAGCGATTAAAAGTACTGACTTTGATAATACTTCAAAATATCACATACAAAGACTCAAACCATATTCCAATGTTCCTGACTCAATTTGGAGTACAGTCAATTTGACTCCAGAATTTTAACTCAGCAATTGTGTATCAGAGTGAAATTTTGAAGACATCTAGCCTGAAAATAACTTAAGAAAGAGAAACAATAGTGGACCTTAACCAACAATTATTTTTTATTTTTATTTATTGTTATTGTAATGGTGACATATAGAGGGGTTATAGTTATATGAGTCAGGTAATGAATTCATGTCTTTCTTGGGGGGTTCAAAATTTTTTTTTATTATAAAGGTGATGTACAGAGGGGCTGCACTTATATAAGTCAGGTAAAGAATACCTTTGTTTGGGGACCCTATCACCCCTTCCTTCTCATCCCCACCCACAAGTCGTATAGTTCATTTTCCACATAGTATCTAGTGAGTACTACTAGTTAGTACTACTGTTGCATTTGTTTCCTTGAGCTTTTTTTTTTTGGGGGGGTGGGGGAGTTGTCTTTATCATGGTCTATAAAGTTTGTGAATTCTAAAAAAAAAAAAAAAAAAGTACTGACTTTGAACCTGAGTAAAAAAAGATATTTTTATAATTTTAGCTAAAAGTTTTGCATTTTATGTTGCTGCATTAGAGCAGGTCCTTTAGTTTTAATTTTCCTTTAATAACTGAGTTAGCCATTTGATTGGATCTTACCGATGATGAGCAAAAGCCTCAGAAAGAGCTCTACTTTTGGTACATTGGCATCTGTAGTTGTCAGATGTATGCCAAGAATTCCAGTCCCATTTGAACCTTTGCCTTTTCATGTTCTGATTCTTAATTGTTTGGTGTACTTTGTTTTCATATAGTAGTATTAGTGGTGTAGATTTAGCAGTTTATTGGTTGGTAAGAGGAGAAACTGGAATCAATTAAGTCCATCATTGTTGCTTTCTGGAAAGCGAGGCAAATTATCATAAAGGGAGAATATAATCATAAGTTGTACCTTATCTAGTTAAAGTCATCATCTTGAGGTCCTTTTTTTGTTGTTGCTGTTGGTTGTGATTGAGGTCCATTTTTAGTGAGACTGAAGTAATCATTAAGAAGACCCTTGGGCTAAATAATACATCTTGTTGATATAATGTCTCAGGGTTTTAATTGTATGTCTGACTTAGACAATTACCTTTGTCCACTAAGGGCTGCTTTACTCAATTGAGCCATCTAGTGTGCCCTACTTGTTCTTTCAGCAATTTCCTACACAGTTGAAGGAGATTTGCATAATAGCACTTTGTGCCTTTAGGATTTTCCCCTGGTAGTCAGCCTGGGCAGTTAAGAATGTAGAGAGGATTTTTCACCTAGAGTATAGATGCCTTTACAAGATTACAAGATGCAGTAACATAGTCTCTCTCTCTCTCTCTCTCTCTCTCTCTCTCTCTCTCTCTCTCTCTCTCTCTCTTTAATGAGCTTGGCTTCCTTGCTCATGGTTATTTTCTCTACCACTTGAGCCAGGACTCCAGTCCTATTTTGTTTTGAATTTAAGGATATGAAAAATTTAAGCATTCTCCCAGTGAGCTTTATTATCTATGGTCTTCAGATTATAAGAGTGTTTTATTTATAGTTACCTTTTTGGTGTTTTTCATGTTAAAAAGGGGAATTGTAATCCTATCAAAACGATTATAATGTAATGCTAGAGTAATAGTAGATATTTTAGGAAAATTTAGGTGAGTAATACTCTAAAACAAATAAGAGTAGTTGCTTATGAAAATTTCAGATTTGTATCACATCTGAGTGTTTAGAATATATGTTAGAACATATATTTGCCTCATAGCTATTAAAGACCATAAATATTTACCCTCTAAAATATAAGTTCTTGACTAAAGTTGAAGTTTCCCCAAGTAGTTTTCAAAGTATATTAGTTTACATGAAAAGTATAATCATTTGTACAGATTGAGTCAAATGTCAAGATCCCAGGTGGACTCAATCCACAGTTGGCTATAAATTACTTGAAAGGTGAGTATTCAGGTTATACTTTGATACTATTTGGTGATAGGGTGCTGAAACTGAGCTTTGCAGCCCAGGTAGGTGGTGCTGTATTTGAATCTTGTCTGTAGGCTTCTATCATTTTTTTCCCCCCCGGTTGTGGGGCTTGAACTCTGGGCCTGGGCGCTGTCCCTCAGCTCTTCAGCCCAAGGTGAGCACTCTACCACTTGAGCCACAGTGCCACTTTTGGTTTTCTTGTGGTTGATTGGAGATAAAAGTCTCACAGACTTTCCTGCCCGGGCTGGCTTTGAACTGTGATCCTCAGATCTCAGCCTCCTGAGTATCTAGGATGACAGGCATGAGCCACTGGCACCTGGCTTTCTACCACATTTAAACAGTGGAATAATTCTCATGAGAACTCATACTTTGATATGTGTAAACTAGTAAGTTGACTTCTTTAGTAAATTTTATAAATATGATTTGGATAGGTTGGGAAGGTGGTTCAGTGGTAGAGCGCTTGCCTTGCATGTATGAGGCTCTGGGTTCGATTCTCAGCACTCCGTAAGCAAAAAGAAAAAAGCCGGAAGTGGCGCTGTGGCTCAAGTGGTAGAGCGCTATCCTTGAGCTAAAGAGCTGAGGGACAGTGCCCAGGCCCAGATTCAGGCCCCACGACCGGACCAAAATAAAAAAAATGGTTTGGAATAGAAATATTTACCTGTATTTAGAAAATGTTTCTAATGACTTAAGATGAGAAAATTCTGTTGCTAGTCTACGTGATGAAATCAAGAAGTGGTCTAGATGGAAAAGAAGTGGCAAAAGAAGTGGAAAATGTATCTTCTAAAGGAGCTGGTTTTGTTACTTTGTTATATAATAGGTATGATACACTGTTAAGAATACAGAGAAGGAGAGAAGGGGATGGGAATGTGGCTTAGTGGTAGAGTGCTTGCCTAGATGCATGAACCCTGGGTTTGATTCCTCAGTACTACATAAAAAGAAAAAGCCAGAAGTGGTGCTGTGGTTCATAGTGGTAGAGTACTAGACTTGAGCAAAACAAGCTCAGGGGCAGTGCCCAGGCCCCAGGACTGGCAAAAAAAAACCCCTCAAAACAAAAAACAGGTGACTAAAATTTCCAGAAAGCTGGAAAAATTTATTGATATATGTTTTTATTTTAGAAAAAGATCCTTTTGTTTTTGGTCCTGGGGCTTGAACTCAGGGTTTGGACACTGTCCTTGAGCTTTTTTGTTCAAGGCTAGTGTTCTACCACTTTGAGCAACAGCACCACTTCCAGTTTTCTGGTGGTTAATTGGAGATGAGTCTCATAGACTTTCCTGCCTCAGCTGGCTTTGAAATGTGATTCTCAGATCTCAGTCTCCTGAGTAGCCAGAATTAAAGACATGAGTCACCAGTGCCTGGCTAGAAAAAGATCATTTATAATCCACCTTACCTTTTTAGAATTGACAATAGAAATACTACCCCAAACAGCCCAGTCTGTTTTCAGTATTACATAATCAAACTTTGTTTAACTGCTTTGTAAAAATTTGAGTTTGGTGATACTGTCCTATGCTTGAGATGAATAAATTTACCAGTTACATAAATAATTTTGTAAAAAGACTATTTCTGGATCTCACTGGAAGTAATTTACTTACTTTGTATTTAATACCTAGTCTTTACTAGATGGGAGACAGGACTGAGAGGTGATAATTGATCCAGATTGAACAATAGGAGGAAGAGTGGGATTGTGTAGAGGGGAACCCTAAGGATTTTACAGAGGTCAGACTTTTAGAGAGAAAACTTACGTGGGCTCTGTGGAATAGGAGTTGTAATGGGTAGAAACCAAAGGCTAGTTTTTCTTTTTTCTCTGTCTGTCTGTTTTTCCAGTCCTGGGGCTTAGCTTCTTTTGCTCAAGGCTATCACTCTATTGCTTGAACCACCTTGCCACTTTTGGCTTTTCTGTTTGTGTGGTCCTGAGGAATTGAACCCAGAGCTTCATGCATTCTAGGCAAGCACTCTACCATTGAGCCACACTTGTAGCCCCCAAAGGCTCTTAAGAGGAGTTGAAGTGTGAGAAATAGTACTGGGCCAGAGGCAGTAAAAAGGAGGGAATGGATTTAAATATTTTTTTTTGTGATGAAATTGACAGAACTTGGTCACCAATTATGTAGGAATCAAATTGCAGACAGATGTTCTTAGTTTTATGGTGTTTGCATTCTTGTGTATTCAAAGCAGGGAGGGACTCTTGACAGCAGCTAAGAGCTATAGTTGTTAAATAGTGGAATTCATGCTTCTATCACAGTTGTGTATATAGAAGATGTTCACTGAGCTGTGATCTTACTGTTAAATTAAGCTCCCAAGTACCCTGACAAAGTTCTAAGTGAGGACTAGGGCATGTGTGTATAATAGGGGAGTGGGGGATAAACAGCACTTATAACTTGCATATTTCCAGAAAAGGATTGGGGTAGTAAGAATAAGATTTATAAAGGAAGGGCAGAGAAAAAAGATAGGAGTGAAAGTCCCTTTCTGTTAAGTGGCAGCTAGCAGGTAAGGCAAGGCGAGAGCATACAAAAAAAAAAAAAAAAAAAAAAAAAGCAATCAGTGCACTTTCTAAAATCTGTCCAGGCACTGTTGCCGGCCGTCTACCTTCTGGAGGGCTGACCAGGCCAAGAAAGTTATGTTATATATAGGATTCCTATGTAGTACCTAAAGGTGCAAGTTCTGTCAAGCCTACCTACCATGGTGTTAACCACTTGAAGTTTGCTGGAAGCCTTCAGTCTGCTGGTGCCAGTGGACCCTTCAATGTCCTGAATTCTTACTGGATTAGTGAAGATTCTATATACAGATTCTTTGAGGTTGTCCTTATTGATCTATTCTATCTATCAGAAGAAATTCTGACACCCATTGTATCACTAAACCAGTCTGCAAGCACCAAGAGATGTGTTGGCGATTCTTGCTAAGTGGGTTGGAGAGGGTGCAGTACCTGTCACCTTCACACTTACTGCTATTAAAAGCAATGTTTGTAAAATTTATATTTCAGAAGCAATTTAGGATAGCCCACATAAAAGTGATGAGGAATGCCAGACTAGTGGGGTTGGTAGACTGGGGCCTTTGGCGCAGGCAGTGGGTGGTGGTTGCGGGTGTGAATCACAGTGTTTTGTCAGAGGAGGAGCTCAGGACATTTAGGTTAGCTGCAGTGGGCAGAGAGAAACCTGACAAGAAGAAAGAAGACAGGAGAAGCAGCCTAACAGCAGTGGTCCTCTCGGCCTTGACAGCTTCTGCTGTGGAAGCTCAGAAAGCAGATAGGGCTTTCCTTGGCAAACCTGCCTTGAGACTTTTGAACAATTAGCTTTTATATATGCAGATTTTGTCTATATTAATTTCAGGTCAGTATATTTTTGGTAGAAGGATGAAATAGACTTACCTAAATTCTTCCATGCTTTTGTCAGAGTGGTGAGATTTTTAGAACCAGAAGAGAGAATAGAGGGAAGTGTTTGTAAAGACCACACGCACACACACACTATATACATATATATGTCTGTATGTATGTATATATAATTATATACATATATGTAGTATATATAATATGCATTATATATAGTATGTAATATATATATATATATATATAGTTTGTTGGTCATGGGGCTTGAACTCTGGGCCTGGGCCCTGTCCCTGAGCTCTTCAGTTCAAGGCTAGTGCTCTGCCACTTGAGCCACAGTGCCACTTATAGTTTTCTGGTGGTTAATTGAAGATAAGAGTCTCATTGACTTTCCTTGCCTGGGTTGTCTTTGAACTGTGATCCTCAGATCTCAGCCTCCTGAGTAGCTAGGATTATAGGCGTGAGCCACTGGCACCTGGCTACAGATACTTTTTTTTTTTTTTAATGGATGTCTGCTCATTTTGATTTGGAGTTCTCTCTCACTTTCTGATTATATAATATTATTACCATTATTGAGAGTAATTACTATGCCAAGTAATTTTTGCCTTGGGAATTGGGAAAATTTCTCTTTCTCCCTACCCTCATCTCCTGCCCTCTCTCCTATTGCTCCCTACCCACTTTTCCATTTTTGAGCACATTCCTGCTCTCCTGTACTTTGGAGTCTTCCTTCCCACATCTGCACTTTGACTTGGCAGCACATTTCTCAGTTAAGCACTGAAATGTACATATGCACTTCAGAACCTTTTCATGTAATCTCCTTGGTGTGGTGGGGACCCTCTCCAGTTGTCTTGAGTGCACTTACTGGCACAGCGTGTACTATCCATTGTTGATTGCTGTAAATTCATTCAGCCTTCCCAGATGGGCAGGTTTGGCTGCCCAGAAGCTAGTGTTGGTTTTCCTGAAAGTGTCATGTTTCTTTAATTTTCTACAACTGAGGTAGTACTAAGAAAACACAAAATATTTTCATGAAGTAAGACTTCTTAATAATTGAAACTATAAGGAATTGTCCATAGTTCAGCCACTCCAATAGATCAGATTTACCTCAACGCATATTCTTGTTAACGTGCACATTTTTGTACATAGATACAATCACAGTATAAATAGGATTCTTTATTCAGCTGCACTCACTAGCATATTTTCCATGTGGTTACAATTTTCATAATTATAATGTTAATGGAAAGTAATTTCTTTTATAAATTTAATAAGAAATTACATAATTGTTCTCAGATTCAGGCACTATGGAAGCATCTAACATAAAATATGAAGTTTCTTCTCCACAAGACAGTAGCTATTGGTTGTTTTAATTTGTATCATTCCAGGATCTTTTTCTTGTGTTCACACATCTTTTGAGTGCCTCTGTGTGTGTGTGTGTGTGTGTGTGTGTGTGTGTGTGTGTGTGTGTGTGTGTGTGTGTGTGTGTGTGTGTGTGTGTGTGTGTGTGTGTGTGTGTATGTGTGTATTTATACAGTTTCAAAACTGTTCCATTAGCTTTTTATAAATAGAATTTATAAATCACACATAGGATAATGATAGAAGGAACACTGATGTATCTAACAAAAGCTTAACAAAAACCATTTATCAGTTTATGGAGTTCTATCTTTACTCTTCCTTCCCATCCTCTTTTAATTCCATTCAGAGGCAATTCTTCTGCTGTAATTGTTATTCATTGAATTATGTAGTTATAACCATAGTTCTTTAAAAGACTTGCTTGTTTACATTTATGTGGGCAGTGTAAAACTCTCATTTCTGTTTTCCTTGCCTATAATGGAACTACTCATTTTACTTTTGCTATTCTGAGCTAAAGTATTTTAGCATTTTATTTGCCAATTTCTTGATTTTTTTAGTAAGATCATGAGCATCTTTTCATATGTATTGGGTATATAGGTTTCTTCTGTGTTTTATTTTTAAAAAGTGTTTAATCTCCAGAAAGTCCTTTTCCTTATCTCAGTTTCCAACCACTCACGAGTTAGGAATCTGTGCTCCCAGGCCAGTCTTTGCCTGCTTTGTACACTCCCCCTTTAGAGCTTCTGCTGATCCTAAGAGTTCTTTACTGCAGGCCTGGCCAGGCTAATTGCTTTGCAGCTACGTGCATTTTCTTTTATGAGGTAGATATTCCTAGTCCTGTTTTTCAGGTGAGACAGCTGAAACAAGAAATTTCAGTAACTTGTGTACACTTCCCCAGGAGCCAGGTGTCTTGATTTAGAGCCTGAATTTTTAACCAGTGTATTGTGTTGTGTGCTGTCATTCTTCTCTTGTCTAAATCCTTTTAGGACTTGAGTGAGCTCTTTCTAGCTTTCCAGACATTATTGGTTTCTTTCTTTTAGACTGAGCCTTTTAAAAATTAACAGTGTAGATCATATAATTTAGTGTAAGCATGGACCTAGAAACCACTGGAGCATAGAGATTTGCCTGAGATTAATGGAGTGATAATACAGCTTACATTTTTTAAAAGTTTCATCAGAGATTAATGGAGTAATAATGCAGCTTGAAAGTTCTTTCTTCAGATAGGGCAATAGATTTTTTTTTCTTTCCCCTTAGAAGGCTATATTCCTAACTTGAGGAATCATGGAGAAAATAAAAAAGTTAAGGTGGCTTATTGTTTTGATCGATGACTAGAGCAAGATAAAAACCTATATAAATGTATAATCTGAAAAACCCACCTTAGTTTGGGTTTTTATTTTGGGTCTGGTCGTGGGCCTGAACTCTGAGTCTGGGCACTGCCCCTCAGCTCTTCAGCTCAAGGCTAGTGCTCTACCACTTGAGCCACAGCACCACTTCTGGATTTTTTTTTTTTTTTGCTTATGGGTGCTGAGGAATCGAACCCAGGGCCTCAAGCACGCAAGGCAAGCGCTTTACCACTGAGCCAACTTCCCAGCCCTGAAAAACCCACCTTAGTAAAAAGTTTTTTAGTTCTTTTGTTTTTGTTTTTATTTTTGTTTGAGACTGGGGTTTGAATTCCTTATCTAGTACTTGCTTTAATTCACTGGCTTGTGCTCTACCACTTTAGCCATGCCTCCAGCCCACTTTTAATTTAAAGAAAACTGTTACTCAAATGCATAGGACTTACTGTAGCAGCATGTGTTATTCATGTGTGTCTTTCAAAATAGTTGAAATTAATTTCTTCTTTTTTTTTTTATAAAAAGCTTCACAGTGGGCATTTGAGAACAAGTGTGGACATCAGGGTTGACAACTTCATTTGGTTATTCCATTATCTATACATTAATCACAGTAGTGTGCAGTTGAAGATGGTTGTTCAAACTCCAATGTAGGCATTCTAGGTAAGGAGGAGTAGGAAATACTTCTTCTTTTTTTTTTTTTTTTTTGATCAGTAGTAGGGCCTGAACTCTGAGCCTGGGCGCTGTCCTTCAGCTCTTCAGCTCAAGGCTAGCACTCTACCACTTGAGCGTCAGCCCCACTTCCGGCTTTTTCTGCTTATGTGGTGCTGAGGAATTGAACCCAGGGCCTCATGCATGCAAGGCAAGCACTCTACCACTGAGCCACCTTCCCAGCCCCAGGAAATACTTCTTTTAAGGAAACTTTCAAAATGTTCCATAAACATGTCTAGCCATACTAAAGTTCTACACTACACATATGTCGGGGAAGTTGGAAAGTGTTCTTTAAGAGGGCCTGTTGTTACGCCCAGAGATGTAAAATGTGTGGTCTTATGGAGATGGTGCTTTCATGATTAGGTGCTACCCAGAGAAAATAATACCTACTTCAGCTTATGGTTTGTGATTGCAATTGAGAAATCATCCTGATGTCAATAATGAAGCACACTAAAGCTTCCCAGAAATTCATGAGAATCCTTTACCAGTTAAACACGTGCAAGTGTAGCATTTGTAAAGTTGAAGAAGGAAGTCTGTGACTTTGAGGCTAGCCTGTGGTCTGTGCTACCCAGAGAAAATAATACCTACTTCAGCTTATGGTTTGTGATTGCAATTGAGAAATCATCCTGATGTCAATAATGAAGCACACTAAAGCTTCCCAGAAATTCATGAGAATCCTTTACCAGTTAAACATGTGCAAGTGTAGCATTTGTAAAGTTGAAGAAGGAAGTCTGTGACTTTGAGGCTAGCCTGTGGTCACCTGTCTTCAAAACCAACCAGTGAGCAGCCAAATTGAATAATGATTTATGTTAATGATCGTTTCTATTTTTTATTCTTTTTGTGATGGTCTTGCTTTTGTAGCCCAGACTGGCATTGAACTCACTATGTATCTTTTGTTGGCCTCAGACTTATGATTCTTCGTGCTCTGTTTTCCTACTGCTGGAATTAAAGGCGCGCACCATCATCATTTCTGGTTGTTGATGTATTCTGATGTGGTTGGATGTGGAAGTCACTTATCTGAAAAAACTGCATACTTCTAAATGGCTCATAGTTTATTTTAGAGATAGGAAGATTTAAGGTATAGCTTTGGTGTTTTATTTTTTCTTTTCCTTTTCTTTTTCTTTTTGGGTGGTATTGGGACTTCAACTCAGGGCCTGGGTCTTGTTCCTGAGCTTTTTCACTCAGTGCTGGCACTGTACCACTCTAGCTACAGCTCTCCTTCCATCTTTTTTGGTAGTTAGTTGGATGAGAGTCTCATGGCCTTTAATGCCAGGGCTGTAGCTACAGCTCTCCTTCCATCTTTTTTGGTAGTTAATTGGATGAGAGTCTCATGGCCTTTAATGCCAGGGCATTAGATCCTTAGATCTCAGCCTCCTTAGAAACTAAGATTACAGGTGTCATCCACCGGTGCTTAGCACATTGGTTTTCTTTTATTGTTACTCTGTTTTATATTAATTTATTTTCCTATGTTATCTTTTTCTGTTTACTTCTGGTATAATTACTCATTCTGTAGTCTCTGATAGGTTTAGAGCAATTGTTTTATACGTTCATATTATAAATTTTAAAGCAACTGATTTTTGAGTACTGTTTAATGGTATCTCACATATTTTGGCATTTTAGCTTTTTTTTTTATGTCAATCAGCTCCAAGTATTTTGTTCTTTATCCCATGTGTTATTCGGAAGTATGGTTTAATTTCCAGATTTTGTGGGGAATAGGAGAATTCCAGATTTTTGGTTAATTTCTAACTTAGTTTTGTTCAGAGATTTCAATTCTTAAATATATTTGTATTTGTTTTATTGCTTCACATGTTTCCTCTTGATGAGTGTTTCATGAGCATTTGAAAAAATGTGTTCTGCTGTTGGTGTAATGTTTTATAAAATGGCAGTTTGACTTTGGTTGGTTGTGTTCACATTTTATGTATCCTTATTAATTTTCTGTTTACTTGTCCTATTTATGAAGAAGATATTAAAGTCTCCACTAATTCTAGGCTTATGTTTCTCATTTTAGATGTTTTTGCTTCAGTATTTTGAAACTCTTGTTATAGGTACTCACTCTTTTTTTTTTGTCTTTTTGAAGAACTGACTGTGTGTGTGTGTGTGTGTGTGTCCCTGAGCTTTTGCTCAAGGCTACCACCTACCACTTGAATAGCAGCTCCATTTCTGTTTTTTTTTTTTTTTTGGTGGTTAATTGGAGGTAAGAGCCTTAATGAATTACTTTTCTGCACTGGCTGGCTTCTAACTACAGTCCTTAGATCTCAGCCTCCTGATTGATTAGCTAGGATGACATGCATAACTCACTGGTGCCCCATTTTTTTTTTTTTTTTTTTGCTTTAAACAATTAACTTTAAAAATGATAATTTTAATTGATTATTTTCTGTTGGCTTATATTATACAGAGGGAGATTCCATTGTTACATCTCCATACCCGTTTACACTTTATTCCAATTAATTTTACTCCCTTATCACATTCCTTGCTTTCCTTTACTTCCAAAATAGCATTCCCAACAGGTTTCCTTGTTTCATTTTCATAGTTGTAAACAATCTGTCTTGGATAGTATTCATCCTCTTGGTCAACACAACCCCTTGTTGCTAGTCCCCACCTACTTACAGAGCCTATTTCCTTTTCTCCTTTTCTTTTTCATTTTCCTTTTTCTTTCTTTTCTTTTTTTGCTAGTCCTGGGACTTGAACTCAGGCCTAGGCACTGTTCCTGAGGTTCTTTTGCTCAAGGCTAGCACTCTACCACTTGAGCCTCAGCACCACTTCCTCCCTTCCTCCCTCTCTTTCTTTCCCTCCCTCCCTCCCTCCCTCCCTTTCCCTCCCTCCCTCCCTCCCTCCCTCCTTCCCTCCCTCTCTCTTTCTCTCTCTTTCTCTCTCTCTCTCTTTCTTTCTTTCTTTCTTTCTTTCTTTCTTTCTTTCTTTCTTTCTTTCTTTCTTTCTTTCTTTCTTTCTTTCTTTCTTTCTTTCTTTCCTTTCTCTCTCTCTCTTTCTTTCTTTCTTTCTTTCTTTCCTTTCTCTCTCTCTCTTTCTAAGTTTTTTGTTGTGAAAATACTGTACAGAGGAGTTACAGTTACATGAGCAAGGTAACGAGCACATTTCTTATCAAGCATAGTTGCCTCCTTCTTTGTAACATCCCTTCCCTCCCACCTCCACAACTACACACGCTCCCCACCTCTGCCTAAATTGTAAAGTTTGTTTTTCAACATAGTGTCTTGTACATCTCATTGTTGCAATGGGTCAGCCTGTATCCCTACTTTAAACATTTTGTTTTTTTCCCTTCCCCTAGCCAAATTATACCGATATCAAATACAGTGAAAACAGGGGTTATACCCCAATGGGGAGGAACATACAAAGCAACAAAAAAAAATCACATGGTACCTTGTAAATTACATTAGAAACAATAGCAAGAAAGAAAAAACCCACTGTGTCCCTATCTTGGGGTTCATTTCTCTTAACTTCATCTTATCTGCTGCTTTTTCTTTTTATGTGGTACTGAGGAATTGAACTCAGGGCTTCGTGCACACCAAAGGAGCATTCTACCGCTAAGCCACGTTCCCAGCCCCAAAGTCTATTTCTAAATGGACCCCTATCAGATCTTTTTTTTTCCAGAGATAGTTATCTTATTTCTGGTTATCTATTCTCCAAAATCTTTAGTGGCTTCCACTTTGCTTTTATTTTTATTTTTTTGCCAATCCCAGAACCTGGGCAGTCTTCCAACTTTTTTGCTCAAGGCTAGTGCTCTACTACTTGTCACAGCTCTACTTGTGGCTTTTTTTTTTTTTTTTTTTTTTAGTTTATTGGCGATAAGTGTCTTGTGGACTTTCCTGTCCCCGCTGGCCGTGATCCTCATATCTCAGCCTCATGAGTAGCTAGGGTGACAGGCGTGAGCCATTAGCACCCAGCCTGCTTCAGCAGGAACCATCTCATTTGTTTTCCTTTTAGAGAGATACAGGACTGTACTGCTAGCTGTCCAGTGCCTGAAAACAGTAATTTAATGTTTTGTTCAGTTTCAGTTTATCTATGGCAGATCACAGTTCTGGTGCTTCTTTATAGATATAGATATCTCATTTGCTCATGGATGTTATCTTAGTTCAGAGGTCAGCAAAACCAGTGTGTAATTATTTCAGGCTGTAGCCCATTTGAGTATCAGTTACAAGGCTCTGATTGTAGTGATTGTATGTGTACATACTATGTACACATAGTATGTAAATAAATAAGCATAGTTTTGTACTAGCAAGACTTCATTCATTACAAAAACAGTCCATAGTTTATAGATTACTGACTCTTTGCCAGCTGACTAAAATATAAATATTAGTCTGTGAAATCTTGTTATGAAGAATCTATGTAACTCATATTTAAAGTTCCAAAGAAACCTTATAAACCTTGTCTGACTAGCACTTGATATTCAAAGCTGTTCTATAATTTCCTTATCTAGTATTGACTTACTTCTCCTTAACCTCCTATATCAATGATTGACTCTCAGTCAGGAATTTTTATCCTTCAGGGAGCTTCTCACTGTTGTTGTTTTAATCAGTTTTTCCATTTGGTTCATTGTTACCACTTGGGACTGTGCTGAGCAAATCTAATTAATCTTCCCCATCAGCCTTTCATATAATAGAAGACTTTTAAATAATTTCAGAATCTTCTTAAGTACTAATTAAGTTCATTCAACTGTTTTTAAAATCATATTCTATTCTATTTTTACTTCCATGTTAATTTGCATGGAAGAATTGAACATGAGGCCAGATAGCCTCTAGCTATATACAATGTTGAGATTTCTTCAGTACCCTAGTCTTTCATTTGTTAATTTGTTCCATTTTATAGTAATCAGTTAGAGGCTGAAGCTAAAGTAACATGAAAGTTCACATCTGTTACATGGGATCTAGATACTGTACAGCCTAGTGAGAGAACAGTCCTGGCCCACAGCAAAACTGGTGATAGAGGGAGGAGTTTGAGCAGAGTCAAACGGGGGCCGGGGAGGGAAGCAGACCTCTAGAAGTGTTCTAGCCCAGCTGGTGTTTTAAAAGTATGAAGTGGAGAGGAGAACCAGACAGCAATTTATTATTATTTTGTGCTGGTCCTGATCTTGAGCTCAGGGCCGGAGCACTGTATCAGAGCTCAGGGCTAGAACCTTACCACTTGAGGCATAGTTCCAGTTGTAGCTTTTTGATGGTTAATTGGAGATAGAGTTTCACAGATTTTCCTGCCTGGTCTGGCTTTGAACTGTGATCTTCACATCTCAGCCCCTGAGTGCTAGGATTATAGACCTGAGCCACCAGTGCCTTGCCAACAATATGTTGACATGCCAAATTATCTTTGGCTTTTGCAATGTTATTTACCTGATGCCATATTGTTTTAGGAATATTCAGAATATTTGTAAAATGATACTTGTGAATACTCAATATTATTAGTAACTTTTCATTAACTGTATTTCTGTACCACATATTGATTAGTTTTGTTTAAATGTTACTCCCTTTCCCCTCCATGGCTTATTTACTTAAATAATTCTACATGGTTTATAAGAATATCATTCTTTTCTACTGGTCTTTATTTTACTTTCTTTGGAGGCTAACACTTTCACTGTTTTTTAAAATATAATTTTATTATTATTTTTTGTTTATGTGATACTGAGGAATTGAACCCAGAGCCTCATGCATGCTAGGCAAGCACTCTACCACTGAGCCACCTTCACAGCCCTGCTGCACTGGGTTTTTGTTATGTTGGTTGTTCCTTGTTTTAAACCCTAAAAATAGTTTTCTAGACATTCCACTATTGCAGATGAGGATTTAATGTGTTCTCTCTGCCTCCTATAAAGCAAATGTATCTTTCCATATCCATTTTACTAAAATAGTTTTGCAGTAATTTGAGTTGGCTCAGTATTCAGTGTTAGCATTACTTTGCTCATAGTATACCACTCATCCATTATTAATCTCTGAATTCTTTTTCTATATAACTCAAAATACTAGGGTAATTATTTTTTAAGTACTTCTTCAAGTACCTTGACCTTCTTATCCCCCAATTATTTGTTTGTTTGTCTGAAATTCCCCTAAAGCTCTCAGTATATTAGGTGTTTTATCAATTTCAACTTCCTGGTGGAGTTTTTCCTGGAGTCACCTGACATGTTATAATCAGATTGATATACATGACAAACTGGGTTATAGTAGGGATTTTCATTTTTTCCCTCCGTTCAGTTGTGGGGATTGATCTCAGGGCCTGGGCACTGTCCCTGAGCCTCTTTGTGCCCAAGGCTAGGGCTCTAACACTTGAGCCACAGTGCCACTTCTGGTTTTTGAGTAGCTAATTGGAGATAAGAGTCTCAGGGTACTTTTCTGCCCTGGCTGGATTTAAATCTTACTCCTCAGATCTCAGTCTCCTGAGTGGCTAGGATGACAGGCGTGAGCCACCAAGCCTGGCTGGGATTCCACTTTTTTGTTTGTGTGCCTGTGCTGTACTGGGGCTTGAACTCAGAGCCTGGGATGACTTTGCTTTTTGGCTCAAATGAAAAAGCTTGAGTGACAGTTCTCCTTCCAGCTTTGGTTAATTGGAGATTGTCACTGATTTTTCTGCCCAGGCTGGCTTTTGAACTGTGATCCTCAGATTTTAGCCTCCTGAGTAGCTAGGATGACAAGTGTGAGCCACTGGCCTCTCATGTTGTATCTGCTTTGCAAATCTCGATATTTGTTTTTTTGTCCTGGGGCTTGAATAGGGCCTAGGCACTTTCTCTGAGCTCTTTTGCTCAAGGCTTGTGCTCTACCACTGTGAACCATAGCTCCACTTCCAGTTTTTGAGCAGTTATTTGGAGAAGAGTCTCACGGGGACTTTCTGCCCCTGCTACTTTGAATTATAATCCTCCAATCTCAACTTTATGAGTAATTGGATTATGGGTATGAGCCACCAGTGCCTGGCTTGTAACTTCCTACTTGATTTTTCCTTTCAGTCATTGTTTGTTGGGTACAAATCTAATAGTCTCCTAAGAAGTATCATTATTATTATTATCATCATCATTATTGTCAGTTGTGGGCCTTAAACTCAGGTCTGGGCACTGTTCCTGAGGTTTTTTGTTCAGGGACAGTGCCCTACCACTTGAGCCACACCTCTGTTTCTATCTTTCTGGTGGTTCATTGGAGGTAAGAGTCTCACAGACTTTCCTGCCCAGGCTGGCTTCGAACTATCATCCTCAGATTTTTCCGCCTGAGTAGTTTAGGATTACAGGCATGAGCCACTGGGGCCTGGTGTTGTTTTAACAAAAGTTTGCCATTCTTTTGACTTTCTTTCTTGTGATTTCAGAGGTGATTTAGTATGTTTACTCTATTTTCCTGATTCTACTAGAGTAATAATAACCCTTTCACATGAGGAAGTGAGGTTAAGCGGACTTGGAATTTCCTAGGACATACACGTTTGAATTGTTTCCTTAAAACCCTCACCCAGCCATGCTAGGGATGGAACCCAGTGCTAGTGCTAGGCAAACATTGTACCATTTACTATACATACTTGGCCCAGCAAGTTTCTTGAAATTCTGAATATCTTCTGGCAGTTCCTCCTCACTGATCCTTCTAAGGCATAATAAGGATTTCATCTCATTTACAAGTTGCTTTAGTGAGTGGGATGTAATTAGCTTGAGCCAGGAGCCTTGAATTCATTTATAGTATGTAGGTCACCCCTATCACTTTACAGCTTCTGAAGCAGAGGTACCTTGAAGTGGAGTAGTTTTCCTAACATCATTAGGTAAATTGTTGAAAAACCAGGCCTAGAACTTCTGTCTCTTGATCTGCAGCTGGTGTTCTTTCTATGATGATACTACACCCTAGGATAATTCTTACTGGCACATCTGTTAATTTTACAGTTTTATCTCTGAGATGCCATGCTGAAATGTATGTTGTTGGTCACAAGGGATCTGGTGATAGGTCGCTGTGAAGAAATAATCTCCACTGGGACATCATATTTCCCATGTACTATACCTAAAGAATAGGACAATAAGAATACATTTTATTTAAATCACATTTATGTTAGGAAGTTCATTTATCCTGCTTCTATCATAGTCTATTTAATTAGCACATTCTGAATTGAATATGGCTGCCTTTTGTTTATGGCAGCAGTCTGCCAGTTCAGTTCAATTTTCAGAAAATCCTGACTGCCTGTGTAACAGATGTCAGCCATTTCTATGTTTCCCTCTAGCCTCTCTTGCTACTAGAATAGTTGTTATACATATCCTCTAAGAATTCATTTGTGTAGGTTCTATCTTACAGTGGTAACACATAGAAGGCATATGATTATCTGAAATTGTCTCTATTCGTGGGATAGTATGGGTACTCATGCTAATTTTCTTTAATACATCAGGAAGATTAAAGTCATGAACTTCCTTAAATTGGAAAGCATGGACATAAGCTTTAGTCATTGGTAAACTGAGTTGATGACAGTTTCTTTGTACTGTTTATGTTATAATCCTCAAGAGCTAATTGTTACCATTAGCAGCATAGCAGACTGGAAAGAATGTATGCTTTAATTTCAGTTATGGTTTAAATCTAGTTATATTTGGGATCTGCCATTTTCCATCCTATGGCTATGAGAGAACTATTAACCTTTTAAGTTCTGATTTCTTTAGCTGGTTGTGAAGATCAAGAATTATGTACAAAGACTAGTATGCTACTTGCTATTAGAAATTAAATATGAAGACTTCATTGTGGGGCTAGTAGGTAGTTGCTTAATAAATGGCGATGCTGGTAGTTATTATTGTATATGTATATATTACTGCTTTTGTTCTCTGTATATTTTAATTTCATCCTTTTGATTCTGTTTTTAAAACCTAATTGTAGTTATGAATTTATCTCTTTGAAGTAAATGCACATTTTGTATAATTTGAATGTAAAAATACTTCACAGTAATTAGATAAAGAATTTTGAATCTTAGATATACAAGTTGTTACAATTTGGGACTGTAAGAGTTCTTGTTAGCCGGGTGCTGGTGGCTCACACCTGTAATCCTAGCTACTCAGGAGGCTGAGATCTGAGGATCACAGTTCAAAACCAGCCTGGGCAGGAATGCCTGTGAAGTTCTTATCTCCAGTTAACCACCAGAAAATGGGAAGTGGTGCTGGAGCTCAAATGGTAGAGCTCTAGCCTTGAGTTGAAGAGCTCAGGGATAGCGCCCATGCCTAGAGTTCAGGACCCACAACACACACACACACACACACACACACACACGCACACGCACACGCACACGCACACAGAGTTCTTGTTAATTGTGTAGCCTTCACTTCAAACTGCACTAACCCTTCTGGTGGGGGGAGACAGAACTTGGCATGGGAATGATCTTTTGGAGACACTTTTCCTCACCTAGGTTGGCCTCACACTCAAGATCTTCTTTCAGCCTCTTGAGTGCTAGAATGACAGGTATGTGCCCACCATACCCATTCTTGATTTTTTAACAAAACAGTCATGGTGAATGATGATATTTTACTCTATTTGAAGACAAATCTATGATGGGAATATTTTTCTTGCATAAATGATTTCAGTAACATGTCTTTCCTCTTATCAAACATTAATTCAAAATTTAAAGCTAAGTCTTAAGGGTATCCATTTAATACTTATTCTTACTAGGCTTGATTGGTATTTCAATGATAGGTTTTCTAGTGAAAACTGGTATAATAATTTTAGCTTGAAAATAAAGGAAATTAAATAGTTTTTTTTTTCCATTGAGCCAGGTTCAGGTGGCTCATGCCTGTCATCCTAGCTACTCATGAGGCTGAGATCTGAGGATCAAGGTTCAAAGCCAGCCAAGGCAGGAAAGTCTGTGACACTCTTATCACCAGTTAACCACTCAAAAACCAGGAGTGGTGTTATGGCCAGAGTGGGGAAGCACTAGCCTTGGACACAAAAGCTCAGGGACAGCGCTGAGTTCAAGCCCCACAATCGACCAAATTTTTTTGATCATTTTTCATCTTTTGACTGAGTTATGAAACAAGTTGGCAGCCGTGTAGCTGCTGAACTTGCACTTGTAATAATATATCACTTGTTAGGACAGCTTTGTAGAGAACACAGAGCAGGTGGCAGTGGTTTCCCTTTGCTACTGGTTAGGAAGTTAATGGAAGTGTCAGGATTGGGAAACCATTTTGAATCAAAGTCAGACATTTGTTTGTTGAATATTGTTGGATGTTACAGTGTTAAAATGAGTAAATTTCTGTGCATGGATTTTCTTGAGGACTGACACATGTGATGTTTATGTGTGCCCTAGTTTTCTAACCCTTTAAATATAGTTAATGTCATGATTAGTGATCATACTTACTGTTGTATTAGTATTCCTTCTATTCCCTCCACCCAAAGTTCTTAGGCACAGAACATTATCTTTTACTTAGATGATAATATCTTTTATATAGCTTTTTAAAACCTGTATTATTTTTATTTGATTTCCTTTTTTGGCACTTAAAAATTGATGTTAGGCTTTCTCAATAAATACATAAAAATTATGTTTATTTGTGGAAACAAAGGAATTTCTATGATAGAAATATAGACAAAAAGCCGGGCACTGGTGGCTCCCGCCTGTAATCCTAGCTGCTTAGAAGGCTGAGATCTGAGGAAAGGGCTGGAAAAGGCAGGAAAGGCTGTGAGACTCTTATCTCTTATAAACCACTCAGAAAACTGGAAGTGGTGCTGTGGCTCTAGTGGTAGAGTGCTTGCCTTGAGCTGAAATGCTGAGGGACAGTGACCATCCAAAAAAAAAAAAAAGTCAAAGTAAAAGAAATAGTAGTACAATTATTAGTATGATTATAAGATAGTTTATGTGTTTGCTGTGTGTCAAGTGCTGTTCTAAGAGCTCTCTCTATAGACCAGGACCTCTCTGTAAATACCCAAATCTGAGGATGCTCTAGTCTTTTATATAAACATAGTAATTACATATAACCTGTGTACTTACTTCTGTATATTTTGAATTATCCTTGGATTACTCATGGCTAATACAGTAAAATGCTTTGTAAATAGTTGTGATATTTTATTGTTTGGAAAATAAGGTCTGTTTGTTGAGTATAGACAGGTATTTTTTCCCAACATGTTTGACGAGTAGTTGAATCCAGGTATGTGGAAATAGAAGAAGCATTTGTCATGAATCTTTTTTTTTTTTTTTCCAAATCTTTTTTTCCCCTTTTTCAAATTTTTATTGTTACTATAAAGGTAATATACAAAGGGGTTAAGTTACAGATATAAGGTAGAGTACATTTTATCATGAATTTTAAACTGGTTGTTTGGTATCAAGCAATTTCTCCCAAGTGAGTAATTAGGAAAACATTTATTTGTTCAAGGATTTCATGAATTATAATAATTATAATAGTGGAAAAAGTAGAAAATGGTCCAGTTCTTACCGGGTGCTTAAGTTATATTTCTTCAAATATTGGATAGAATATTATACAAACATTGAAAAAATTTTAGAAGAGTAATAAGTGATAAAGGAGGATATGAAATTATCCAGTACGGTTTCAGTTAAAAACAAAAACAACACCCTCCCCCCCCCCCCCCAGCAACCAGAAAGAACATATGACAGTTATTTCTGGTGTGTTTATAGTGAATTATTTTAGAACTTTTTTTTTTTTTTTTTTTTTTGGTTGCTGGTCCTAGGGCTTGAACTCAGACTATGTCCCTGTGCTTTTTGCTCAAGGCTAGCACTCTGCCACTTGGACCACAGCTTCACTTCTGGCTTTTTTGGTGGTTAATTGGAGATGAAAGTCTCAGAGACTTTCAAAGCCTGGACTGACTTTGAACTGTGATCCTCAGATCTTGGCCTCCTGAGTACCTAGGATTACAGTTGTGAACCATGGGCACCCTGATGAAGTTTTGTTTCTTAGATTTAAACTCTAAGAACAATCATAAAATACAAATGCATATAATGGAACAAAGTGACAGTAGCTTCTCTTCTCTGCTTGTTTAAAGTTTCTCTGTTTTAAAATGTGTTTAAAAAACAAAAGACCAAACTACTAGGGATTCGTTACAGAAGGAAAGCTTTTCTGTGTGCTGCATATTAAGTAACAGGAGTAAATCGCTGATAACTGCATCAGTTTTGTTAGCAGTTTCTTCCTAAATAGCCTTTGGCATGCATGATGAAGTGGTATGATACTGCATGTTAACTGCTTCCCTGATTGAAAAGGATTTAAACTGAATGGGAAGAAATTGAGAAAAACCTTTGAAAGAAATTATTTCACTTCTATAGGTTGATGAGTATCCCTTATCTGAAATGCTTGGGACCAGAAGTGTTTCAGATTTCAAAACCTTTCAAATTCTGGACTGTTTGTGTATACTTCAGTAACTGAGCATCCCTTATCTGAAGAGCTGAAATATATAATGCTTTGAAGTGTGGACTGGGAAACATTTTAGATTTTGGATGTTTGGATTAGGTAGTGTTGCTCAAACTGTGTGCCTGTTTTAAAGCTCTTACCTGATTTTTTCAATATAATTTATGATTTGAATAAGAAATAATGCAAAAAATAATTTTATAGGAAGATTTTTAGAGTGTTTAGGCAAATAAAATGGTTCAATAACAAATAAGATGACCAACTATGTAGAAATCATGATAGGAATTACAACCTCCCACCCTCCAAATTAAGAAGGGGAGATGTACATTTTTCACTGGGAAAAAAATCTTACACTGTTAATTTTAATGTATTTATTTTAGCAAATGGGCTTTTCTTCATGGATGGTGTTTATAGGGGCTTATAAGTAAAAGGAAAAAATGAAAACCATTGCATTTTCTTGTCTTTTCTAGGCTGAACTCACGGGGATCAAATGGCGTAGGTACAATTTTGGAGGGCATGGGGACTGTGGACCCATAATTTCAGCCCCAGCCCAGGATGACCCAATCCTGTTAAGTTTCATCCGCTGTCTGCAAGCCAACCTGCTGTGTGTATGGCGTCGTGATGTCAAACCAGATTGCAAAGAGTTATGGATATTCTGGTGGGGAGATGAACCCAACCTAGTGGGTGTGATACATCATGAGCTTCAGGGTAAGGATTTTGTTTTTCCTCAAACATTATTTGCATCCTATTTTCTGGAACAGTGGTAAATTATGAAAAGTTGAAAAATTTGCTTAAAAGAAAGATCCTGGGTTTAATAATGGGTGTCTATCAAAAGGAACATCCCCACTCTTACCCTTTTCTTTCTATTCCCATTTTCTTTTTCAGATTCTCTTTTCTTTTCTCAGCCTTGCTGAGAACTAGAACCTTGTAAAATCACAATTGTTAAAGGATATTATTTGTGTCTCCTGGGTATGTGGCGTGGAAACAAGCTGCAACCCACTGTTTTCAAATACTAGTAAATTCTGAGTAATTAACAGGACAGTGAAAGGAACACAGTTTTTTTTTTTTTTTCATGTATTGTTGCTATTGAGCTACTTTGGCAGCTGAGCTTTTTGGTGGTAAATTGGAAAGTAATACAAAAATGTAATGCAAGATTTAACAGACAAAATTATGAGATGGTATTAATTACTATATAGGATCTTAATACATTTTCCCTTGCTTTGTTCATACATTTTATGTAATTCAGTTATGCCAGGATATATTGGCTCCAGTGTTGATTAATTTTAACATCAGATTGCAGCTGGTATCTGAAAATTTCAAATTAACATAAAAGCCTCATTATTCTAAGGTGCTTTTTAATATACACTATACATTCATAACCAGAAAAATTTTAGTAATAATATTTGATTTGTTTGGTAAAAGATTTTTAAAAAATCCCTTTACTGAACACTTTCTATGTAGTGTACTATGGAATTTTTCTAAAGACTACTTCCAGTTTTTACTTTATTTTCAAATTAATTTTATTTTTGGATTTTTAGAGCCAGGATCTCATATTGTAACTCAGGCTAGCCTGTTGTTCTTTGTACTCCTGCTTTAGTCTCTTGAGTGTCAGAATTACAGGTGTGTGCCATCATTCTTTTATTTAAGAGTCACTCTTCAGGAGTGCTGACTCTTTTTGATTTAGTGTACCATAGATATTTATTTTCTCCACACTACTCATTTGTGGTTGGAAAAAATGTATTGTTTAAAAAAATTTGTCTGTGTTTTTTTTTTCTAAAGGAAGGAGAAAACTAATTTTAATTACTGTTTGTGGTCTGTTCTAAAAGTTATAAATTTACCTGTAAAATTTTCTAACTTCTTTGAAGCTTTTTTCTGTGTGTATGTGTATGTGTATATGTGTATGGGTCCAAAGGTATCTGCTGTCATAGCAGCTAGGGGGCGGTACACCACAGTAGACTAATTGAACTATCATGTGGTCCATTTATTATCTCAAATCTTTCTCCTGGCGCTTTTAGAGCATTGACTATATAAATACAAAAGCATAGTCTGGGAGAGGTGGATTTCTTAGCTGCTAATTGGAAAATCAGAATTTGGGCTCAATCACCTATTTCATGTGGTCAGTGGGTTACTTAGGGGAGGACTAGAAGCTTAGAACTTTGAGATTTTTTACTTTTGGTGCATGTGGTAGGGCTTCAAATCAGGGCTTGTGCACTGCCTGTGCACTGTTCCTGAGCTTTTTTGCTCAAGGCTAGCTATTGCTGTGCCATTTGAGCCACAGCTCCTCTTCTGGCTTTTTTGGTGCTTAATTTTTAATTGGATATGGTGTCTCATGACTTTTCCTGACTGAGCTGGCTTTGAACCATGATCCTCGGATCTTAGCCTTCTGAGTAGGTAAGATTACAGACATTAGACACTGCATGCAGCTGGCAGAACATCTAGATTTTTAATCAGGATTTTTAAAGTAAGATGCCGCCTAGAAGTTACTTAAGGACATTTGTTCATTTCAAAATCAAATCATGCCTATTTATTCCGTCGCCCCCACCCACATATAGAATAATGCAGCTTTTTAATTTTTAATTTTTCTGGGTTTAGTTTGGTTGGTTTTCCTCTTTTATGACTGTTTATGACTCTCATCTTCCATTCTTTTATTCCATCTTGATCCCCTATATTTTATCATTTGTCAGGTCAAATCATCATTATATAATGATGATGAAACCAAACTCAGCTGTATAGGCTTAATTGATGTATATTTATTCTTTAGAAAATTATCACTGACGTTTGGTGTAACTTAAGTTGTTATTACTTCTTATGAACTTTGATGCTGAGTTAAAAAAGGATAATAGGTGATTTAAAATGTCCATAGTTTTAGATTCCATATATAGATTAGTTGTTAAAACTACTTTTTGGTAAAGAATTAAGCAAAGTTTGACTTATTTTAAATTATTTTTAAAATTACAGAAATAGTATGTTTTAATTAGAAAATAAAAAAATAGAACCACCAAATGGAGAACACCAAAATAATCCTAGTCTAAAAAATGTTATTAAAATTAGCATATATTAGTTATATGGGGGAGGGAGAGTTCTTTTGTGATGTTTCCACACATGTAAACAAGGTATCTTGACCAACCTTACACTATCATTCTGTCTCATCTAATTCTTCTTCTGAAGACAGTTTACCAGGTCTCATTTTTGTATTTCTTTTTTTTTTTTTTTTTTTTTTGTCGGTCGTGGGGCTTGAACTCTGGGCCTGGGCGCTATCCCTCAGCTCTTCAGCTCAAGGCCAGCGCTCTATCACTTGAGCTACAGCGCCACTTCCGGTTTTCTGGTGGTTTATTGGAGATAGGAGTCTCACGGTCTCTCCTGCCCGGGCTGGCTTTGAACCGCGATCCTCAGATCTCAGCCTCCTGAGTAGCTAGGATTACAGGCGTGAGCCACCAGCGCCCGGCTTCATTTTTGTATTTCTAAACCGAGACAAACTTTTTTTTTTTTGAGGGGGGTCAGTTGTGGGGCTTGAACTCTGGGCCTGGGCGCTGTCTCTGAATTCTTCAGCTCAAGGCAAGCACTCTACCACTTGAGCCACAGCGCCACTTCTGGTTTTCTGGTGGTTAATTGGAGATAAGAGTCTCACAGATTTTCCTGTCTGGCTGGCTTTGAACCACGATTCTCAGATCTCAACCTCCTGAGTAGCTAGGATGACAGATATGAGCGACCAGTGCCTGTTAGAAATAAACCTTTTTGATCATTTTCATCCTCACTTAGGCTCTTTGTTAACCCTCTCTCTCCCACTGGTCCCTTTCTTCCCATCTAAGTTTCTCAAACAGTTGGTAATCAATATAATGCTGATTTGTGATTCAGTCTTTTTAGAAAAAAACTTATTAATATGTTGCAGATATTGTCCCATAGGAATGATTGTTTTCATTATAATTTACTGTTTTTTTTTTTCTTTCCCTGATCCTGGGGCTTGAACTCTGAGTTTGGGTGCTGTCCCTGAGCTTTTTGCCCAAGGCTAGCTGCTCTACCACTTGAACTGCAAGTCTACTACTACTACTACTACTACTACTACTACTTTTTTTGTAGTTTTAGTGGAGATAAGAGGCTTATAGACTTTTCTGCCCGGGCTGGCTTTAAACTGTGATCCTCAGATCTCACCCTCTGGAGTAGCTAGGATTACAGGAGTAGCTAGGATTACAGGAGTAGCTAGGATTACAGGAGTAGCTAGGATTACAAGCGTGAACCACTGTCACCTGATTTACTTATAAATCCTTTACTTTACTTTACTTTACTTACAAATCCTTTGTGCTACTAGAGTATTACAAAAGTAGAACATAAGTCTTGAGTATGCCCTATTCCTTTAATGCAAATGTTGCATTTTGAGAAAGTTGTTAGACAAAGTGTCCACTTTTGTATGTAAAAGTGGTTGAAATGATTCAGCCTAATATTGGAAATATTTGAAAGTTAGTTAATAAAATGAATGTTATTAGAAACATCCATTTCAAAAGAAGGGAATATGATATGTGGGCCATTTATGAGTGAAGAATTCAAAAGGATATTTTAAGTCATGTAATTTGAAGATAATTAGATTTTTTTTGTGTGTGTGTGTCAGTCCCAGGGCTTGAACTCAGGACCTGGGCACTGTGCTTGAGCTTCTTTTGCTCAGGGCTGGCACTCTACCACTTGAGCCACAGATATGCTTCTAGCTTTTTGGTGGCTAATTGTGGAGATCAGAGCTTTACCGACTTTTCTGGCTGGGCTGGCTTTGAACTGAGATCCTTAGAGCTCAGCCTCCTTGGTAACTAGGATTACCAGATTACTAGCTACCAGCACCCAGTGATATTTAGAAATTTAATTTGTTCTGGAGTATATTTGAGCCATTTCATTTTGGGTAAATTTTAGCAGAATACTGTTACCGGATGGGAGTACTAACTACAACAGCATTGTTATTTGTGACAGCTTTCTTTTATAGGGACATTTTAATTTCTTCAATATACTTTTTTTTTCTTTTTGGTTGATTGTGGGGCTTGAACTCTGGGCCTGGGCACTGTCCCTCAGCGCTTCAGCTCAAGGCTAGTGCTCTACCACTTGAGCCACAGTACCACTTCTGGCTTTTTCTGTTTATGTGGTGCTGAGGAATCAAACCCAGGATCTCATGTATACGAGGCAAGCACTCTACCACTGAGCCACTTTCAGTATACTTTTTAGGTATATTTTGGCATTTCCCTTTGTTATTATGGGATTTCCCAAACAACATACGGCTAAGAAACATGATAGTAAAATATAATACTAAAGCAACCATCTTACATTTAAATAGTTAAGGTTATCTTCATAAAATGAAAACAGTCCTGAGTATTCCTGCACATTAGTTTTATTATATTGTACTTAAAACCATGAAGTACTGTGAGAGAACATAATAACACATTCATGGTCTTCCCTGTCATTTGGATGAAGATTTCTGGACTCTTGCTGGGGGCACTATGCTGTTGGCATAGTGGTTTAGAGTGGTTTAGAGAGTGGTTTAGAGTGGATTGTATGAGTTTCAATGCCTGCCTAGTCAATTAATAGCTGGGTGTCTTTGGTCAGGTTATTTAAACTGATCATTGTCTCAGTATTCTCACTGTAAATTGGATTATGAGCCTAAAGTTAATAAAGTACTTAGGGTAAAACACACACAGCAGTTAATCTATAAATGTTGCTGCTACTGCACTGTTGACAGTTAACTCATACATCAACACTAAGACATTTTAGTATTTTTAAAAATAACGAACTCTAAGTTGTATTATGAAGTGGTCAGTACTCCTTAAGATTTTTATCCTGTTATATCCTTGGAAGGTAGAGCTGTGATTGTGCTGCTTTCTGGCCAGAGAGAGTTTGCTATGAAAGTCCATTTGGAATCAAACTTAAACGTTCATTCTATTATCTGAGGATACAGATTAAAATGAAAATGAAAATTGAAAATGCTGATTATGCACTAAGCTTTGTATTAATGTCTTTTTGAACATTTTTTTTCCCTTTGGAGATTGAACCTAGTGGCCTTGTGCTTGCTAGGCAAGTGATCTATATCCTAATCCTTCATTAGTCTTGAACAATTTGATGTTATTATATATGCCTTTGCTCTTTTGGTTTTTCAATAAATTCTCCTTATTTTCTATTGAGTTTTTGAGATTAATACAATATGCTAAGTTGGCCTCTAATCTAAACAAACAAAATCATGTTATAAACACAATTTTCTGGCCATTTCAGTGCCTATTATTGATGCTACCTGAAAAATTTCCTTTGAATATCATGTGGCTACTAATTGTCAGTAATTTACCTTAAAGCTCCATCTATGCAAATATTTTTGTGTGGCTTTCCACAGGGACTGGGCTACATATATACCTATTTCTTATAAAGGACATTGGGAAAAGTGTCCAGTCTGTGTAACTGGGTCTTGTAACTTGGCTCTTTCCGACTGTGATTTGGCAGTGAGTCCTCTTGTGGCCCATCTAGATCTGAACTAAAGGGCTTCCATAGTCTTCACACGATCATAAAATTAGTTTTTTTTTTTTTTTTAAAAATATATGATAGTGTATCTCAGTGAATGTGAGCAAGTTGCCAAGTTATAGTGTGGAAAAACACCCAGTAGTTTGTAGTTAATCATGCAACAGAACTGGCTTGATTAAAAAAAAAAAAAAGAAAAAGAAAAATTCGGGTAAAGATGAAGATACCTTTGTGGTAAAGTGAGGGTGGTTAGAATGTTCACAATCTGCTCATCATTACTAGCTTCTTTTTCCTATTTAGTGTAATGTCATATGCAAAATACCATATTTTCTAGAAGTTACTTTTATTTCTGATTGATGTTCTTGATGAAAATAAAATAAGACTTTTTAATTTTCACCATTTTTTGTGCTGGTCCTGGGGCTTGAGCTCTGGGCAGGGCACTATCCCTGAGCTTTTGTGCTTAAGGCTAGCACTCTACCACTTGAGCCTCAGCTCCACTTCTGGCGTTTTGTTGCTTAATTAGAGATAAAGAGTCTCATGGACTTTTCTGCCTGGGCTGACTTCAAACCACATCTTCAGATCTCAGCCTCCCGAGTAGCTAAGACTGATTAAGGTGTGAGTCATGGGTATCCGGTGAAAATAAGATAGTTTTTGCTGATTTTCCTGAAGGATTTGTGTGCGTGTGCGTGCGTGCGTGCGTGCGTGCGTGCGTGCATGCGTGCGTGTGTGTGTGTGTATGTGTGTGTGTATGCCCGTGTGGGAGCATGTGTGTATGCACGCGCGCATGCCTATGCTGATACAAGGGGTTGGAGTTGGGGCCTGGGCACTGTTACTTAGTTTTCTTCTGCTCAATGATAGGACACTACTGCTATGCCACAGCTCCATTTCCAGCTTTTTACTGACTACTTGGAGGTAAAGAGTCTCAGATTCTCCTGTCACCTGGTTTCTAGCCCTGATCTGCAGATCATAGCCTCCTGAACTGAGTAGCTAGGGTTTATATACAAGAGCCACCAGTGCCCAGCTAAGGCTTACTTTCTGATACTATTAGTGAGTCTTTGTAAGTAAATATTTATGAATGCATGCCTAAGGAAGGGAGGTGTAACCTCCTTCTTGGTGAGGTCTCCCTTATTCAAGTTATGTTATTCTTCACAGGTAATAGTGTTTGTGTGTGTGTGTGGGGGGGGGGGAGGGTGCGGGGTACTTATTCTGGGTCTTGAACTCAGGACCTTGTACTCTTGATTGGCATTTTTCCTCATAGCTGGCACTCTACCACTTGAGCCATGCCTCTAGCTTTGGCTTTTTGCTAGATATTTGGAGATAAGAGTCTCTTAGATTTTGGATTGTCTGCCTGGGTTGGTGTGATCTCAAGCTTCCTTCCTGAGTAGTTAGGATTATAGGTATGAGCCACTGGCATCCATCTTTTGAATTTAAGTTGTTTTTTTTTTTGGCATTTGCTGTTTATAAGAAAGTGTGTTACTCATGTTGAAGTATATTTAGTCTAAAGGAAAAAATTTGTTTGAATTATATTTATATATATACACACACATATAAATAATTTTTTTTTTTTTTTGGTCGGCTGTGGGGCTTGAACTCTGGGCCTGGGCGCTGTCCCTCAGCTCTTCAGCTCAAGGCAAGCGCTCTACCACTTGAGCTACAGCGCCACTTCTACATATAAATAATTTAAGAAATAGACTAGAATATATTTATTGTAGAAAGGATATCTACTTTGGCATCCTTGGACAAACTACAATTCTGATTGTTTCTGAAAGAAATCACATTCACAGTGTCTCCTATTACGTAAACATTTGACATACTGGTTTCATAGAGTATAACAAAACAGGTCTCTTGGTTTGAGTAGCATTTGTCACAGGCAAAGCTTTTTTTTTTTTTTTTTTGGTGTTGTTGGTCATGGGGCCTGAACTCTGGGCCTGGGCACTGTCCCTCAGCTCTTTAGCCCAAACCCAGCACTCTACCACTTGAGCCACAGCACCACTTCTGGCTTTTTCTGCTTATGTGGTTCTGAGGAATCAAACTCAGGGCCTCATGCATGCAAGGCAAGTACTCGACCACTGAGCCTTCCCAGCCCACAGGGAAAGCTTTTAAAATCAAAATCCAGAGTCTCCCCAAAAGATTTAAGCATACCTCCACCCTGCATTTCTGAGTAGGCACAAAACATTTAACAAGAAGAAAAAAAGGTTAGATGACTTAAAAATAACTGGATAAGTAATTAGTCCAAATACATAAAGATATTTATTTGATTCCCATTATGGTTGTGACAGGGATGAATACACCTTAAAAGGGTGAGCTCTGATTCAGTATAGTTGCCTACATATTTAAAATTACAGTATTATATGACCATAATGATCTAGTGATGTATCTGAGAATGCTTTAAAAATATTCTTGGGCTGGGTGCCGGGGGCTCATGCCTATCATCCTAGCTACTCAGGAGGCTGAGATCTAAGGATTGCAGTTTAAAGCCAGCCCAGGCAGGAAAGTCTGTGAGACTCTTTATCTCTAAGAAACTCCCAGAAAACTGGAAGTGGCACTGTGGCTGAAGTGGTAGAGCATTTGACTGGAGCTGAAGAGCTTAGGGACAGCACCCAGGCCCAGAGTTCAAGCCCCACAATCCTCCCTGCCCCCCCCCCCCCAAAAAGTATTCTTTGAGTATTTTACTCATCTTTTATATTTAGAATTAGCAGTGTTTATTCGTTATTTTTTGACCTTTCATTGTATTAGGGGCTATGAAGAGTACAGAAATGAATCAGACGATTTCTTGCATTAGAAAAGCTAAATGAACCATAACTAAAGGATAAAAAATGGCTGAATGACAGTGGCTTGTTCCTATAATCCTAAGGAAGCTGAGATCTGAGGATCCGCAGTTCGAACCCAGCCTGGGCAGCAAAGTCCAGAGACTCTTACCTCCAGTTAACTACCAGAAAAGCTGGAAGCAGAACTGTGCTCAAGTGGTAGAGCACTAGCCTTGAATTTTAGCTCAGGGAAAGTGCCCAGGCACTAAAAAAAAGGTAGAAAACAATGCCTCTTAAGAGAGGCATTTAGTTTCTTGGGAGTTATATGGAAGGAAACAGAACTTGGAAGAACAGATAATCCTTGAGCAGATCCTAAAGAATGGAGAGAATTTAGATATATGGGCATTTCGACCAAACAGATGTATGTCATTGCACATGAAAGATAAGAGAGTAGAACAAGTTGGACAGTTTTTTGAGAGACTGATTGAAAATACATTTTTGCCTGTTGGGGATGGAACTTTAAATGCTAGGATAGTTTGGATTTAATAGGTAGTTGGAATTATTTAAGGGTTTAAAAATAGGATTACAAGTTCCTGGTAGGTTAAAAACTATGTGGCAATAGCCTTCTATTTGACTTCTGTCCATCATTGTTATTCCAGGATTAGCATCATTCCTGGCACATATCTGTTGATCACACTAATTAGATTAGAGAGTGCATTAGAAGGTAGTGTAAAGATGTTTGATCTAGCACCATTCATTGCATAGCGGGTGTTCCAGTATTCTGGACTACATGTGGAAATGTGACCACATTTGGAAGATTTCCTTGTTTCATGGATTTCTCTTTAATCACATATGGAAAAGTCTGATTTTTTTTTTTTTTTTGCAGCTCCTTATTTTTGTCTACAATTTAGTTACTAAGATGGAAATGTGTAGTTTTATTTAAAATTAGTTGAATAAGTAACTTTATTTAGTGTTGTAGATAGTAGCTTGGGCACTAGTAAAAAAAGCATAGGCTGTAATTGTACTGGAGAACAGATGGCTATGTAAGAGTACTATGTATTGGGATACAGTGCTTAATGATTTTTTTGTTGTTTTTGGTCATGGGGCTTGAATTTTGTCCCTCAGCTCTTCAGCTCAAGGCAAGTGCTCTACCATGTGAGCCACAGGGCCACTTCTGGTTTTCTGGTGGTTTACTGGAGATCAGAGTCTTACGGACTTTCCTGCCTGGGCTAACTTTGAACCACAATCCTAAAATCTCAGCCTCTTGAGTAGCTCAGATTACAGGCATAAGCCACTGATGCCCTGCTCTTAATGATATTTGTGTATCAGAATCCTTGTTAACTTGTAGATTCATCATGGGTAGTTGACCTTGGGCTATTACACATAATAAAAACTGCTAGTCCAACAATGAATTTGATATTAGCTAAATGGAAATGATGAGCTATAATATTGTCAATATAGTCTTAAATCAGATGGGCATTAGATGTTTGAAAAGTGCTCTTATAACTTATTATTTTCTGTCTTTGCCTGGCCGAAGATGTTTATAATATCTAAGCCCTTGCTTCTGAAAGGATTTTAATATAAAAAATTAAGATTATGTTAGGCACTGGTAGTTCCTGTAATCCTAGCTACTCAGGAGGCTGAGATCTGAGAATCATGGTTCAAAGCCAGCCCGGGCAGGAAAGTCATGAATCTCTTATCTCCAATTAACCACCAGAAAAGTGGAAGCAGAGATGTGGCTTAAAGTAGTAGAGTGCTAGTCTTGAATAAATAAGCTCAGGGACAGCATCCTGTCCTGAGTCAAGCCCCATGACCAACCAAGAAAAAAATTAAAATTATGTTCTCTGCTATTTTAAATAGGGATTGTGATCTAATCCCTTGAGAAATAGCATGTATGTTGCATCTCAATTATTAGTTGATCAGAATATTTTAAACTTTGTTAATATTACATGTACAAAAATACATGTACAAAATGACTAGCAAGGATCACTATATCATAATAAACTATCACTATGCTATAATCTAATTCCTTTTTCCACATTGTTTTTAATTTGTAGAATTTAAAAAACTTTCCTTACAGTTAAATAAAAATTAATTTTACAGTAACAGTAATCTAGGTTTATTGCTAGTTTGAAAATTAATATATTGAAAATAAGGATCTGGACAATAATTATTAGAAAAGGATTTTATCTTTATTTTTAAAGGATTTTAATTTGGAAAATGGATTTCTAATTTATGGCAAATTTTATTAACATTATAGACAACATAGTCTAATTCAACCTTAAAGGCTGGCTTGGTTCCATTTATAGGAGCTCTTTTTTTGGAGTGATTTCAGCCACCAAATCACCAACAGTAACTTGTTCTAGTCCTTTGTCCTTAATTACCTTTTATACAAAGATCAACCCCCAACTCTTACCATTTGAAATAATTATCTTTACATCATGCCTTCACTTGATCCTTCTAGCCATATCTATTAACTTAGCTCTTAGTAGCTCTCTTATGCATTCTCTCTCCAGTTTCTATTAGCTTTTGGCTAATCACTGCTCTCATCTGCACATTTTCATTCACCTTGTTAACCACACTCTTTGGCTGCCTGGACTTCTTATGTGCTATCCATTATGCTAGGTGCTGATGATCAGTTTTAGTTAAAAAGTAGTTTTGGATTTATTCTTTCTGAATCTTAATGTGAATTACTCAAGGGAAATACTCAAGATTTCTGCTGGTTTTCCTTATACCTTTTATGTTTGTTCAGTTTGGGTAGGTGCAGCTTTTACCACATTGGTTGCTACTATTTAACCAGTTGAACACTAGGGGGACTGTGGGCTAATCACTGACTTTTTCTTGGGTTGAAATGCTTTCTTTCAATAGTAGAACCACAGCCTTGTTTTTGGCTTTCTAGTTTTCCTAACATTACATATTTGGCTCAAAGTTTTGATGGTCTTCTAAGAATAGTCACCATCATCTTCCCCTTCTCTTCTTGCACATTCTAGGCAAGTTGTTCTACCACCGAGTCATATGCCCAGCCTCAAAAGTGGGAATCTAGAAATTGCTATGTAAATAATAGTTTTCCCTGGAAATCTCTTGAGTAGAGGCCAGTTAAGTTGGATGAAGTAAATAATGAAGCACTAAATAATTCCAGTTCTTATTTTACAGTGACTTAAAATGACTCCATGATTATTTAATGTATTTTATGAAAAGATGAATCATTTGAGTGGTACTAACAGCGAAGTAATCTGCTAGCTGTCATTTTGGAAATGTCACATTACCATTGGAAACATAAATATTAGTGGTTTCTGGGAACAGAAAGAGGTAGAGATTAATCCAGGCTTAAAGAGTGGCCATAGGAGACAGTACCTATGTAATTTTACTCTGGCATGCTAAAACTTAATGTCTCATGTTCCCAACTACCCATGGCTTCATCCAGAGCCCTTGCTCTATCTAATTCATTGCTCTTAACTTTTCTAAATTGTACCTATTACTCAGTTTTTTCTTTTTTGAAAGAAGTTATTTTTTAACCACTTTTTTTAGTTTTACTAGTTTTTGCGTCCTTACTATGTAAAGGGCAAGTTTTTTTTTTTTTTTTTTTTTTTTTTTTGGGGTCTGGTCGTGGGGCCTGAACTCTGGGCCTGGGCACTGTCCCTCAGCTCTTCATCTCAAGGCTAGTGCTCTACCACTTCAGCCACAGCACCACTTCCGGCTTTTTTCTTTTTGCTTATGTGGTGCTGAGGAATCGAACCCAGGGCCTCATGCGTGCAAGGCAAGCACTCTACCACTGAGCCACCTTCCCAGCCCCAAGGGCAAGTTTTAAGAGCTCTGTCTGCAAGAGAATTTCTTCAGTCCCTTTTCTTTAGGAGTTCTGGTCTAGAAGAAGTGTTGGTGGCAGGTTGGTAGATATTAAGAAGTAACAATGAAACCAGAAATTATGGCACCAGTAACTACCATTCAAGATCCTTTCCAGTTGAAACAATCCAAAGTAAAAAATTTTAAAGAAACTAGAACATTAAAGTATGTGTAACTTGTGGTTTTCCCTCAGGACTCAAGCTTATGTTTTCTGGTGATGAGTACTTTATATGTTGACAGTTTAAAAAAACCATTAGGATGCAGAAATTTCTTATAGTTGCTGGTAATTCTTATGTAAAATTATTTATTTTACCAAGGCATATACACATATTGTCATTTAGAGAGTATATTACATATGATGACTGATGGTGTGGGGGATTTATTTCCTTATTTTATATTGCATTTTCAGTTAAGTAATTGTTATCCTTTTCTTTCTCTTTTTCCTTTTCCTTTCCTGCTTATTCTCTCCTCCCTCTCCCCCCTTCATCCTCACCTACCTGTCTGCTTAGTTTTGCAGTATATAGCCCAGGTTTGCTTCAAACCTTTCAATTCTTCTGCCTCAGCCTCTCAAATGTTGGCATTATATATGTGTGCTGTCAGCCTAGTTTCATTCCCTGTGGGGGGGAGGAGGAGGGCGTTCATGCTTTACTTTCCGTCCAGAATATTTTAAATTAGTTTTTCTTCTCTTTGTGATCAGAGAAGTTGAATCTCTTTCTGTTATTGAAATGACAAGTATGATGCAAATAACCCCTTAAGAAAGATTCTTAAAAATGTATGTAGGCTGGGAAGGTGGCTCAGTGGTAGAGCACTTGCCTTGCATGCATGAGGCCCTGGGTTCAATTCCTCAGCACCATTTAAGCAAAAAGAAAAAAAGCCGGAAGTGGCGCTGTGGCTGAAGTGTTAGAGCGCTAGCCTTGAGCTGAAGAGCTGAGGGACAGCGCCCAGGCCCAGAGTTCAGGCCCCACGACTGGACACCCCCCCCCAAAAAAAAAGATGTATCTATATATTAGCCTTACTTTATGGAATGATAGTTTATTATTTCTTCAGAGACAAACCATGAATTTTATTTTGAAATATAGTATTGTGAGTTTATGGATTCGGATATGCTGTTTTCAATTTATTGCAGTTATTTCTTTTCTCAGTGATCAAATTACCCAATTTTTGGTGAGTGGAAGACTATTTAAAGTTGGCTTCTTAGTCTTGTTAACATGATTCATTGCTAGCATTGTTGCTTTTTGGTGTGGTATATTTGTAATATTTTATGCTCCCCATCTAGAATCAGCCTTTATTAAGGGGTTTATAATTCCTTTAATTGGGGCATGAGATTTAGAGACTACATTCTGAGCACTGGGATTCTTATTACTGCTAACTTAGTGTCTTAGGGTATTTAACTAAACAGATATATATATATATATATATATATATATATATATATATATATATATATATATGTTTTTTTTTTTTTAAATTTCTTTTGGGTTGATCATGGGGTTTGAACTAAGGTCCTGGGTGCTGTTTCTGAACTTTTTCCACTCAAGCCTATCACTCTGCCACTTTGAGCCACAGCACCATTTTTGGTTTTCTGGGGGCTAATTGGAGATAAGAGTCTTTTGGGGCTGGGAAGGTGGCTCAGTGGTAGAGCGCTTGCCTTGCATGCTCGAGGCCCTGGGTTCGATTCCTCAGCACCACATAAGCAAAAAGAAAAAAGCCAGAAGTGGCACTGTGGCTCAAGTGTTAGAGCGCTAGCCTTGAGCTGAAGAGCTGAGGGACAGCGCCCAGGCCCAGAGTTCAGGCCCCACGACCGGACCCCCCCCCCCCCCCAAAAAAAAAAAAAAAACAACCGTCTTTTGGACTTTGCTGCCTGGGCTGGCTCTGAACTGTGATCCTTCTGAGTAGCTAGGATTATAGGCGTGAACCACTGGTGGCTGGCAATTTTTTTTTTAATTTAAGATAAAGTATAAGACTGGGGGTGGAGTGCAGTGGTGGAACACTTGCTTGGTATGTTTAAGACCCTGAGTTTGAGCCTCTTCTTCCCCCCAAAGATAGAGTATGTAGTGTTTCATATTGTTATTTGGCAGCTCAGGTTTAGGTGAAGCACATTCATAGACTCTGCAAGTTTGGAGGAATTCAGTTGGAAACACACCGATTTAATATAGTCCCTCTATTCTTGCTGGTGAGGAAACTAAAAGGTACACTGATTTCTGTGCCAAGCAATTATGAAACAAATTTGATAAGCTTTAGCAAAACCCATTGCTCTACTTTCTAGATTCTTAGAATTGAACTGCACTAGAACAGGAGTGCTTTTGTAACATTTCAATATTTCATTTTGCTTTTGCTAGATTTTCTTAAATTTTAAAGATCCTTTTGACTTTGCATTTACTCCCAAGTTTTCATTTGAAGAAACTTTTAGTTTTCCTAGCACATTAAAATTGCCTTATTGAGGAGGTCCTAACAGTCTGTGGGAAGATGCTGACTTGGAAGGACTCTGGTTAGGTGGGGCTGAGAGCAAGGGTTGATGGTTGCTAGGAGATTGAATGTCTTTGTATCACAGCCTTAGGTGGTTTAGAAGTGATAAAGGAAGCTCCTCTTTGAGGGCCTGACTTGTTTAAAGTCAGATAGCTTGTTAGTGCCAGAGTTAGAATTGCATCCTGGTCTCTGATAAGGATGTGCTTTTTCAAATTTTTTCTGGCTTCCTTGTTTTGCCTTTAATGTTGTGTGGATAGCTATATTAGACATAAGATATTTCGTCTTGTTTTCAAGACCAATATCCTATAAATTGCTGTTTATCTTTTAAAGTTCTTAAACTCTTTAAAATAATTCTGCTTTGAATTAAGGGTACTCTTATCTGCCAAAATCATTATTGAGCTTCTCTAGTCATTTGTTTTCTTGAAATTGAAATAAAACTTTCTGAACACAGCCTCAGTGAATATGAATTTGAGAGCCATAATAATGATGTTTCTTGCCTCTGCAGATTCTGAATTGATCTGAGTTTGGCAGTGAATTATGTATGTGTTATTTCAGGAATTTTGCACATGTCCTGCTTTAAACCACTGATTATTTTTGTAAAATGCTGTTGTGTGGATTTGGCTCATTCCATTGATGCTGAACTCATCAGATGGCTATATTGTCTTCTAGGAATGTGACTTGCATTGATTAAATGGCATAGGAAGCAACATCTGTTTCATGAAGATAGCTTAGAGTCCTAAAACTTAAAAATTTCAAATTTATGGCTTCAAATATAATAAAATGCATTTATTTTATGCCATGGGAAGTTTGAGTTTTAGGAAAGCTTCTTTTTTTTTTTTTTTTGGGTCCAGTCGTGGGGCCTGAACTCTGGGCCTGGGCACTGTCCCTCAGCTCTTCAGCTCAAGGCTAGCGCTCTACCACTGGAGCCACAGCGCCACTTCCGGCTTTTTTCTTTTTGCATATGTGGTGCTGGGGAATCGAACCCAGGGCCTCAGGCATGCAAGGCAAGCGCTCTACCACTGAACCATCTTCCCAGCTCCAGGAAAGCTTCTTTTAACCTTATTCTTAACATAATAGATTATAATTTTTTTTGGATTGTTCAATTTTTAAAGAAAAGTCACATTAGGAATATTGGAAACTTGGTCTTAGATAAGTGACTTTTAACTTTTAAGGTCATTCATCCATTTAGAAACTGCAGAAAGATTGTTTGCTTACAAGGAAGCCCCTATGCATGGTCTCATAAAACTTTGTGCAGTGGTGGGCATCAGCTCACCTCTGTGCATTTCCCTTAAAAGTCTGCCAGCTCCTCTGTGATGGCCTGGGTATAGTTCCTGAGCTCTTTTGCTCAAGGCCAGTATTCTACCATTTGACTCACAGCCCCATTTCTGGCTTTTGGTGGTTAGTTGGGGATAAAGTGACTCATGGACTTTCCTGCCCCTGCTGGCAATGAACTTTGATTCTCAGATCTCAGCCTTCTACTTGCTAGAATTATGGGCATGAGCCACTGGCACTTGGCCTTGTGCCACTTTTGTGGAAAGTTTCTTGTTGACTTTCTTAAGTAGAAACGGTTGAGATTAGATTTATAAAAATCTATTAAAAACCATTTTGTTCCATTGCATAGAATAAGATTTTTTTTCTCTGTGGAATGAATCAGCCATCTCATGTAAATTAATACAGAAGAGAAAGCAGATATGGGAAGGGAAATCACCATGGTGGCCAGTACCAAATCTTTACAACCAAGAGAAGGAAGCCTACCTGATAAGATGGCCTGCTTTTTTGCTTAATGGACCACACAATAGCATCTACTTTGTAGTACCTAGTCAGTGGGTCAAGCTGTGGACATAAATATTATTGCTTTCTGGGCACAGAAAGAAGATAAGAGATTAGGGTTTCAGTAGGAGACTGTAATTTTACTCTGGCATACAAAGATTTAGTGTCTTATGTTCCCAATCATCTATTTCCAAAGTCATTGCTGTAATGAATTGTTCCTATTTTCCTAAAGTGTATCCCTCAGCTTTTAGTGTTCATCATTTCTAACAACCTCAATATGTAAAGTGCAAGTGGTTAGAGCTATGCTACAAGAGCAATTCCTTGAGTACGTTTTCTTGAGGAGTTCTTAGTCTAGAGGAGGTGTTGGTGGCTGGATATAGACACTAAGAAGAGGTAACCATAAAACCAGAAAAGTATGGCAACGGTAACTATTAAACATCATTTGCAGTTGAGACACTGTTCACTGCATCCCTCTTATGCTGATTCTCTGTAAGAAGAGGGAGGCTCAGACTTCTAGTAGTGAGTGTGTAGGCATGATTTTGACAAGACACAAGGATTATCTTCTCTAGGATTGGTGAAAACTCTAAAAGTAGGTGAAACTAGCACCTTTGAAGGTATGTTGGATTTCATTAGGAGAATCAAAAGGAGATGCAGTCTTTAAGTGGGTATGATGACCTAAGAAAGACTTGATTTCTTCTTTTAATCCTTTGACATGTATGGTATATATGGAATACTCGGGTAACGGTAGCATAGAATTTTGTGTCAATAGAAGACCAAAAGGGAGGTCTGGATCAGGTTGTGATATAAGATGGATACACTTCAGTCCTAAGTAGCAACAAAAGATGAAATGCTATACGTTTATTTTCCTTTTATAGTCTGATAATACTTTCTTTTAAAAGCAGTAAAAAATTGTTGGGTTCTTGGGAAGGAAAGTGACACATAGCACACAGGTCACGTTTTGGTCATCTGCCAGACTAAATACACACTATTGATGCTTTTTTGTATTGTTAATGAACTTGTGCTTTCATAGGCATTTTATATGGGAATATTCTCATGTAAAAATTTCTTATCAAAGAAATTGATTTTATTTGAACTTGTTAATTTTTTTTTGGCTTTCTATCAAAAAGGATGGATTTCTGGGTGGTAAATGCCAATTTGAAGTGTTATACTGCTTTGATTAAAAAATCATAGTGTGGCTTTCTAATTTTTGTGATTTTACTTAGCGGCTGGTGAGTATAACTGCTTTTGAAGCAGTTGGAGCTCCCTTTTTTGTCCCCGAAGAACTTCTTGTGGATGAAAATAGAGGACCAGTTGAGCTAAACGCCTGAAGAGTGGACAAAGAGAGAAAGCAGCAGGGAGCCCAAGGCTTGGAATCTGCACATGAAGGGAGGAAGCAGGCCATGTTTCTTGCTTGTCAGAGAGGTGCTGCCTGAGCCCTGCTGCCTGACCAGGTGGCCTTTCTCTGTCCATGGGCCATTTCTGCAGTGGAATTGTGTGTGTGCTGCTGTGTTTTTACTCTGTGGCACTCAGTGTAGTTCTGTAGATCTGTGGGCATTGATTTAGACTAAAGTAAGTAGACCATTTATCAGTAGCTAAACTTACACTTTGTCTTATCAGGGACACTGAACTGATGTCATTCTGTCCTAACCATTACACTTCAGACTTAGGTGGTATGTATTTTCAAAGTATTCCTATTGATATGTATTTCCACCAAGATAAAACACTAGAGTGGATGATTAGATAAAAATTATTGTAAAATTTTAAGCCATATTGACAGAAAGCTAAAATAATTGGACTTTTATTATCTCTAAACACATATGGTTTACCGTGAATGTCTCAACCAGTTCAGATCAACCCATTAGATTTTTTTTAAATTTAAATTTAAATTTTTGTTGGTCATGGGGTTTGAACTCTGGGCCTGAGCGCTGTCCCTCAGCTCTTCAGCTCAAGGTGAGTGCTCTACCACTTGAGCCATAGTGCCACTTCTGGTTTTCTGCTGGTTTATTGGAGATAAAAGAGTTTCACAGCCTTTCCTGCTGGGGCTGGCTTTGAACCGTGATCCTCAGAGCTCAGCCTCCTGAGTAGCTAGGATGACAGGTGTGAGCCACTGGTGCCTGGCTAACCCATTAGATTTTTAAGCCACACAAATGTAGTTGAACCATCAAAGGGTTAAAAAATTTCATAATGCTGATGCTGTCTTAACCACCACATTATTCCTTTTTGGACCACTTATTTGAAATTTAGAAGGAAAAGCTACTACTTAAGTTTTTTTTGGAGATAATCTTCCTTTGTAGCTCAGGCTGGCTTTGAACTTGGACTTCTGCTGCCTCTAGAGTGTAGGGATTGCATGTATCTACTATGGTGCCTAGCTTGTGGTATGTGTTTTTGTTGAAATAATTTATTATTAGTGGCACTAGGGTTTTTTTTTAAATTAAAAATGTTGTTTTAGTTAACAAGTTTTACTCTTTCCTGGAAGTCCTGTTATTTATTTCTATATGATACTATTCCTTTACTTTGTTACTCTAGTCACACATTTTATTTACCAAAGTTCTGGAAAGAAAATTACCCTTCTGTCAGTACTTTTGAGTTGTGCTGAAGACTGTCCCATTTAGGCCTTTTTTATTCATGGCAGCTTAGTTATTAGCCTTCCGTTTCTGTTTTCTCTGTAGAAATTGCATTGTGTTGTAAGGTAGCACACAGGCTGTACAAAGTTTAGCTCTCTAAGACATGATCATCTGCAAAAACCCTGAAAAGCATACTTAAAAAGTAAATTATAGGAGTAAGGATAGTATTTTCTTTCTTAGGTTACACGTTAGGTGAGCATTTTCCTTTTGCATAATATTTCTTTTACTGTTTATCTGGATAATGTATAATTAAACATGAGGAATTTTGCTCTTTTCTGATAGGTTAATCTCTCTCCCCATTGCCTCTATATTTGTTCCAAGCTGCTATTAAATAGCTAGGAAGTCCTTTATCTGACTGCCATATTATGTTTTACAAAATTCTTTTGACTTCAGTTTCATTATCTTACAGTTTAAGTTTCTCAGTGTAAACTTCATGATGTGATTTTTAATTTTCTTTGCTTATATTTTTGCACTACTAGGGTTTGAACTCACGGCGTTATGCAAGCTAGCCATTTTTTACTTTAGTAGTTTTTCTCGTTGGGTTTTTTGTCTTGGCCAGCCTGTACTGTGATCTTTCTACATATGCATACCAAATGGCTGGGATTACTGGTATGTGCCACCATGTGAGGTCTTTATTACTGTTAGGTGTTTCTGTTCTAGGGTGATGATTGTCTTTTTTCCCCCAGTGTGGCCAGGTCTTTTAAGTTTCTCTTCCTGTTTGAGCTGTTATGGCTGTGTAATTGGAGTTCTGTGAGTTTCAAAGCAATTTGATTCCATCTTGACTGGAAATCCTGACATTATCTCTTTAATTATAAGTAAGTTAAAATAAGAACGAATTCCAGTTTGTTCTATTTCTGGTCGTATCTTATATCTAACACTCTTTTTTTTTTTTTTGGTGGTGGGCCTTGAACTCTGGGCTTGGGCGCTTTCCCTGTACTCTTCAACTCAAGGCAAGCACTTTACTGCTTGAGCCACAGTGCCACTTCCTGTTTTCTAGTCTCACGGATTTTCCTGCTGGCTTTGAACTGGTATCCTCAGATCTCAGCCTCCTGAGTAGCTAGGATTATAGGCATAAGCCACCAATGCCCGGCTTACTCCTTTGATTTTATACAAATAATGTTGTGAATCTTTTTATATACTGTAATTGAGTATATAATGCAATTCAGCCAAGACTTATTTTGCTTTGTGGACTTTATACTTTTATTTTATCTATTATTTATTGTAAAGATAACTATAGAGAGGGGTTACAGTTACATGAGTAAGGTAATGAGTCAATTTCCTACCTAGCATTGTTATTCCCTCCTGTTTTTTCCCCCTTTCCTCCCTACCTCCCCAACTCCTCCCTCCCCCCCAAAGTTGTAAAGTTCATTTTAAACATAGTGTCTTGTACATCTCATTGTTACAGTGTTTCATCCGGTATCCTTATTTCAGCATTTTGTTATTTTTCTTCCCCTCCCCAAATTAGAAAAATGTATATACAAGATGCAGGGCATGGGAAAAATATGGAAGGCTTCAGGAATTTGTGTATCATTCTCGCGCAGGGGCCATGCTAATCTTCTCTGTATCGTTCCAGTTTTAGTATATGTGCTGCTGAAGCGAGCACTGGACTTTATAATTTTAAAGTAAGTAACTGTGTGTGTGTTGGGTGCTGTCTCATGTTTTTGTTCAAGGCTAGCACTCTACCACTTGAGCTACACCTCTGCTTTCTGGCATTTTGCTGGTTGATAGGAGATGAGAGTTTCACAGACTTTCCTGCCTGGGCTTCAAACCACAACACTCAGATCTCAGCCTCCTGAGTAGCAAGGATTATAGGCATGTGGTGGCTCAGGACTGGCTAAAGTAATTTTTGAGTGAGTTTGATCTATGGATTGAGAATCTACAAGCATTTCATTGATTAGGAAATGACCTGTCTGTACAAAGCAGATTATGGGTACTGACAGTTGTCTTACTGCTTACTTGCTTCCCTTTCTGATCATGTATTATTCACATTGTTCTCGTTATAAAACACAGAGATAGAAAAGATTCTGATTTAGTATTCACACTTAGGTTTTCGTTATAAGTTAAACAAATATTTAATCTTTTTAAAGGCTAGAAAGGTAATTGGAAATTTGTTATGAAAGGGAACTATGTTAATGTCTACCTGATGATTACTTCAAGTGATACCTTGGAGTGGCTTCTCAGTGAGTTGCAATTGAAGATTTTTCCAGACACTTGTCAAGTACTGTTTAGTTGTGAATTGCATTTCTTCTGCGGACTGTTGGTAGGCAGTTCTTGATTTCTATTCCCACTACTCACTGTTGGCTTCCTTGTCCCCAGGAGTGGGTTTGTGGCTCTCCCTTCCTTCCTTGGGCCTTCTCTGTGGCTTGGGTTGCACCCATGGTTAGGATTAGCAATTCTTGCCTGTGTTTCTTGGGAGCAGAAGATTGTGAAGACTAGTACTTCCCCCTGATTTTTACCTCACACTACATCTTTATCTTCATATATTTGATAGTAATTTAAGTATTTGGAAGTTTTTTTTTTTGTAGAAATACTGGAAAAATAGGTGGCTCACATTTTAAGTTACTACTGAAGTTCTTATTTTAGTACTGTGTAGACCAGTTTTAAGTTGGTATTTATACTTAAGTTTAAGGTTAAGATTTTTGTTTCTAAACCAAAACCTACTATATGTTTTTGCTGCACTGAAAATATTATTTTTAAAAATAAATTTAACATTTACCATTAAGGTGTAGAAATAAATTAGTTTTTCATGTTCTTTAAATGGTTCTTGACTTTGTCCTGGAAATGGGAGTTTGAACTCTCCACTTTTGAGTGGGGTTTAGGGCTTGGAAGTGTACATCTGCCTAGCATGTTTGACAGAATGTAAGGAAGAACAGTTACATTTGTCTTTAAAGCAAACACAACTGACATAGATATATAAAACAGTTACAGTTTTCCAAGTATGTTGACATTTCTTAATTTTGGCTGATTTGATACTTCTGCTCTGCTATCTGTATAAGAGAGTGCCTGGCCACATAGGTCAGGGGTTGGATATATTCCTGTTAGCAAAAGGAGCTGTGGAGGGAGGACACCAGATGTAAAGAAATAGCTCCAATCCTCTTATAGTCCTGTAAGTTTGGGAGGTAGAGATCAAGACATTGTGGTTCAAGGCCAACATGAGCAGAAAGTTAGCAATACATCTTTACCAACAAGTGAGGCATGCTTGTGACATGCACCTGTCACAGATACCTGATAGTAATAAATGGAAGGATTGCACTCCAGGCCTGCCTGGGCAAAAAGTGAGACCTCATTTGAAAAATAGCCACCATAAGAAAGGGTGAGGGGACCTGGCTTAAGTGGTAGGGTACCTGCCTAGCAAGACCTACTACTTCCAGAAAAGCAGTTATTTTTAAATAGTCGGGATGTACTTCAGCAGGCAAAAAGTCACTGCATATTCATATTGATGGATTTAGGTTTATTCACTGGGTATATCTCCAAGGAATTATCCCAAAGTTTACGTAATGCATGTACCCATTTCTATAAGATTTTTTAAAATAACATTCCACAGATGTATGGAAGAGACCAGTGGTTGTTGGTGTGAGGAGTGGTGGAGTGAAGGGAAGTTGCTACAGCTTAAGAAGGGGGTGGGGAAGGAGCATGAAGGATCTTTGTAGAGATGGAATGTTGTGCATTTTGACAACCTGTGATACTGATAATACTTTTGCAGGCTGTTGGCCATGGAGGATCTGAGTAATGAGTACATGGGATCTTCTGGTATGATTTTGTACAATTGTACAAGAATCAGTGATTAAGAATAAATATTAATAGAAATGAATTCCTTTTTGAGGTGGGCTTCTTTTCTGTTTTACTCAGCTTCATGGTATCAGTACATTTTGCTGACTACAAAACTGGAACCCAGGTCAGTAGCTGTTTTTGTGATTGATGTTGAAATTTGAGCATCTTTGAATAATGGACTCTTTAATCTGAGCATAGATTTTTTTAAAAAAATTTGTCTATGCTTTATCTTATTTTTATTTTTATTTGTCAGTTGTAGAGCTTGAACTTGGCTTGGGCACTGTCCCTGAGATTTTTTGTTCAAGGCTAGTTAGTGTTCTACCACTTGAGCCACAGCACCATTTCTGATTTTTTCTGAGTAATTTATTGGAGTAAGAGTCTCACAGACTTTTCTGCCCAGGCTGGCTTCAAACTGCAATCCTCAGATCTCAGCCTCCTGAATATCTAGGATCACAGGCGTGAGCCACTGGCATCAGCATTTATTTATTATTATTATTATTATTATTATTATTATTATTATTATTATTATTATTATTATTATTATTAGGAAAGCTCTCTCTATGTAGCCCAGAGTAGCCTTGAACTGTAGATCATCTTACTTCAGCTCTGGAGGACTGAAATGTCAGGCATGTGCTACCACACAACCTCCTATTCTACTATCATTTATTATTTTACATTTTAGTGGTATTGAGGTTTGAACTCTGGGCCTTGTGCTTGCTAAGCAGGAACTTAGTCCCTCAATCAGCACCTTTATGCATTGGTTATTTTCAAGATAGCGCATGGACTTATTCCTTGACCAGCCTGGTCTTCGATCTTCCCATTTGTGTTTTCATTGTTTGCTGGCATGGCAGGCATGCACCATTGAACTCAGCCATTGATTGAGATGGAATCTCCTGCACTTCTGTGCCTGGATTGGCCTTGAACCACCATCCTCCTATCTCCACCGCCCATGTAGCTAGGATTACAAGCATGAATCACAGTGCCTATTATCTTTAAAAAGCAATAGAAAACATGAATTTTTAGCTATCTTCTAAACTACTCAAAAACAAAACAGAACCAAAACACAAAAACCATGCCTTTAGGAATCGCAAATGTGTGTTTTTGGCCATAATGTAATTTCTTCATGTTTCAAATTTCTTTTTAGGACTAATAATAGCAGCTGTGATATGACAGTTATTTTATAATTTGTTAATTATGTTATGTAAAATAGCATACTGGTTAGGAGCGGGTGATATTGCACAGATTGTAGCTCTGAAAACCATGAATAAATCCAATGAACGAGTGAGAAGAACGATACTATTGCTGGCACTCTGAAATTCTGCAGAGACTTACATTGTAGCTCAAAATCAGCCCTGTCTTCTTGCTGTGTTCAAGAGGCTTTTCATTGATTTCTGTTGAGAGGAAAGCCTTTTTTAACTTAAAAAAAGAAAAAGAAAAAAGGCAGTTCTCTGCAGGTCCCGTGGATTATAAAGATCTTTTAGCAGGGAGTTGCTCTTTCTCTGGAAAATTGGCTGTTAAAATCAGAGGGAACTCATAAGAGTTGGCATGGGGTTTGATTAAATGGACCAGTTGGATCAGCATAGATTCCAGATTTAATGGGGCAAATATTCACTCCTCTGTTTTGTATGATTAGCATAGTCATTTTTCTGTATTATAGAAATATAATTTTAGGATGTATTGTTTTACATTATAAATTAAAAGCATGTTAGCAATAGTCTGATAAATTGAAAATGTTGTGAAGACTTTAACATATGAGTAAAATTTAACTTAGATGAAACAATTTGTGTCTCCATTGTGGAATAGTTTGTAGTTCAGAGATACAACTCACCGGAGGCCATGGCAGTGATAGCAACTAACTTGGAAAGTTATTTATGTGCAAGTATTGTTTTTGTTTTCATTTTTGTTTTTTTTTGGTCGGTTGTGGGGCTTGAACTCTGGGCCTGAACGCTGTCCCTCAGCTCTTCAGCTCAAAGCTATAGCACCACTTCCGGTTTTCTGGTGGTTTATTGGAGATAAGAGTTTCACGGACTTTCCTGCCCGGGCTGGCTTTGAACCGAGATCCTCAGATCTCAGACTCCTGAGTAGCTAGGATTACAGGCGTGAGCCACCAGGCGCCAGGCTATGTGCAAGTATTGTTTTAGCACTTGTCATGTATTATCCATTCTCTTGTTTCATTGTCATTCTGAGAGAGGGCCTCTGAAATTTCCTGCTCATAAATAAGGAAAGCAAAATGTTTAAATGATAGAAGAAGGCACCTTTGTTCTTAGCCACTACTTTATATTAGCTTCCATAGGAAAGTGAGACAGCACGTATTAGATGATGGAAAGTGAGCTGGGTTGTTGAAGTGGTTTGTCAGGTGTGTGGGGTGGTGATGGCCACCTAAGCACAGTGGTCTGCAGCATCAGTAAACAGGAGTCGCAGCCAAAAATTGACTTCAAGTTTAAAGATTTTTTTTTTAAAATTTGAAGTTCTAGAATCTAGCAACTCCTCGTTGTGTTGAGTTAATATTCCAATGAGCTGAAGAGAGGAGATTGATTGGCTTTATAGGCAGAAAACGGCTTTAGGAAGCTGAAACAGAAGAGTTGACTGGGTGCATGATTAAAACAGGTCTTCTTTAGCTTGGCTTCTCTGCTAAACCAGAGAAGTTGACTAGTTTCTATAGATATCTTGATTTCTTTTTTCTTTTTTAATTGTCCATTCTCAGAATTCAGTTTGGCTCTGTGACACATAGCGTGAATGACTGTTCTGGCTCTGTCCCGTCTGTGGAGGCTAATGGGAAGCAACAACTCCTGCAAGTTTCATTCAACACATGCTGCCACCTATGGCTCAGCAAAAGATAGCTGTTTGGAGCTGAAAGTTTGGGAGAGTCACAGATACTCAATGAAATAGGGGAGGAAGAAAAGTAGTATAGACTTACAACAAAATAAAATGCTACATACAAAATGTTTCATGAGATATAATTATTGCTGTACTATAATGGTGCAGAAAAAAAACATTGTTGCTGCTTGAAGAAAATAGGAAGGCTTTGTGGAGAAGGTGGGATTTGAAAGAAGGGTATGATGAAATGCTTGTTTCAAGAAGGAGGGCTAGTATGAGTAAGGAGTGAAAAGGAAGAAATGTATGGTGTAACAGTTGGATACTTTTGTAATAAGCCTGCTGGCCAAGAGTCATAGTAAGTAAATAAGGTAGGAGGGGAGCACATATTATTGGGTCTGTGTGCGTGTGTGCACATGTGCACAAGTGTGTTTATGCGTGTGTGTGCCCATATGCCTGGTTTCTGGGGCTTAAATTGAGGGCCTGGGCCTTGTCATTGAGCTTTTTAGCTCAAGGCTAGAGCTTCTAGCATTTGAGCCACAGCTCTATTTTTGGCTTTTTGGTGATTAGCTAGGAATAAGAGTCTCATGGACTTTCCTGCCTTTGAACTCAATCCTTAGATCGAGGCTGGCTTTGAACCTCGATCCTTACATCTCAGCCTCCTGACTAGTTTAGGATTACAGGCATGAGCTCGTGGCACCTGGGATAATTGAGTCTTTGTAAAAGACATTGATTAGGAATGGCACTGTGTCTCAAATGGTAGAGTGCTAGCCTTGAGCACAAAGAGGCTCCGGGACAGTGCCTAGGCCCTGAGTTCAAGCCCCTGCGCCCCCCCCCCCCAAAAAAAAAAAGGTAGTTCTTAAAAGTCATTGATTAGAGGAAAGCAGTGTAGAGACCTGACTATGAAGTGTGAATGTGTTAGGGGAACATAAGTCCAAGTGGATCTTGATTATTTGAACCAGAACAGAAGTAAGTTAAAAACAGCAACAATAATAACAATGAAAGTTTTGAATGAGGAGTTAAATTTATTGAGTGTTCATAAGATTGATTTATCAAAGAATAAATAAAAAAGCTGACAGGGTCAGCCAGTATCTATAGGGTGGAATCAAGTTTCTGAAATAGTACTTTTAGTTTACATATCTAATTAATTGGGCAAAATTCGGTAGGACTAAATAAAGATCCAAATTTAAGCTTTTAAAAATAAATGAATTTAGAAGCATTGTGCCTGGATCAGGATTGTTAATACAGACATCTTTACCTGAGATATCCTGAGATATCTCATAGCTCATTTAAAAAGACTTAAGGACTTGTGCTAGCCAGGTCAGAGACAGGATGAGACTGAAGGTGAGGATCATCTCATATGTGAAATTATTTTCATTAGTTAGCTTAGAGAAACAAGTTGGATTTTTGAAAACTTATAAAATGATTTCCACTTAGGCAGGACCTCAGATGATTCTATAAGAAGTAGATGTTAAGTTGCAGCATGAAGTAATAACTCTCACGTTAAATGTTTTTTAGGTATTTTTACGCTAAGTAGGGAGCTCCCATCTCTTCAACTTAAGTCAGTATCTGGGACCATACATTACTATCCGACTGTTCTATTTAAATAGGCAAGGCTTGGGTTTTTGTTTGTTTTTCTGATGCTCCTTTGATGGGCTTTCTGCCTGCAGTTTCCAAAAGTGTGGTGTGCAGCTGCCATGGGTCGTGCTTGGGATGGGTCCTTTCTGCCCTTTTAGGGACTCCCAGGAGATGAAGACAGTGTCTGTGGTGTGCTGGGTCCTTGTTTGCCTTTCCCTGTGCTGCGCAGCAAAGACCGCATGGGTGACCACTGCTGCCTTAGCACTGATCAAGGCAGTGACATCCGATCTCACCAGCTGTTGTGTTCTTCAGAAATCAGAGACTTTGGTTTTACTTGATGAAATTTTTGGTGAAGCAAAAATCCCACATTTTATAAAGTCTCAACTCTGCTGTGCATATCTTCTTAATTTTCTGCTAGAGAAATGGCATTTCTGCTGCAGATGGTGGTTGTCTTGAGGGAGAACATTTGCGTGAGCACTTGAGCGTATTGAACCATGTACTGTTTTGAGGGGGGGGGTAAAAAGCATTTGTACTTTGGAGAATAACTGATAAACTATAGTAATGCAGACTTAGGTAGTTGGCAGGTATTTTTTCCAAACGAACAAAGTGAGCTTGTCAAAGAAAGTGGCAGTATTTGTTACTTGTGATAATTTGTGATTTCACATAAAAATGAGAGTTCTGAAAAGCTTACATTTGCCACAGTGAGGTGATAGTTCTTGTTACTTACTTTGAGGGTGGTGGTATGGCTATGTGATAGGACTGTGGGTTCGACTCCTAGCACTGCAAACAACACATTAAAAAATCGTTTTTCTGCCGAGCTCACCGATGCTATTAGTAAACATGATTTTATATTGTAAGGTAAAATATTTCAACATCTAGAAGATCTGCCTGACACAGCCAGTATTTTCCAAAGGACCAGTGCATGCAACTTGTAATATTAAAATTATGCCTGGTAAAAGATCCTTTCAAAGTGAAGACTGGCTTTAATATAATGGAGTATGGAAAGGTCAACAATAAAGTTTTTTTTTTATTGTAAAGATACTATACAGAGGGTTACAGTTACATGAGTGAGGTAATGAGTATACTTCCTCTTGAACATTGTTACCCCCTCCATTGTTTTCCCCCTACCATTCCCTCCCTCCCTTCCCCAAGGTTCTTTTTTTTTTTTTTTTTTTTGATTGTGATTAAGTGATTACATAATTTCCGGAAATTCACAGTATTGTGGAATAATGATGCTCATTTAAAGTCACAAGTTCATTCTAACTTTCCTGGAGCAAATTGTCTATCACAGTCTGTAATATATAATGGTGCTCACATGTTATATACCATATATGTGATCAGCAGCACAGGGATATTTAGTAGTGGTTCAACCAGATGAGTGGGAGTTCTTTGTTTCTTAAGTCCTGTTAGTTTTGTCATATCACCTAACATTTTGGATTTAGCATCCACTTATCAGGGAGACCATGTACCATTTGTCTCTTCGTTCTTGGCTTACCTCGCTCAACATGATTCCTTCTAGCTCCATCCATTTCCCTGCAAATGCCATTATTTTGTCATTTCTAATGGCTGCATAATATTCCATTGTGTATAGATACCACAATTTTTGGATCCATTCATCTGTGGTGGGGCATCTAGGTTGTTTCCATATCCTAGCTATTGCGAACAGTGCTGCAATAAACATGGAGGTGCACATGTCCTTGTATATTGGTAACAATAAAGTTTTTAGATCTCCTACCCCCCCCCCCCCCCCCAACCCTCGGCCTTTCTTCTACCAGGGCCTTTTCACTCATGGCTGGTGCTCTCTGGTTTGGGGCCACCTGTCCAGTCTAGCTTTTTTACTGATTAATTGGGAATAGAGTCTTTACTGCCTGGGCTGGCTTTGAAACATGATCCTCAGATCTCAGCCTCTTGAGTTGAGTAGCTGGGATTACAGGTGTTTAAGCTCTTGGCACCTTGTTTTAAATTCCACATTTTAGCTAAACTATTAGAAACTATAACTTACTAAATTTTGGTGTAGTATTAGAGAAGAATATCCACAATTAAGTGAAAAGGTTGTTAAAATACTCCTTTTGTGCAAAACCATATTTTCTTTTTTACTTCACCCAAAAGAGCATACATAGTATGACCCATTGAAGCTAAGAGTAGATATGACAATCTAGTTATTAAAAATGAAAATTGGTATACCAAATTGTAGTCTGAAAAGAATTATGCTGATATATAATGTACTTGCTGTGATTAACAGATTTAGTATTTTGGGTTTAATATTCAGTACCTTCTGGTACTGAAGACTGAACCCAGAGTCTCATACATGCTAGCCAAGTGTTCTACCACTGAGCTACAATCCCAAGCCCTACTGTGGTAGATATTGGTAAATATAATCCTTATGAACAAACCCTTTGAAAACCTCTAGAATATTTTTAGGTGTGTAAGGGGGTTCAGAAATCAAAAGACTTAATGACTGCTTTAGATCAGCAACTTCAGCTTTGTTGTTCCATCAGTTTTCTCAGGTTTGGTAGAGCTCTGAACATTCCACTTATCATATTGAGAGAATTAATAATGCTTATTGCTAATAATTTGGTAGTAATCAGCATACACATTACTCTCCAATACATCTTTCTCATAGTGTCTTAGTAGATAGGAGACTAAGCTTGGAGTAAGAAAGTTGATTCAGAAATACAGGAGAAAGGGAATGTACTTCTGGGGTGTTTAGCTCAAGTTACAAGAAAGTTTAATACTTTGTATTTGTGGCACAGGAAGGATGCCTCTCCCATCAGTCCCTCTGGTTTCTGTTGTGATGGCAATTCGTAATGCCTCGAACAAATTCTCTTTTAGTTCCTCCAGAAAATATCATCCAGATCCCATTGTGTTAGAGTTGATTCAGTGTTTTTTGTTTTTTGTTTTGTCAGTTGTGGGGCCTGAACTCCAGGCCTGGGCCCTGTCCATCAGCTCTTCAGCTCAAGGCTAGCCCTCTACCACTTGAACCACAGCACCACTTCTGGCTTTTTCTGCCTGTGTGGTGCTGAGGAATCAAACCCAGGGCTTCATGCATGCGAGGCAAGCACTACCACTGAGCCACCTTCCCAGCCCAAGCATTGATTCAGTTTTGTATCAGTTGTATATAATATTTTTTCTTAGTGTTTTCCTACTTCTTGTCTGTATTGGATATCCTTAGTTCTTTTACACTTTGAAGACTCCTTTAACATTTTTCGTATTTGTTTATGGCTTCTTTTTGGCTTTCGTTTCATGGAGTGTTTTGGTTATTTGTTTTCTCTGGTTACATTGAAGGCTTTTCCTTTTGGATCATGTTTTGGTTATTTGTTTTCCCTGGTAACATTTGAGTGCTGTATTACATGTTTACTCTCCCCCCCCTTCCTTATACAGCCAGTGATGGAATTATTTAAAAGATAATGAAATTATTTAAAAGAGAAATTTTATTTTAGTTTGTATTTAACTAAGAACCTAAGAGTTTATAGTAGAGGAAAATTTCCAAGAAGAAATCTGGCAGGTTTGAATCATTGTGCGTGCGCGCGCGTGCGTGCGTGCGTGCGTGCGTGCGTGCGTGCGTGCGTGCGTGCGTGCGTGCGTGCGTGTGTGCGTGTGTGCGTGTGTGCGTGTGTGTGTGTGTGTGTGTGTGTGTGTGTGTGTTTTCTGCAGGCTTATAGGTCACCCCTATGGTTGGAGGCTGGGATTAAGTGGGCAAGGAACTTAGTGGGTTGATATCATAAAGAGTTGTGCCATTTGTTAGTTCAGTCAGAAAAACTTTAAATGTGAAGAGACTGTTCTGCTGGTTAAACAAAGAGTTCTTTGCTTCTATTTAGTACTTTTACTTGTTCTCATTGTTAATCTCATTGTTATGTCATTTAGAGTATATATTTATTTTGCCAGTGCTAGGGGTTGAACTCAGGACCTGGTTGCTGTCCCTTAGCCTTTTCTGCTCAAGGCTACTGCTCTGCCACAGCTTAGCCACAGCTCTACTTCCAGTTTTTTGGAAAAGAAAAGAGTCTCATGGACCTTCCTGCCTGGGCTGGCTTTGAAGTAGAATTCTCCTATTTCAGCCTCATGAGTCACTACAATTACAGGCATGAGCCATCAGTGCCCAGCAGGATTTTATGTTTACAAGTAAAAGTTTCACCTTGAACCTTGAGTGCTACATTCATAAATATAGCTGCTGCTTCTTCTTTCTTCTTCTTCCTTCTTCTTCTTCTTCTTCTCCTTCTCCTTCTCCTGCTCCTTCTCCTTCTCCTTCTCCTTCTTTCTTCTTTCTTCTTTCTTCTTTCTTCTTTCTTCTTTCTTCTTTCTTCTTTCTTCTTTCTTCTTTCTTCTTCTTTCTTCTTCTTTCTTCTTCTTTTTTTTTGCCAGTCCTGGGGCTTGAACTCAGGGTCTGGGCACTGTCTCTGAGCTTCTTTTGCTCACTCTACCATTTGAGCCAGAGCACCACTTCTGGCTTTTTCTGTGTATGTGGTACTGAGGAATTGAACCCAGGGCTTCATGCATGCTAGGCAAGTGCTCTACCACAAAGCCACCTTTCCAGTTGTCCTGGTTCTTTGTTCCGTACTTCTGACATGAGAGCACAGATTAGGTTGGTTTAATGGACAGTGGTGACAGACTAAATACATGTAGCACATATGATCTATGCAAATAATGTTTATGAAAGTTGCTTGTAGTGCATGGATTATTATAAATTGCTAAATTATTCTGAATTGTGATTTGTTTTGAAATTAAAATTTTTTTTTGGTAGGCTCCGGGGCTTGAACTCGGTCTGGGCACTATCCCTGAGCTCCTTTTGCTCAAGGCTGGTGCTCTTCTACTTGAGCCACATCACCACTTCCAATCTTTCCTGTTATTAATTGGAGATTAGAGTCTCCAATTTCCTACCTGAGCTAGTTTTGAACTGTGATCCTCAGATCTCCACCTCCTGAGTAGCTAGGATTATAGGTATGAGCCACCAACACCCGGTGAAATGAATGTATTTTATGTTAAATAATTCAAATCTGATGAAAAGTGCTATCTAGAAAATGTCATTCCTTTGAATAAACATCACTGAGTAAACTTACTTGTCAGTAAATATAGATTTTTATAGAATACAGTCCATCAATTGAGGCATGAAAGGCAGTATTATAGCCTAATGATCAATACATGTCAAAAGGAAATGTTGAAGTGAAGCAAAAATGAAAAAAATGTCAGGAAAATGAAACAAAAAACACACTGGAATATGTGCATGATTCCACCGCAGTGTTTTTCAGAGTAGCTAAGTTAAATGGTTATCATTTGATAATCTCATCCTAATGGGATACACATAATATGTTGAATTGATCTCTTGATACTGCAAAGTGATCTCTACACAAAGCAAGTGCTTTCAAGGGATGGCTTTTGAAGAACAAGGTTTCTTTTTACATGTAAATATTACAGGGAAAATTAAACCTCCAAGTCTGTAGGCCCACATAACTCTAAAATGAAAATGAATGCAGTGCAATATCTCCTGGCTGGTTGGTTGTGGTGTTTTTATAAGAAAGTAGTGTGTGTGTGTGTGTGTGTGTGTGTGTGTGTGTGTGTGTGTGTGTGTGTGTGTGTGTGTGTGTGTGTGTGTGTGTGTGTGTGTGTGTGTGTGTGTGTGTGTGTGTGTGTGTGTGTGTGTGTTGCATAGGCTGCATCTAATCTTGTCACTCCTGGTTTGTTTCTTTCTTTCTTTTTTGATCCAGCAGTTGTTTAATCTGCCTTTATTTGAAGAATTCTTTTCATGTGTAAAAGTGTGATGTTAATCTTTTCTTGCCAACAATACCACACATGAGTATCTTTTTTTATTCTAACAATAAATTAAAACATATTTTTCTCTATAAACCATTTATTCCTTTCAAGGAGTTTCTTCAGTGTCTGAACTTTCTTTTAAATTCATTTTTTTAATCTTTCTAAGCCTATCTTTAATCTTTTGTCTCTGCAAGTCACAGTCTGGTTTTTAAAGATTTAAGTCTAGCATACTCTATTATTTCTGTGATATAAATTCATTGGGTCATGTTGTAGGATTTTTATCTTCATGCTTGAAGTCAAAGGATGAAAAATTTGATCCCCAAGAGTTCTTTTTACACATTTCTAATTCAGTGAAAGCAAGGAATTTTTTGTAGCCTTGGACCTGAAAACCTAGTGTAGTAGGCTTTCCTGCAGATGATATGTACCAATTTTTATAAGCCTCTATTTACTTATTCACTCACCAAATATTTACTAAGTATCTTGTTTTGATAGTCACTTCACTGAGCACTGGGGAATATAATTGTAGGTGAAATAAACATGGCCTGTGCAATATTCATATTTGTGTTTTTGTCAGGGTGAGGGGGGCAGGTATTTAAGTCACCCCCCCCCACAGACACGTATGTACACAAACTTGAACTCTTGAGCATGCCCGTGTGCGCATGCACACGCACACGTACACACACACACACACACACACTATCTATCTATCTATCTATCTATCTATCTATCTATCTATCTATCTATCTATCTATCTATCTATCTATCTATCTATCTATCTATCATCTATCTCAGCTGAATACAAATGCAAGCACATATTCACATGCATGCTAGGGATTTCCATGCCAGACCCAGATTGAGATCTGAAAATTAGGATAGACATATAGATTTGAAGTAGATGGAGGAGGAATGAGTTTCTATAGCAGAAAGGCCAGCAGCCCTTTGGCACAGGCAGGAGGTATAACATGTTCAGGAATGAAAATGGAGCAGTATAGCTTATTGGAGAGAATGTTTGCGAGTGTGGTATTAGATGAACTTGGTCTGGAGGTAGTAGGCATAGAACAAAGAGAACAAAGAGGATTTGTGTTACATGTTTTAAGCAGGAATTGGGGCGAGTAGGTACAGAGGTGAATAGATAGGGGGCAGTGAAAGAGAATGATTGACTGGCTGTCTGTAGTGTATAAGGTAGAAAGAAGTTAAATGTGGCTCAAGGGGGCATGGCATTCTGGTCAGAAAGTTCTAGTACTCCGAGGAAATTATGGTTCTCTAAGTTATTGCGTTAATTCTTTTCTTTGTGCAGACTCTGTGTGTGTGTATTTTCTTGAAGACAGTTTGTAGCATCTTTGAAATGTTCTTTCTTTCAAAGGTATACAGCAACATTAGTGTAGATGACTGCTGGGTTTCTCTAACACTGATTCAAAATCCAGAAGCAGGTAGAAGATTGAAGATTAATATTCTTTTTTCTTGGCAGTACTAAGGTGTAAACTCAGATCCTTGGGCAGGCTCTCTACCCCTTGAATAATACCCTCAGTCTCACCCCGTTTCTTTTGCTTTAGTTATTTGGATAGCGTCTCACTTCCCCTTCCCATTAGTGGGGGATGGCCTCAGACTGTAATCCTACTGCCTTTACCTCCCAGATAGCTGGCATTGCAGCCTTGAGGATTATAGGTATGTACCACCATGCCCGGTTTATGGACTGAGGTGAGTTATTGCTAACTTTTGTGTCTGTACTGGCACAAAACCAGTAGTCTTTTTTTTTTTTTATTTTTTATTTTTTAAATCTCTTCCCAAGTAGCTGGGATTACAAGCGAGAGCCCCTGTACCTCATCCTTAAATTCTTAATCATTGTTTTTAATGTGCTCTTGTAAGACTTATTTAAAGATATGATTATAAAATGGCCCTTTAATTTTTCCAGCTATACTTTTTGTTAGCTGTTTCTATTCTATTTTCCTTTTCTGACATGAATAAATGACTAAAAGTAAACATAAGTTAAATATTTATTAGTGCAAACTCCTTGATTTGTATATTAGCTATAGCCTGTATTTCAGGTATTTAAAATTAATTTTATACCTAGGCTTTAGATTCTGCTTGGTATAATGGCAAAAGTCTTACAAATACAAGTTTCTGGTTGTTAAAGTAATATTAGTCAAAATCGTTTATCAGTAATCTGTGGTCCCAGGGTTTACTTACTTGCCAGTGTATCTGTACTGAAGCTTAAGTAGACTAATGCCTTCCTCTTTGGTAAATATGACTGAATGTGGAGACAGTGGTGGAAGCCTTCCTCTTTTTATTTTCCTGGTCCTAGGGCTTGAACTCCTGGGTGCTGACCCTGAGGTTTTTTTTTTTTTTTTTTGCTATAGGCTAGAGTCCTAGCTCCATTTCCAGCTTTATTGGTGGTTAATTAGAGATAAGAGTCTCATGCACTTTCCTGCCCAGGCTGGCTTTGAACCTTAATCCTCAGATCTCAGCCTCTTGAGTAGCTAGGATTATAGGCATACAGCAAGTTTCTGTTTTTAAATGTAGTAGCTCCTGCAACATCACTGAGAAGCAGCTCTTGTAGCTGTAGCAGCTTCTGTTTTGGTTCAGTAAATAAACAAAAAGGTGTTCTTTTCTAATATTTTGTTGCTCTGTTCCTAACTTTCCTTTTTGTTGTTGATTTTTTTTCTTTCCTATGTGTAGGATATTGGTTGAGTAAAATTGTTGATGGAAAATTGGGGTCATTCTAGGAGTGAATGATCTGAGATTGTTAAATATGTTTTTATGTCTGTCTTAGTAATAAAAGTGAAACTGTGGAAGGAAACAAAGTCTTACCGATATCTGTCTGTCCACCCATCCATCTATTCTTTATATTTGTGTGTTCTTATGTCCATCTATCTATCCATCATCTGGATAATTGTGTTTTGCATTAAAAAGGTCTTGATTCAGTAAGACTTTAGTAGACAGTTGAACTTGAATATTTATCCATTACAATGTGAAGGAGAATATTAAAGAGAAACAAAAATCACCTGGCCCAGATTATAAGGAATCAACATAAAAATTAACTAAATTAGGGCAGAGGTTAACAGAGTGTACTAAGCACATAGTAGGACCTGGTTCAATCCTAAGCACATAGGCTAGGGATGGAAATTATTTTGTTACTTAGGTAATAGAGTTATTTGGAGATTTTAGTGCTTCTAAAATAATCTTGTGGCTATAATCTAATAATACTCTATTAAAGTAGTGATAAGTAATTTCTAGGTCAAGTTGAAGATGGTGACAGTATTGACAAATTTAAATATGTTTGCACCCGAAAGATAGCATAAAATGTCCCTTACCCTCAATAGGAAATTCAGAGTCAGAGTTTATATAAATTTAACCATGCCCTTACCCATATTAACCCTCATATGTTAACTCACACCCATATCCACAGCTCACGTCCACTTGTGTCAAACAACATTGTAATACAGTTAGTTGTAGAACTAAGTGGCTTTTATTCCTGACTCATCATTCTACGGTATAGAATGAGAGCTTTGTAAGGTAGGACAACCGAGAACAAAGCAGAGAACAAGAGGTTGGTTGGTATCAGGTTTCTTTAGCATCACCCCCCCCCCCCCCCCCCGAAGGAGGGTGGTGCTGAACCAGAAGGGGTTGCTTTTTACTCTGACTCCTGCAGATTGGAATCTCCTGTTTTTAGGAAAAACTGGTCTCTTCCGGAATCTGCTTCCTTAGTTTCAGTTTTGATTACGTGGCATTTAGGATGAGTGACTCGTTTTGATTTACACTGGAAAGGTTTTTCTTTTCCTATGGGACACTGACATGGGCATAACCATTTCAGTTATGCTGACAGTAGATGTAGACAAATAGGTTACAATATAGTTGTATAGGAAGGGGAAGAGGGACTGCATACCGTGTGTGTGTGTGTGTGTGTGTGTGTGTGTGTGTGTGTGTGTGTGTGTGTGTGTGTGTGTGTGTGTGTGTGTGTGTGTGTGTGTGTGTGTGTGTGTGATGCTTGTGTGAGCTTAGATGTAATTTTTGTCTATTAAGTCAAGTTTAAGTAGACTGCCTCTCTTTTATCTTTTGGTCAGTTGTGGGGCTTGAACTGAGGCTAGCACTCTACCACTTTGTCTCCTACTTTTTTAGTACTCGCTTCTGCTTAATCCCAAGTTACTTTTGCTTGCCCCTGTTGTATCATTGGATCTGTCCCCTCATAGCTTGCAGGTTCTTTTTGAGGGAGGATTTTTGTCTTATTCTCAGTGCTCAGGCTCTTGCACCTAGTATAGACTCAGGAAATATCTGTTGAATATCATTGCCTTACTTAGTTTCTAAGAGGATATTTTTGGAAGCAGCAATGTGGATATATTTATGGTAATTTAATAACAGGATGAAGAATTTGGGGGTTAGTACTGGGAGTTTCCTGAGAAGTATGATACATGTTTTCAAACTCCAAGATTTCCAAACTGTTCTTACGAAGACTCTCTGTACTTCCAGAGGCTTCTTCAAGAGTGAGAAAGTTCAAGTCTACTTTTAGCCATTTTACACTAAATACTGTAGTAGCCAAGATTCTGCTTTAAAAAATTTGCACTGAGGCATCTAGTCCATTCTATACCTACAGATGAGAGGCAACACCCAAAGGGGCTAAACAGTAGAAGTAGGATAGACATCAGATCTGGGTTCCTCTTGTTTTATTCTATAGATTCACTGGCTGACCCAGGTGGCCTCCAATTTTAAGAGGCAGAATTTGTTACTATTGTCATGTGCAATGACTCACATACATTCTTTTAGTAGCATTGAATGTATTAAAAAATAAAAACATCACAGTCAAAAGACTACTGATTAAAAATTAGGTAATGTTTTAACATTTTAGGTTAATGGGCATTTATTTGGCACTTGAGAAATTTGAAATTTATATATTATGTATTGTAATGGAATTTCATCTGATAATGTATTGATGATTGGAATAGTATAATTATTTCTTAGTTTATATATTTTAAAAAATTTGTGTACATAGTGAAGTAATGTTCATAGAGAAGAACTCACAGAAGCTGTTTAATAGATTCCATATGGGCAGAAGCATATAGAGAACCCTTAAATTGGACAAAGAGATGGAATTTTAATGAAATGTACAGAAATCATCAAGACCACATTAGCTCTTTATTATTTCACACGGCTGCTTTGAAATAAAGAACAGGATGTGCTACATTCATAATTCTTTCCTCTTGAGAATCAGCTAGTGTAAAAAGGAAGATTTAATTTACAAATCAAAGAGAAGCTGTTATCATGCAATTAAATATATAGATGCTGCTCATGTAGTCTGTAAGCAAACATTGTACCATCTCTCCAATTCTTTGCAGACTTTGAGATATACCCTTGTATATACTCTTTAATATTTTATCCTTTTTTAAAATGTCACCTTAGATAATCAAGTATTGGTGGTTTACTACTTTTCCTTAAAAATCTCTAAAATTTACAAGTTTTTAGTACACAAGATAGTGAACTTTTAAAGTGATAAGAAATAAATTAAAAAGTTTCATCTACTCACCTTCATAAGCCTTATTTTATATAAAACTAATGGGAGGGTTAATTATCTTGTGTTATTTAGGCCATGTTAGATGTTAAATGGAGTCCAGATCTATCCTGCTTTTTCTGTCCACTTGGTTAAAGTGTTTTCTGGCATTCTCTGGGCAGACAGCCAGCTCTAAAATAATTGCTTCAGTTGAAGCAGTTTTTGTATGTCTACATAAGCTCTGAGATTGGAATCAGTATTTATTGGACATAATAATCCTAGGAGATCTACTTTGACTCTGTGGTTTCTGATGACACAGAAGAGAGAATTTCTTTCTCTTCTATTTTGTCAGTCCTGGGGTTTGAACTAAGTGTGCAAATGTTTTTGAATTAATGAATGAGGAAATAAAAACAATCCTGTTGTTATCTTTGTCACTGCTAAGTGGTAAAATAAAATAAGCTAGTCACCTAAGAGTACTAGTTAGTACTCTTTCTCAGATTTCCTCTGGTTTTCAAACTGTATTGTCAAGTGTAAAGCTCTTATTTGAGCTTCTGGCTGGGGAGCAGAATAGGCTTCTACTCTTGCAGACTTTAGGGCGTCACAACTGTTAAGCAACAGATTGGAATCCTAGGACTTTGTAAAAACACAACTAGAAACTTTTTTTATTTTGCCAGTCCTGGGGCTTGAACTGAGGGCCTGGGTACTGCCCCTGAGCTTCTTTTGCTCAAGGCTAGCACTTGAACCACAGCACCACTTCTGGCTTTTTCTGTTTATGTGGTTCCAGGGCTTCATGGTTGCTAGGCAAACATTCTACCACTAAGCCACATTTCTAGCCCCAGAATTTCTTTATTTTGATAAGCTTCTAAATAAGTTGTATTGTCTTTGTTTTAAAACTTACAGAAAGTTCAGTAAAAAATCTTTTTGCATAAAATTATAGTGGTGCTTTTCAATTTTGAAGGAGGGTAGGATCCATGAAGTTTACAGTTTAAAAGAAGTTGGTGTTTGGTTGATACCGTTTGAAATTTTTTTCTGGATTTTTCACAGGAAAATGTTTAAATACAAATGAATCACTTAGCTGCTTTGGGACGTTACTTTAACTTAGTATGGTTCATTAGCCTCATCTATAAACTGTGAGATATCACTGGTAACTATTTTGTAGTGTTATAGAATCTATTAATTAGATAATCATTTGAAAGTGACAAATACAGTAAGCTCCAGAATTTGTTATCAGACGTTATCATCAGAGTGCTAGTTACAGGAGAATTAATTTTTGACTCCTATTTATTCCATCTCTGATTTAAGTCTGCCATTTTGTTGGTGTTAAGCTTAATTTTATTTGCAGATATTGAGTCTTCATTGACTGAGTGCATGGTTTACTTGTTTTTCTTTAAGATTCTGAGTTGATATGTGTTTCACACTAATTCTGATATATACATGCACTACTGTTAATCAGCAACAAATAAGACCATGTTGCAATGAGATCTGAATTGACAGCACTGGATTTCCATAACAGGACCGTTTCTTTGTGTATCGATTCTGCAGAACTGATCTTTACCTAGAAAGAAGTCTAATAATCAGTTAATTATTAATAATTTAAAAATGATTTTTTAGTGTTATCCTGAATCCTTTGCCTTTTCATATTCTCTGTTGTGTTATGTTAAGTCAGCCTATGTTAGAGACAAGTTCTTGTTTTACCTTATATGCTATAGAAAGAATAATCATTGACCATGGTCCTTTTGCCAGATTTCTTCCTTGGATTTTGTAGTTCTGACTCCTTGTTAATCAGTTTCCTGCTTGGCCCTGTATCCCTACAACTTGCATCTTTAGATTCCTCATCCCACGATAATCTTTTAATGTCCAATTCAATGGAACCCTACTCTGCTCCATATATAGACCACATCACCTCCTAACTTTAGTCTCCTGCCCCATAGGTACTTGGTTCAGATGGAACTTTATTCTTGGACACTAGGACTGGGTGTTGAAACAGTATTCAGAACACAGTGGGTGTTTCACCCTCTTTCTCTGGAAGGATAATTTGAAGTTGGAAGAGAATAAAAGGAATAAAAAGAATAAAAAACACCTACAAAGACATTTGTAGGTATTGCCAAAGTACTGTAACGATCTGTTTGTACTAGAGTATTGTGAGGAAACATTGGTTTATTTACCTTTGTGAGAATCAACTTCACCATTGCACAGGTGTTTTGTGTGTTCCCTGTAGGATGCAGGCACACTTGCACTGCGGGAGAGGTTATGTTGCAGAAGGAACGAGTAGTATGTGCCAGGTAGACGTGTGTATGGGTTAGTGTGTAGGTCATCTTGGAGTTTGAGAAAGAGGAGAGTGTGGGGCTGAGATGTGTGGCTCAGAGGTAGAATACCTGCCTGGCAAGTGCCATACCCTGAGTTCAAACTCTAGTATTGCAACGAAAAGAAAACAAATGAAAGAGGACCTAAAGTGTTGAATGACTCATATTACTATATCACTTTTTTTTTTCTCACACATATAGTGGACACTGCTGGGGTTCAGGGTGTATCTGAAGTCAAACACAGTCCTTGTCCTTAGGCAGCTTCTCTCCTGAGGACAAATTTGTAAAGTCAGTAAGTACAAGTGTACTGTGTTTTATGGGAGGGTATAGTATGGGGCAGGGGTAGGGGGCGGGGTACAGGGAGGGGAGGAGGTGAATGAAGGCAAGAGCATGGGGGTGGTGGGTGGTGGTGGTGTGGAATATCATGAAGATAGGGTTAAAAAAAACAACCCATCATTTTGGATTATATTTTGGTGGCTAATATTGAAGTTTTGTAATCTGTTTTAGAGTCCAGCTACTTCTATAAAACAGAATTCCTAAAACAATAGAGTTTAAGTGTGATAGAAGTGTCTGTAGTCTCTTTCTGTCTCCTCCAAGAGTCTGAGGCCTAACAGCCCAAGGCTGAGGTGCAATGGTTTTATGGTATCAGGGATCTGGCCTCCTCCTGTCTTGTTCTTTTCATCCTCCACATATGGCTTTGGACTTTACAGCAGCATTGAACCACAGGGAAAAAGAGGAAAGAAGAGGAGATGCCACTTTTGCTCATGCTTTGAATTTAGGCACAGTGGCTCTCCCTGCCTGCTTCAGAAAGGTGATAATTGTCCATGCTTGCTAGTCATATATTTCTTGCTGGTCATATATCTTCTGTTTGGAGGGAATTTTTGAGATAAAATGGACCAATCACATTTTCAGAAGTCTTAGTTTTAAATGTCTCTTCAAAATAAGTCCGCAAAAGCTCTCTGGTGTTTAGGTACAGCTCAGTGCTAAAGTGCTTGCCTGGATTTCATCCCAGAACCCCCACCAAACAACTGTACAGCCACACAACCACCTCTTTGAACCTGTGCTTTGATACTTAGAAATCTGGCTTGCAGGATGCAGCATTCTTTCCTTAAACTTGATACTAATAGTGGATCTCAGAATGAACATCACTTCCTTTCAGATGTACTGCATTTTATTTTAGACTATTAAATTTTATTTTAAGGAATTGGAGACTCTACATTTACATTGAACTGCTTTCAGTTTGGTATGCCTTCATTCTATAATTTGGAGTTAAAAATGACAGCCTAATGGATCTGTACTCATGTCTTATGTATAATATATATTTTAGTGAAAAACTACAAGTTATAACATTTGTTGGAGATATTCATCGTATATTAGAAATATTTAGTTTAATTGTAAAAATAAAAAAAGTTGATGAACTAAAACCTGAGTATACTGCTCTATTAGCAATAAATTAGCAATAAATTTCACATTTTTAGAGATGAAGTCATGACAGAATGAAAAAAATTTAATAAGATGTTTAAAAAATAATTGTACAGTGAATTGTCCATTGAAGCATGGAAATAATAAAGCCAATAATATGACCTTACATATACAGTGATGAATATAACACTTTATTTTCTACTCCCCACCTTCAAATAATAGCCTGATACTTACGTATCTTTAGTTTTTTATTACTATGCAAGAATGGGTAGTTAGAACTTAGAATCTGCTGACTCTTCCTGTTTGTGGGTTCTGTATCCACAGATTCAGCCAACTACAGGTCACAACTTGTGTATGTGCATAAGCATCTGTTCTGCACTGAGCACAGACAGACATTTTTTCCTTGTCATTATTTGCTGCAGTTGTTTGTTCAGCAATTATTTACATAACATATTGTATTTGATATTAAAATAATACAGGGCTGCAAGGTGACAGCGGTTGTAATCCTAGCTATTCAGGAGGCTAAGATCTTAGAACGTGGTTCTGAGCCAGACCAGACAAGAAAGGTCTGAGAGACACTCACCTCCAGTAAAAAGCCCAAAGTAGAGTTTTGGCTCAAGTGGTAGGGTGCTAACCTTGAGCAAAAATGTTTAGGGCCGGGCGCTGGTGGCTCACGCCTGTAATCCTAGCTACTCAGGAGGCTGAGATCTGAGGATCGCGGTTCAAAGTCAGCCCGGGCAGGAGAGACTGTGAGACTCCTATCTCCAATAAACCACCAGAAAACCGGAAGTGGTGCTGTAGCTCAAGCGGTAGAGCGCTCACCTTGAGCTGAAGAGCTGAGGGACAGCGCCCAGGCCCAGAGTTCAAGCCCCATGACTGACAAAAAAAAAAAAAAAAATGTTTAGGGACAGCACTTAGGCCTAGAGTTCAATCCCCAGTACCAGCACCCCCCCCCCAAAAAAAAAAGTATATGAGTTTTGCATTTTGAAGAAAAACAAAAATTCCATGAATAGAAGTTGCAAAGGATATTTCGTATAGCAACAGTTGAGCTTTTTTAAATGTCTTGATAAGAGATAAGTGTGAACTAGACACTTGCTTAAGGCATTGTGTGACAAAATGTTATTACCAACAGTTGAGTAATCTTGCCCAGAGTGTTAGCATGCTAAGATCAAAAGCAGGTTCCATTACAATGCTATAAATGTTGAGAGGAGTGAACATGAAATGCACATGCTGGGACTGAGTTGTGATAAGTCAATGTCAAACCTATTGACATTCCTTTGCTTAGTTTAGTTCAGTGCAGAAAATGGGTGTTGGAAGTATTCAGAACCTGTTAGGAGTATATTTATCCAACTACATCATCTTTCTTAATTTTCTTTTGGTGCTGGTCCTGTGGCTTGAACTCAGAGCCTGGATGCTGTCCCTGAGCTTTTTTTGCTTAAGGCTAGCACTCTACCTCTTGAGCACTCCCCCACCCCTCCCTCTTTTTTTTTTTTTTTTTTTTTTTTTTGGTAGTTTTTTGAAGTCTTACAGACTTTCCTGCTTGGGCTGGCTTTGAACCATAATCCTCATATCTCAGTCTTCTGAGTAGCTAGGATTACAGGTGTGAGCCCCCAGTACCTGGCTCCAACCTTTTAAAAGCTGATACTTTTTTTTTTTTTCTGGGTGGAATTAAATGCCCATCTTCAAAGAGATGTAGACTAGCAAGTCTTTCTGCTATGTTGGAACTTGATATTTTCATTGAGTTGGTTTCCTCTCTAGAGAGGGAAGCTAGATATGGTGGTGCATACCTGTGAGCCCATCAATGATGGGATGGCACATAGTAGGTGGATGAAAGAAGTTCAGGTGCACACCCAGGTGGAGACCCTATTCTAGAAATAACCAAGAAAAATAGGCAATATAGCACCAGTTTAGCATGATCAAGGCCTTGAGTTCAAACTCCTTAGTACCTTCTACCTACCTCGAGAACCCCCCACTACCCCCCAGAGAAAAGACTTTCTTCAAAAACAAAACAAAACAAAACAAAACAAAAAACTGTGGCTAGGTGTGGGTGCTTACACCTGTTATCCTAGCCTCTCTGGATGCTGAAATCTGAGGATTGTGGTTTGAAGCCGGCCCAGTGAAACTTCATATCTCCAATAAATTGCTCAGAAAAAGCTGGAAGTGACACTGAGGCTCAAGTGGTAGAGGGCTAGCCTTGAGCAAAAGAAGCTCAAGGACAGTGCCCAGCCCCTGAGTTCAAGACCAGGACTGGCAAAAAAAAAAAAAAGAGTTGGTACTGGGAATTTAGGACTTTTGCTGGTAGTTGGTGCTCTACCATTTTACTATTTGAGTCCTCCACTTTTCTACTTCCTTTTCTTTTTTCTTTCTGGTTAATGGGAGATAAGAGTCTCTCAGAAGTTGTCTGCCCAGACTGGCTTCAAACATTGATCCTCAAATTTTAATCTCTTGAGTAGGTAGGATTACAGATGTGAGCTGCTCACATCCAGCCTTCGTTTCCTTTCTTCAAAATATGGCAAATAGCAATAACTTTTTAAAAAAGCCAACAAACTTTTACTTAAGGTGTTTTGCATGTTGTGATTTTTTCACTTTAAATTTTTATAACTGTTCATAGAGTGATGAGAAATAGAATCTGGTTTATCCTTATTAGGATCACTAATTGACCTTGATAATAACAGGTGCATGGCCCCAGGCTTGTTGCTGGTGTGAGGAATCTATTAGAGCCCATACTGCACAGCATGGGATCTGGAGGTCATAGTCCTCTCCAGCGTACCAGTTGCATGACTTCTGTTTTGGCAGACCACTACATTTCATTTTCTTCATTTGCAAAGTGGTGAGTTAGAGTCACAACACTGCATAGAATGTGAGGATTACCTGAGTTAACATGTGGAAATCACATAACACAGCATTTAGCTCATAGAAGATTCAGTAAGTTTAAACTGTTAGTGTTATCATTATTTCTGCTTGGCTACAAGAACAATACCCTAGGCAGCAGTGGTTGTTGTTAATCTACTATTCAGTAGTTTTTCTCACTGACATGGAGTATCAGCATACATGTATTGGAACCCTTTCTACCTTCTATATTCACTGAAAGATTTGTTACTTCCTTTTGTCTACATGTTGTCTACTTGGGGAGAGGAAGAACCTGTGATACCGGTATGAGTAAGCCTTCACTGTGCTTACCAGCAAAAATATCCTAAAGACAATAGGAAGAACTAGGTCTTATGTAATGTTTGTATATTAAAGTTTGAAAGACTTTGTTTGCTTACAAAATTTCCAGCAGTAAGGGAATAGGTTAAAGTAGAAGCAGATTTGTATATGTGTATATCTTGTGTGGAGGTACACTGGAATATTGGCATCATTTCTTCTGGAAGAATGAATCTAACTTGCTTTTGACTTTTAAGGGTTATACAACCCTGTAACTAGTATTTGTTGTTAATGACACTGGATTATTGCTATTACAGATACTGATTGTTCTGGTTCACTTCTTTGTATTTATTTATGATGGTGGTAGTAGAGGTGTTGGTAGTGAAGATATTGGTGGGTTTTTGTGTAGATGTCAGTCGACGTGTGCTCTGTGTTGGTTCTTGCTGACAGAGGTCACACACTGCTTCCTTTTTGTGCCATGTTGTGGCTACTCATTACTGCTACCATCTCTGGGTAAATGCTGTATTGTAGAAAGATGAGTGTTCTGTTTCTTTCGGTGAAACACCACCTAGCTCCCTTTAAGTGTTTATGGGAGAAAGGAAGACTTTTTAATCAGGTTATTCTACCTTCCAGCAACAGGATTAATAATAATAGCTAACCTGGTGTAATTACTATGTGATGTCATTATCCTAATATATGCTCCATACTGATTTAATCCTTATAAACTTGTTGAACCTTGTATTGCTAGTATTTAACAAATGAAGGCTCAGAGAGGTTTAGAAATTTACCTATGTCCATACTACAGATCAATCACATAGATAAAACCTTTTTCTCCCAGTTTGTGATGTCTTATAGAAAAAGGTCAAGTAAAGCCGGGGGCCTGTGGCTAAGCCTGTAACCTTAGCTACTCAGGAAGCTGAGATCTGAGGATTAGGAAATGAAGATCTGAGTTATCCTGAGGCAGGAAAATCCATGAGACTCTTAACTCCAGTTCAGTACCAAGAAGATAGGAATATTGCGGAGGCTCAAAGTGCTAGAGCACTAATGATGAGCACAAAAGCTCAGGGACAGTGCCTAGGCCCTGAGATGAGGTCCTAGGATGGCACCAAAACAAAACAAAACAAAAAAAGGTCATATATAGGAAAAGCTGTACAGAATATACTGAATAATCTACATACATTTTACTTGCATGTTTTCTTTGTCTTTTTTCTAGAAAGTTTAAAAATAAGTCCTGTAAGTTGGCATTTTGTATTTCATACTCAAGTGTGTACCCTTAAAACACAAGAACGTTTTTTTATTGACCTCCAGTGCAGTTCATGTATTGCATTTAGTTATTTCTCTTAAGTTTACTTTTCAGATATTAAATAGCCCTTTCTCCCTCCTCTTTTTCCATTTTATTGGGTTTTTGGAATTACAGATCATGGCACCAAATTTTTACACAGGATGCCTCTTTATCTTGAGGGATCAATGTAGGGAAAGTTGGCAAGCTGAAGGTAAGTAAGGAGAAAACCCCAGGAATGTCTCATCAGATGTACTCGATTATAGCTCTGTCCTTGGGAGGGGTAAGCATGTGCTTGAAGCTGAAGAAACCTTACCTGCAAAGTTTGACACTTTAATTACCTATCTCCAAGCAAAGTAAAAAGCCTGAAATAATATCTTTTTATTATCTCTTATTAGGATATGAAACATTGCCACTGTTAAAGTTTGTTTAGAGATGGAAACAATAGCATAATTACGCTGTGCCATAATTGTGTTAAAATAATTTCAGACTTTGCCAAAATTACTCCATTCACTAGGCATTTACTGAATATTTACTCTTCTAAAAACTGATTTGGAGCTTTATATAGATGCTCTTTTAGAAGTAAAGTTTCAAATTCAGTAGCAGAAAATCTTGTACAAAACAAATCTGCATTTGAGTGAGTGGACCCTGCAAGTACTGCAAGATAGCACCCGGAGGTCGGGAGTTGAGGAGGACAGTGCCTGGCTGGATTTGTGCAGCGGTTTCAAGAGATGGCATTTGAGTGGTCCAAATAAGTAGGATTTGACATTCAGAAATAGACATTCAGGCATCTTGGGTAAATTGAGGAAGAGAGAACTGGAAAGGAAAGAAAGGACAGAACACAGAAGTTGAGAATGTATTTGAATACCTTTACATTGAAGAAATGTACTTCTAAAAGACCAGCTTTACTCTTCACTTTCCCATCTCCTTTTAAATACTCACTTTGACACTGGAAATGTCAACATAACGTATAAACTGTGGCTTCTGTAGGGAGGCAGCATCATTTACTCTCTGAAAATGCTGGTTTTCTAAAAAACAGCATTAGATTTACTCCTACAATTAGGTTGGTTGTAATGTGGCTTCTTGGTGCTCAGTTTCAGCCATTCCATCCAATTCATTTTACCCACATTCTTCTAAAGGCTATACATAATATAGTTGGCACTATTTTATTCCAAAATCAATGTTACAAAGGAGTTCCATTATATCTGTTTATTGTTAAATCTCTTTCCTAGCTCCTTGCTAATGGGATTTCTTCATGATACCTTTTAAAATTCTTTTTCATCAAGGAAGCAATTTAAAGATAGGATATGAATGTTTTTACTTAAAACATTGAATGGTTCTGACATTTCTATAATAACTTTAGACATACTTGATCAGAGGCAATAATATATGAAGACTGGCTTCTTAAGACCTCTTAGCTATATTTCTTTTAGTAACAGAACATTATAACTAGACATATTTTCTTGATGTGATTTTGGTAGTTGCAAACCTGGCTAAGATGAAATTTAAATAAATGTGTGCTTTGCTTATTCTCTGGTTTTTTCTTGAATAACTGATGGTGTGGTAGACTTGAGGGTACAGGATGGAAGGGAGAGAAGTTGAATGATAACAGCAGCTATGTGTTGGGTCCCTGTGATAGTTCGTAGTATAGGAGATGTTTTACTTGTATTAGCTTTAACTTTTACATTTATAAAAGAAGAAACTTAGATATGAGAATAGCCAGCTTCAAATCACATAACAGGAAGCAACAGGTCGAGGTTTTAAATCTAGTTGTATCTTTCTAGAATTCTAGAGTACACAATAAACAAATTTACTGTCCTCTGACACAGAGTGCTGCAAGCAGAAGAATGAAGTTAGGAAGGTTAGACCATGTGTAAGAGTGTGTCTGAGTTCTGTAGAAGTGTACAGGAGCAATGGGTGGCTGACTGGCTGACCAGGTAGGTGTTAGAGCAGCGGGTGAACCCCACCGGGAGCATAGAGGTGTAATGGGACGGACCAGAATGGAAGCTCAGACCTGGTTATGGGGAATTTTGAATGTCAGTCTAAAAGAGTCTTTCCAGCTCTCACTCCTTATAGACATTTGGCTTATTAAAATGACAAGATCTAAATGTTGACTGGAAGGAAAGGTAGTAATGACTTTTCTTTTTCCTTCTTAGACTTGCTTTCCAGGACTTTGTTGTAATAAAAATTGAGTGTGTTGATATGCTGGTTGTACTTAAGGGAAGCTAAGATCTGGCCTGAGGCAGACAGAAGAGGACTAGTTACTTTGTGGCTTGTTGTGTGAAGTTAATGTCCAGTGACACAGCCTGCATGGTCAGCCGGAAAAGAGATTTGGCTTAGGGCCATATTGATATCACAGCAATCTCCATGTCAGCTCTGATTCCAATTAGGTCTTTGCAGAGATTCTTGCAGTTAGAGCCATTCTTTTGACAGCTTTATCTGTTGTGTGTGTCTTTCTTAAATGTATATACTTGGATTTTGTGTGTAATCTAATTCAGGGAAAATGAGTGCTGCATCCATTTATATCAGCCCTATAGTCAATAAATTAAAACATGTAACGATGAGATGCTAAATGGAAGAACATTATTTCTTTCTTTCCCCTTCTCCTTTTGTCTGTTGCTTTTCCCTTGTCTTCCTCCTGCTTCTGTTTTCTTTGGATGTGGTTTTATAATTCACTTATGAAATACATTTAATTGTGTATAGCCCAGGCATTAGGGGACTGGCTCACCCTTCGCCAAACCATTCTCAGTCTTAACATTATTAACATTATTTTGTCTCAGTGCCTTCATTCATGTTGTTAACTCTACTGGAGTTATCTGTATTCTTCATCCCTCCATAATTTCTCTAATGTTGTATTCTAAACACTAGCCACCCTTGTAGGTGCCATTTAATGTTGAGGTTTTGCCATTTAAATGAAGTATAATAAACTGCTAAACAGCTGGACATGTGCTAAGTAATAGAGTGCCTGCCTAGCCAGTCTGTGGCCCTGATTCAAACTTTAGTACTGTTACTCCCGCCTTTACTCCAAAAAACCCCAAGTCTTTGAACACAAATAGCAGATGCCATGTTTTAAGTCGATTGCTGTTAAATCACAAACTTGACTTTTTGGATATAGCCTAAGGCTCTTCTTTCTGAAGCCAGCCTTCTTTGTCAAATGAAAGTTGAAATCAAAAGTTGTATGCCTCATAGATGGGAGATAAAGTTAGTGAAATGTATTTTCTGAGTAGGTAACACACTGAATTCTAGAGTTGTTGGGTATAGTTAAAAACAAGGTATGGTTGTGACACGGATCTGTAGGGATTAATACTTATTCTTCATATAGGCAATTATATGACAATATAATAAAATATAATAATACAATAATAATAAAAAATATCTTGAGTCAGAAAAGAGGGGAAGTTAATCCACATGGAGGGGAAGGATATAAGGAGAGTTTTATAGACAGGAGCAGGACAGTCTGTTCAGGGTTCGCTGGTTACACGTATGAGCAAAGGTCTGAGTGTAGGGTTGCTCAGGGTCCTAAATGTTGAGTTGTTGATGGCAGGAACAAACAGCACTGGACCTTCCCCTCCTCTCCTCACAGTCCTGGGGCTTGAACTTAGGGCCTGAGCACTGTCCCTGAGCTTCTTGTGTTCAAGGTAGTGCTCTACCACCTGAGCCACAAGCACCACTTCTGGCCTTTTCTGAGTATGCAGTACTGAGGAATGGAACCCAAGGGGCTTCATTCGTAGTAGGTGAGTACTCTACCACTAAGCCACCTTCCCGGCCCTGGACCATTTCAAGTAGTGAAAAAACATTTAAAACATAAGCAGAACTGTTTTCAGGGAGTTCCTGGGGAGTGGTCAGAAGGATGAGTCAAAAGGTAGGGGTGAGGGTCAAAGCTATTTGAAGATAGAGGTTCTCAAGGGTGGATGATTGCTTAGCTGCACAGTACATCTGCTCCCTGCCTTCTCAAAGTAAGGACTGCTTTCTCTAGAAAGTGACTGCAGTTCTAATATTTCTCCTTTTAGCTTGCCTTTGTTTCCAGAATCACAAAATCAAAATAAATTTTTATTCCTCGTGGACATAAGAAGACACATTTTTTCATTATGGGTTGTCAGCTTTCATCATATCAATTCTTCAGTGTTTTTACATTAGATGGTTATTATATAAACCATGCCTTTGTCATAAATATTTTTAAAGCTTTTTCTCTTCGTTTTTTCTTTTTGAGACATTTATGTTAGTTCCTCTTATTTTGCAGTAGAAAAATAGAACTCACATTTATGAAGTTCATCAGTGTCAGTTATGTAATAAACTAATTATAATTGTAGCAGAGGAGATTTGAGTTGTACAATGAGAAATGTAAGAATTGGATTTTCCTTCTGAACTTTCAGAGTGTATGTATGGAAGCAAAGCTACAAGAGTGTTTTTCTCTTATACATTCAAGTCATTTTTTTAGTAGATAAACTATAATACCAATAATCCTATTAAAGAATAAGTCATGAGCTGATGGCTCATGCCTGTGATCTTTGCTACTCAGGATGCTGAGATCCATGGATTGTGGTTCAAAGCCAGCCTGAGCAGCAAAATCCGTGAGACTCTTATCTCCAGTTAACCACCAGAAAACCAGAAGTGGCTCATACTGGTAGAGTGCTAGCCTTGAGCGAAAAAGCTCTGGAATAAAACACAGGCCCTGAGTTCAAGCAGAGAATAAGTCAGACGTTAAAAGGTGTACTTGTTTTGAAAATTGTTTAAATGAAAATAGACTAAAGTTGGTCATGTCATAATCAGTGGTTAGCTACTGATGGGGTTCAGAATTAAGCAAGCATCATTTGGTTTATACAGTCATTTGTTGGTTGAGAACAAATCTATAATTCTCTGTGTGTGTGTGTGTGTGTGAGAGAGAGAGAGAGAGAGAGAGAGAGAGGGAGGGAGAGAGAGAGAGAGAGAGAGAGAGAGAGAGAGAGAGAGAGAGAGAGAGAGAGAGAGAGAGAGAGAGAGAGAGAGAGAGAGAGAGAGAGAGAGAGCACAACAAACCCAAACTTAGAAAGCTTGCCAGCAGATAAAATAGAAAACAATTTTGGGGCTGGGAAGGTGGCTCAGTGGCAGAGCGCTTGCCTTGTATGCATGAGGCCCTGGGTTCGATGCCTCAGCCCCACATAAGCAAAATAAAAGGCTGGAAGTGGAGCTGTGGCTCAAGTGGTAGAGCGCTAGCGTTGAGCCGAAGAGCTGAGGGACAGCGCCCAGGCCCAGAGTTCAGGCCCCACAACCGGACCCCCCCCCCAAAAAAAAAATAGAATACAATTTTGCTTAATTTTAGTTAATGAACATAGTTCTAATAGACACTGAAATTTTTTTTTTTTTTTTTTTTTTTTTTTTTTTTTTTTTTTTTGTCGGTCGTGGGGCTTGAACTCTGAGCCTGGGCGCTGTCCCTCAGCTCTTCAGCTCAAGGTGAGCGCTCTACCACTTGACCTACAGCGCCACTTCCAGTTTTCTGGTGGTTTATTGGAGATAGGAGTCTCATGGTCTCTCCTGCCCGGGCTGGCTTTGAACCGCGATCCTCAGATCTCAGCCTCCTGAGTAGCTAGGATTACAGGCGTGAGCCACCAGCGCCCGGCCACTGAAATATTTTTTGTAAAATAAATTATTCCAATATAGTATGATGATCAAAGTAATTGGAATAAGCTGGGTGCTGGTGGCTCACGCCTATAATTCTAGTTACACAGGAGGCTGAGATCTGAGGATCATGATTGGAAGCCACCTTGGGCATGAAAGGCTGGGAAATTCTTACCTCCAGTTAACCACCAAAAAGCCAAAGCAGAGCTGTGGCTGAAGTGGTAGGACACTAGTCTTGAGCAAAAAAGCTCAGGGATAGATAGTATCCAGGCTTTGAGTTCAAGCCCCAGGACCAGCTCCCACCCCTCCACCCAAAAATAAGAAAAAGAAAAGTAGTAATTAGCCTTAACTTTTTTAGGGGGGAGGGGATGTGTGCTAATACCAGGGCTTAATTTCAGTGCCTCGGTATCATGCTTTCACAGAGTAAAGAGGAAGGAACAATTTGGGTAAATTTATAGGAAATTGTTAACATTTGTTTATTGGTATTGTTAAAAAAAATCATTTGTTTTGGTGGAAATGGGTTTGAAGTCAAGGCTTCATTCTTGCCAGGCAGGCACTCTTACATTGAGCCACACCCTTGGTTTTATGCTGGTTATTTTTTGTTTCTTGCCTGGACATGAACCTGGGGGCTCCACCTATGTTAGACTTTCTGTCATAACTAGGATAACAGGTGCCACCACATCCAGCTTTTGGTTGAGAAGGGGGTGGTCCTCATAAACTTTGCTGCCCGGCTTGCCCTTGAGCACCATCCTATCTGTTTCAGTCCTCCAAGTAGCTAGCGTAACAGATGAGAGTTACCAGTGACTGATCTGTTTTTTTTTTTTAAAGTACAAATAGCCATTTGAAAATCTGGGTACAAAGGGATAATTTTGTGCATGTGATTTTGCTGCCATACATATGTTATATATGTTTTCTATGTTATCTGTACAACTATTTGTGTAATTCTATATGGGTCAGAATTCTATATATTAAAAAAATTCAGTTTCAGGATTATAATACAGTGTACTGCTGCCACCTAATGTCTATAGCCCTTCACCTACATAATTATAGCAACTGATTATACAGAGCTCTATTATTGGTTTGGGTACTGAATGTTAACAGATTAATTGAGGCTTATTTAATTGCCTTCATATTAGGTTCCTGGTATAGATACTTAATATGCTAATTGATTGTCTGGAAATTAGGTTGTAGATTAAAAATTAATTTTATTGGTGTGTTGATCTCTGCATTAAATTCAGTTCAACAAATATTTATTTGTTGCTCTCAGTCTTGTCATCTCTGTTCTCGTGATTATTATGTTCTGATGGGCAGATGACAGACTTTAAAAACAACCTACATAGTAAACAAATAATGAATAATCAGCAGATGAGAGAAACAAACTGGACAACATATGTGCTGTTCCTGTAGACAAGGAATTTATAGGCTAAAAAAGCAGATAAACATTTAAAAGGTAATTAGATTAAAATGTGATGACAGTATCAGTTCAACCTCTTTCCTGCTGAATAGGAAGGTCTCTAGTTAGAAATGGCCTGAAATAACCTCAGTTGTTGCAGGACATTGTGTTAGTAATATGATAGTTTCTAAGTCTGTCAGTGGGGAATGTGGTTCACTGGTGTTGCATGTGAGATGTTGTCTTAGAGGCAGTAGCCAATTGTTCTTTCTTGAAAGTTATGTTTTTAGACTAGTTTTAGTAATTATGTGTTTTTCAGGGTCCTTTTGTGATTAGACTTTGATGTGGTGATTTGCTGTCTCAAACATGGCCTTTCCAGGTGTCTGTTGTTTGCAGTAGATTAAAGCTGTATTATACTTTTACTTCCATTTGCCTACTGGTTAGACTTTTTCATTCATCATTTTGCAATAAGAGTTCTAAAGACACTGAATGCTGAATATGGATTAAGCAGTGACTGGGCAATGTCCCTGAGCTTTGGTGCTCAAGGCTAGCATACTACCACTTGAGCCACAGAGCCACTTCTGGCCTTTTCTGAGTAGTTTATTGGAAATAAGAGTCTCATGGATTTTCTTGCCTGGGCTTGCTTCAGACCATGATCCTCAGATCTCAGTCTATGGAACCTGCTACAAGTTGAATATGGTGATCTCTCTTAGTTCTACACTTTAACTAATGTCCCTTGTATCAAATTTCCAGGGATTTTTTTCTTTATGTCTGCCTTATCAGTGTAATTTAGACTTAGTGTTTTCAAGCATTCCTACTTTTTAACTTTTCACACAATAAAAATTGCAACTGTATATAGCAAGTGATACTATGTTAATTTCTTCCCATTTGCCCGCATTCCCTTTTCCACCTGGTAGCTAGTGCAGAGTGACATTTCTGTATTCAAATAGCACATTTACATTGACTGCAGGACATTTATTCTAAGTACTGCAACGATATTTTAAAGAGATTTTGTGCTTTAGACAAAATTCCAGAAAAGCATTCCATTAAAGGTACGGCAAGAATGATAAACGAATCCCTCCCCAGTATGTAAGAAAATTTGGCAAGTTATAGTTGTACTAGGAAAGTAAGCTGACAGTACAACACTCACTGTATGTGCATAAAATGCGAGTCCATTGTTGTAGTCCAGTCTCCAACCTGTAGCTTCTTCAGGCATCTGCTTAAGTTGAAAACCTCTAGCATCCAGCAGGATGTCCAGATTTTGAGTGTTTATAATGAAAGATCACGAGAATCAGTTGTACACTGTGTTGTGGCAATGGTATGATTCTTTTTTGTCTGTTTCACAAGTAAAAGTAAACTTATTTCTCATGCTGGTTAGTGGAAGTTGCCTTTCTAATTCGCTGTGCAACCTGGAATATTTTGTCCCCTGACTCTTTCATATCCCTATCCTGTGGTGTGCCCTTTCTTCCTTTTCCCTCTTTTCTCTACCGGGTGGGGTTTGAACTGGAGTTTGAACTTTGTGCTAATATCTTGCTATGCAGGTGCTCTGTCACTTGAGCCACATTACTAGTCCTTTTTTTGCTTTGAATAAAGCCTCTTTTTTACATCCTGTATATTCTGGAATTCAGTTTTATTTATGCTTCTCATGTAGCTGGGTTGAGAGGGTGGTGTATACCACCACACTTAACTTTTTAGTTGTTGAGGTGACATCTCATGAAATTTTTCTTTTCCAAGCTGTCTTTGAACTTAGACTCTCCTTCCTGATTGCCATCTCCGAAGTAGCTCAGATCACAGGACTTAGCTACCACGTGGCTTACTGGCTGTTTTGTTTGTTTGTTTATTTGTTTGTTGCATCATGTTCATTGTATTTTGCTGGTATATGCTATATACATTATTTTATGTATAATTTCCATAAATACATACTTCCCTTTCCTAGTAATGGCCTTGTCTTGTCTCCAAAATAAACAGTAAGATTGAAAGGGTGGAAGTTGTGGCTGTTTACTCCAGTGTTTCTCAAGCAGAGAGATACCATCTTTCAGGGGATATTTGACTATATCTGGAGCCAGTTTCTGAAGGTTGTTATAGTTGGGGATAAGGTATAATTGATGTTTAATGAGTTGAGTCCAGGGATACTGCTAAATATTGCAGTGTACAACATAGCACCTTACAGCAAAGTATATTTGACCTGAAATGTCAATCTTGCCTGGTTTTTAAGACCTGAAAATGAAGCCCACAGTGAATACTTAAAAAAAAAAAGTTTACAAGTGCTAATTCACTAAGCCTAGTAACAAACATGCTCTTTCTCTATGTGTATTTAAGTGAAATATGTCACTTAGAGTATAAGATGTATTTATTCTTCCTTATTTTTCTGGCTAGTTCTAAGCTTGCCTAGCTTTTAAGGTTTTAAAGATACTTGCTGAATTATAGTATATGAGAATCCACACATAGTCTACACCTTCCAACTTGCACGAATTGCATTCAGCCACTTACTGCTGACTGCCAGTATTGCTGCATTGTCTGTTGAAGGACTTCTGCAGCCACTAAATTACCAGTCCCCATACAGTACATCACAGGAAGCTGGCAGATCCAATGATCCATCTGTTATCACACCCATCCAGTGCGTTGGCTCCAGAGGGAAAAGGCTGCAGATTGGAGCTCAGTGTGTGAGAGGAGCAATGAGATTCCAAGATACGAATCATTCTTTCTGTTCACAGAGTCTTTTCTGGCCTGTTGACAAGTTTGACTTGCTCATTTCTAAAATAGTCTTTCAGTTTCTGATATCATTACCTTATCATTAATATTTTCAGGTAATTGTGTTTCTGAGAATGCAGTTTCTCAGAATTCACCCTCTCTACTCCCTGGGGAATTTTTGGTCAGATTGTGGTAGAAAATGAGCAGTAGAAAATTGAAGCTGCACAATCTGTCTAGTTTTATTTTTAAAATAGTTGTTCTTAACCTGAGCTTAAGTGAGTAGTGTAAAAGAGTTTTATGTTACTCCATTGTGACAATTTTTTTCTTAAATCCATATAGGTATGAATCACTTTCAAAGAAAGTAATTATAATTAGTTTCTGGTGATTTTAAGGGGACCTCTTTGTTTCAAGGGAAGTCATAGCTGTTTATGATACCACGGTCTTTAATAGAGTCTCTAAGGTCTTTTAGACAAATGCATTCATGCTGTACTTAATGGGGCTTTGACTCCCCTGGAGGTAAGTAGGTATGTGCGGGTCCTTGCTGTCCTGTGCATAGTCTTATTTATCCAGAGTTTATCCTTTGGCACAGCATAATGTCCGGTTGGGCAGGCAAAAATCCAGCTCCAAATTACTAATTGTATTATATGTCATTTTGCCCTCAAAAGGGCAAAATAGTTAGAGAAGAAATCCAACAGGACAGTGTATGAGTAATTGAAACTTAGGGAAGGGTATTGCTTTTCCAACACTACAATATGTAAAATGAATATGAATAGTGAATATTTCAGTTTCTTTTCTTCATCTTCTGTTTTAAGTAATTCTGAAAAAAAGGGATTTTAAAAATTAATCTTTCCTGGACTATAGTATCTGTCTTATCCTCAATAGGTAAATAAAAATTTCAAATATTATCTGCCAGATGAGAATGTTTGCTTGACAAATAAACATGAGGACTGTGTGTTGCATTGTGGCACACACTTGTAATTCTAGGTCACAATTTGAAGTCAGTTCTGGCAAAAGCCTGAGAGCCCATCTGAAAAACTAAAGCATCAAGGAGTGGGATCATGGCTCAAGGGACAGAGCATTCTCTCTCTCTCTTTTCTTTGATCCTTATCACCTCAAGACCTCCCCTTTGTAATTTATTTCTTTGAATTGTTTTTCTTAAGAGTGTTTTTCATTGATCATACTGATTATCAAGGGTTCAAATAAAAATCTTATTTCTATCACATTTTTCATATACTTGTTTGTACAGAAATATTTTTTGTGGTTTATGACCCTATTTGATTTTCATATATATGAAATAAATTACAACTGAGAATGTCTAGAATTTTTCCTTGGTTATTTGGTAAAAGCTAAGCCTTTAAGAGAAACCTCTTTTGCATAAAGATCCTTGAGTCATTCCTCTTCTGCCATGACATACATGCTTTCTTTCAGAGGTTGAGTAGTATGGTTTGGAGATGAGCCTTAGTAGGTGAGCAGGTGCTCAGCGTGTGTGAAGACCTGAGAGCAATCTCCAGTGTTCATATGCACACACCTTGAGAAATATTAAATTGTATTTTGTTAGGTTGTATTTTGCTCCACTCTGAATGTTTTTCTCAAGGTCATAGTGCTTTTCTTTGTGTAAGATTCTCTTCACACAAAGATTGACCTTGCCCCTGTACACACTATGCCAAAAAAATTCCTGGGTAGCTGAAAAGACAGGAAATGAATAAATTTCCTGCAGTTGCATGCTACAAAGGTATTGGTGAGAGGGAGAACCTGTTGGAGGAGGCTGAGCTGAGGATGAGCCAGCCAGCCACAGGTAAAGAAGGGCAGATGCCTGGAGCTCACTTTGCTTCAGAAATAGAAAGCTGGTGCTTTTGAGTCTGGTAAGGAATGGGAGCTGGAAGAAAGAGATGTAGGGGAGCTTAGGTGGGACCTTGTGGGCTACGATTAGGACTATTGGAAGGATGCATGATGTGACTTGATGTGAAAAGATCACACTGACTCTTACAAAAAGAGGAGTTAAGGTGCTGTTAGTGAAATGTTAATAACGCTGGATTTAAAGAAACTAAATACTATCTGTTCTTTTGTTCAAGTAGTGCATTTCTTGTTTCTACATTACTTTTGTAGGATATCCTCTCTCAAGATTGTGAGTTATTACAAATAGAAAGAGGCATACAAAGTGAATTATGAACACACATGTAATGTAGCCCTTAAGAAATATTACAGCCACCTCCAAAGCTTCCTGAATGCACCATCACCATGAACACTCTTCTGTCCCCCTTAGTGATAAATGCTAAGAAATTAACTTTTAGAGCTAGACTTTATAGCTTATGAAAAGAAGAATTAATATGGTCAAACATCTATTGATAAAGGATTTATATGTTTCAAAAGGTAACTTGAGTTAATTATTTGGAAAATACATTTTTTCCTCTGTGAAAACCCTATTTTAAATGTTGGAAAGATTCTAAGGCTAGCCTATCAAAATTTAAATTAGCCTACAATGTTTAACTTGAGTACTGGTTTGATTTTTGGGCTATATGATGAGGGGTGTAGATTGGAAATCCTCAGAATCTATCTTAGAAGACTTGACTGTATTCTTGTGCACCTCATTAGAATTGTGCATTTTGAGAGCTGGAAAGAATTTCAAGTAAAATATAAAAGAAACAGCAGAGCCAGTAAAGTATTAGCAATTGCTGTTGGGACAGGTTTTCTGGCTTCTGGGCCCATTTGCTGCTTTATTTTTTTTCCAGTGCTTTGCAAAATATGTCCTCTTTATAAACTCATGGTATTTATTTTGCCAAGTGAGTTCTGTAGAACATCATCATTTATACTGGATAAAACTCTTAACTGGAGCCAGGCTAGTGGTGTACTTCTGTAATCCTGGCAATCAGGGTATTAAGGCTGGAAGATTGTGAGTTCCAGGCCATAATGAGACCCTATCTCAATCAAGAGGTAAAAAAGGGGCTGGGAATGTGACTTAGTAGTAGAATGCTTGCCTAACATGCATGAAGCTCTGGGTTTGATTCCTCTGTACCACATAAACCGAAAAAGCTGGAAGTAGCACTGAGACTCAAGTGGTAAAACACCAGTCTTGAGAAAAAGAAGTCCAGGGACAGTGCCCAGGCCCTGAGTTCAAGCCCCAGGACTGGCAAAACAAAACAAAACAGAACCCCCCCCCCCCCCCCAAATGTAGAAAACTCTCCCAAGTTCTCCAGGGAGTAAACTGCAGCTATCTTCTTGATGCTGTGGAGATAGGAAGGGCTGGAAAAGTTTGCAGGGCTCTTTTTAGGGTGCAGGTCCTCAGAGGACTACTGGGAAAAAACCCACTGCTGCCCTATGTGTTACTGCAATTACTCAGGCCTGCCCCACTCCGTGTGCCCTATCCAAAACGACCGAGTCATGTAGCTCTCCAACCAAAACAATGTCTTAGCCAGTTTTAGAAAGAATATAGAATTGCACTCATTCACCGCAGAAAAAACGGAACTTCATTTCCTAAAGAACTTGTTACTGCAGAGGCATTTTGTAGTGTTGCTACACCCACACAGAATAAAGCAGTGTTAGTAGTGTTGCAGTATTTAGGTCATTTCTAAATTTCTTGCACATGAGTTGGAAATCTTGTTAAGTTTCAGATAAGAATGTTGTTGTTATTTTTTTTTTTCCTCCCCTAGGTGAGTTTCAGGTCAAAGTTTTGAGAAGCATTCTGATTTTTCATGTTCTTTTTCCTTTTCCTTTTTTCCTCCTCTCCACTTTGGCCTTTTCTACTTATGACCTAGTGCCTCAACCACTTGAGTCACCCATGTCATAGGTGATTGGCATTTTTGTGGTTGATTGGACTTATCTGCCTGGGTTTTGAACCTCAGCCTTCAGAGCTCAGCCTCTTCAGTAATTAGGATTCTAGGCCTGGGTCACCACGTTAGCAGCTGGCAAGTAATAGGTGTTTTTGTATTAAGAAACCATAAATTAATTTTGATGACTTGGGTGCTGTGGTTGGGATATGGTTGAATGTGACACTAAGGACTTAGGTGTTGAAATCTTATTCTCTGCATGGTGATGTTAAGATGGGATGTTAGGTCATTTGAGGCATTGCCTCTGGATTGGAAACCTCAATGTCCCTTGGGCTCTTACCTGATACTTTCCTTCAATTATAAAAATGAGGATTGTAACCAGGTCCTGGTGGCTCACACCTGTAATCCTAGTACTCAGGAGGCTGAGATTTAAGGATCCCAGTTCAGAGCCACTCCTGGTAGATAAATCTGTGTGACTCTTACCTCCAATTAACCAACAAAAAAGCCAGAAGTGGAGGTGTCTATCATGTGGTAATTGCGAGCCTGGTGGGAAAAAGCCAAGCAAGGCCCTGTGGCCCTGAGTTCAAGCCCTAGTACGAACACATACATACACATATGCATAAACAGATAAATGAAAATAAAGAAGAATAGCTTGGTTCTATTTAGAGTCAGATAAGGATATAATAGAAATTCATCTGGGAACAAAATAATACTGGTTGCTAGAACATATTTAAGCTGAATTTTTAAGTAAACAATTTTTGGTGTGGTGACACATTGGATTATTGACAGTTTTATGATTTTCAGTAGAAGACAGGGAAAAATCTGTGAAAATAACTTGATTTGTTGATAGGAAGGCATGATTGTATTTAGTACCAAGGACCAAACTATGAAAGAGAAGAAGTTGGTACTTACAGAGTAAAACTCATGAGGATGGCGTCATGTGTGGTAGTCTGCATTGTTTGGTTCTAGATGGTAAGAACTTTTCACATATGTGGTTCTCATGTTGTGTGCTATAGATCCACTTCAAGATATAATGTTTTCATGCATGTTCATCTGTAGACATGTTAGAGATAAGTTGCAGATGTTTGAGTTTCTTACCTGGTATGATATCATGGATCAAAAAAACAAAAAAAACTTTCTTAAACTCAAGTGTAAAATTTTTCATTTTTCCGTGTTACAAATTTGTTTTTTCTTGCAGCCCTCCCTCCCCACTTTTTACAGAGTCAGTAACTCTGGATTGAACCCCTCATGCTTGTTAGACAAGTACTGTGCCACTGAGTTGTACCCCAAATGTAATTATCTGGTTTTAAAGTATTTTATGGTTTATGACCCAGATTTTTTTCTTAGTTTTGCTTATTTTTATTCCTTCACTGTTTTAATTCTTTTAACATGTAATTTTTTGTTAATGTACTTAACACAGTTTTAACTATGATCTTTTAGTTGCTGTCCAATACTTTTTCCCCCCTTTTTAACCACCAAACTGTCTGTTCACTAATAACCCAGAAGCATGCTTGTATGAACCTTACTTAAAAAAGGCTGAAATTGCAAGTGTTTAGACAGAGGTCCACTTTTTCAAATCCCATTAAAAATAGACTTTGCATATTGAAATAGAATGAAGCCCTACCTTAAACTAGGGCTTTTTATATTTATTGCTTCAGCTCGCATCACATGCAGTCACTGATGGTTGTGGGGTTATATGACAAAAGGGATTATTCTATGCTTTTAATTGTTGAATCAATAAAAGCAAGTTTTCTTTAATAAAAAATGAATTATTTTAATAGTAAAACTGGAAAGCAAAAGCAAAAGAACAAATTATTTGTAGTGAAAAGTAAGTTAATGGTAAAAGAAGCAGAGAGAAGGTAGGTCACTAATAGTTAAAATGACAAAACAATTTTGACATTTGCCTCCAAGATGAATATATAGGGAGGAACTCACTTAATAAGGGGTCTTATCTATTTGCCACAGGCTGTGTGGCAAAGGCAAGCTGGCGTGAGTATCCATTAGAACTGAAGGAGGTGGGTCCAGAGCCAGTTCTAAAGCAACCCTTGCCTACCAAGCCTTCATAGTAGCCAGCGCCTCCTCCTCATAAGCATGCATTCACATTTATCCTCTCCCCTCTCCCTCTCCCTTGTTCTCCCTCTTTTTCTTTTTGCTGCATTTGCTATTTTAACCTATCAGTTAAAAAATAATTGCTATGTCGGTATGGCTGGCAGCTCATATAGGAAGAATATTCTGTCTCTTAATTAAAGGTGATTATAGTTTTTTCCCCCATCCATAAATGTGCTTGTGTGTAACGAGAATACATTAGTCTCGGCCTGATGTACGAAATGAAAAGCAGCAAGAAGCAACACCATTGTTATCACTCCAGGCGTGTCTAATGAATCGTGTTTCCATGTTCTCTCGGTCACGCCATAGAGTGCCCTCAACCAGGGCTAAGCCTTCTGTAAAATGCTCTTTAAGACTGTTGTAGCAAGAACACGCTGGATGAGTGGGGGTGGGGAGAGACGCCAAAGAGACAGCTGCATTTCAAACAGTTACAGCTTCAAGGATCACTCAGTTTAATAACAGTGATAGACAACTGTTTGAGCTTTAGTGTAAAAGATAGCTTGGGTACTTGTTCATGTAGTAGTATGCTGGTGCGTGTGTGCGTGTGCGTGTGTGTGTGTGTGTGTGTGTGTGGTTATCACACGACACAAGGAAAACATTTTAAACTTTATATTCAATTGTGGCAATGTTGAAATCAATAATTGAGCCATCTTGAATGATATCATTTGTCCTATAAGAAGTTTATAAAGATGTTTACTTGTAGCATTGATTGATTCAAATGTAAGTTAATGCTCTAAGTGAATCACATGTGTGGTTTTCTTTTTGAAAGTTTGCTTTTATCTTGTGATCATTCTTGTTCTGATGTTGGGCTTCTTGATAATTTCTGATTGTGTAGTTTTTTTTAAAATTAAAAAGTGTTTAATAAATAACAGTAGCCCTACTTTAAAATATTTCAAATATGTATGCTTATAAAAATAATAATGCTTGCTGAAGAAAGTCTGGAAAGTGCGCAAAGAGGTAAAGGACAAGATAATTCCAGTAACCCAGAATAACCATCAATTTTGGTAATTGCCCTTTCTGGACCCTTCTTTGTTCATATATTTTTGAGCATGGTAATTAAGAGCATACAATAGTTTTAAAAGACAAACAGTAATAGTAATATCTTTGAAAGGAATAAGTAATGAATAGGGACAAATTTAGTTGTTAAGAGTCAATAGCAGTCATTGTGTAGGATTTCTTTTTCAATATGTAGCTATTAAAGGAACATTGAAGCTTGCTTTCTGTACCACTTGTCTTTTGAAGGTCTTATGCAATTTACCTAGAAATTGAGTTTTATTTCCTTCAGTTGAAATTTCATGGCCTTTACGTGGAGTCCTGTGATCCATTGAGATGCTAACTTGGGTCATGTCTCTACTGTTAAAATGCACTGTAGTTGCCACCATTAAAATTCTGTTTATTCTGCAACTGGCAGAGGACCCATGCTATTAGAGATCCCTTAGGAAGACATTATACTGACAGTTTTGAATCTCAACTGTGTCTTTGTCTACTGGATGGTGTCAACAATTACAATCATCTTAAGTTTCAAATAGGTCAGAACAAGTGAACTATTTGATATAGGTCTTCTATTCCTAATTATTTTCTCCATTCTGTGTGTGTGTGTGTGTGTGTGTGTGTGTGTGTGTGTGTGTGTGTGTGTGTGTGTGTGTGTGTACTCACACACGCTCCTAGGTTTGAACTTAGGGTCTGAGTGCTGTCCCTAGACAAGTGCTCTACCACTGGAGCCACAGCTCCATTTTCAACTCTTTTTGCTGGTTAATTGGAGATAAGAGGCTTATGGCTTTTGTTGCCCAAACTGGCTTTGAACTGTGATCCTCAGATCTCAGACTCTTGAGTAGCTGCAATTACAGGTGTGAGCCACTGGGCTGATTCCCCATTTTTACTTGACCTTGGGAAAGTTATAATCCATTTCTAACATGGATTTGTTTAGTTGATAACCAAATGTTCTATTACCCATGAGCAATTCAAGAAGTCAGATTGTTAACTAGGTTGAATTTGCTGATAACAAGTCCATTTAGTTAATGACTTTAAATACAGGTTTTTACAAGGTAATCAATGGCAATATAACCAAGATCAATCAATGGTATAATATAATAATTGGATTGTTTTTGAAGGCATAATGCTGTAGTTTGAAGTTGATGTAGCCTTATTTTTCTTGGTTAAATTTTTTGTTGTCAATTTCCCTTTCCTTTTCCCTTTCCCTTCTTTTTGCTGGTCCTGTGGCTTGAACGCAGGGCTTGGGATGTCTCTGAGCATCTTTGAGCCATAGCACCACTTCTGCTTTCTCTGAGTAGTTTATTGGAGATAAAGAGTCTCATGGGGACTTTTTTACCTGGGGTTGGCTTTGAACCTCGGTCCTCAGATCTCAGCTTTTCTAAGTAGCTAGGATTACAGGCATGAGCCACTGGTGCCTGGCTTTATTGTCAATTTTTAAGAAATCTGATGCATTGAAATTTCTCTTTCTTTTAAGTATTTTATTTGATAGAGCCCATAGGATTAAGTTGATAATATTTTGTTCTTATAATGTTTGCTTATTGTACTTCTTTGGAAGTAGCTATACAGTTTGAAAAGTTTGTCTCTTTAGACTACATTTGTATTATGTTGGAGATAGAGGTTAAAAACAAAGGTAATGGGCAGATTATAAACCTGTCTTAGTGCCAGCCTGTCAGTAGAATCTTGAAAACAGTCTCCTTATTTCATGTGCCTTACTTTAAACCATTTGTATTTCTGGATTTTGGAGCAAAATTTGATATTGGTAGTTTAAATGCCTGAATAAGAAGTACCATCCCTGAAAAATGCCCCTCCCCCTCCAAAATTTGCAGTCGCCAGTGTCAGAGCTTGGCTCAATGTTCTGGATAATAGGTTTCATTAGTTTTGATGCCTGAGGTAAAAAAGCAGTAGGTGGGAGTAAGAAGTGTTTTTGATGTCTAGACGTTCATTTCAGCTGTTGCTGCAATATGATACATTAAAAGGAAATGTGTATCATAGCTCAGAGGAAATATGTATTCTTTGAAAGTAATTCTCCTTTTAAACTGTTTAAGGCAGGGTGACCTGAATTCTAAAAGCCCAAGCTTGAATTTCTTCAGGGTTTCACAATCTTTATGTTCCCCTCTGCCCTATCCCACTCTTCCTCCCCTAGTTTTTTCTCCTTGAAGTAAAGTATGTCAGTTGTGCTTGAGGAATTCGAGGGGATATCTTTCCATGAATTCTGCTGGGAAATTGCTGCTTTGGTACTTGACATATTGACCCCCTCTGCCACTTTCCCCCTCTCCCCCCACCCCCCACATTTTGTTTTGCTTTTCTCTTGAAGACATGCATTTAGTTCTTCAATGAGTGAATTTCTTTGCAGGTTTGAAAGAAGTTATATTATAAATTTAGAGCATTATGAGAAATTATTTGGACACTGAGCATTATTGCTAGTTAAAATTTTGTTATGATACTGTCTCTTGCTAAAAACCATATAGGACATTTTTACAATATATTTGATTATGAGTATTTAAAAAGGCCAAGTAGCAGCAATTTGAACAATTCTGATAATAGCTTTTACGGTTTAAGTGAGATTAGTATCAGAAGTATTTCCTTGTACTTAGGCAGCAGTTGTAATACTTAGCTTGGTTTTCATTCTTCAGTTGGCTGTAGTAAGCAAAACTATAAAAGGGGAATGTTGTATTTTAGGATTTTTTTTTTTTTTGTGTTTTGCCACTCATTTATTGCAAGAGCTTCATTTTCTTCTGAGATCAACAGTTAGGAATTTAATATGAAATATTTAATAGTAAACTGGGCTGTGGGGAATGTCTCTGTTACTCCTTCTCTGGGTACTGAAACATTTTCTGATTTAACTCATTAGCTTTGCTTTAGGAAAAAATGTTATTTTTTTTTTAATTTGGATGTCCTTTTTACTGGTTCTTTTTTTTTTCTTTTTTCTTTTTCTTGTTTCAGTTGTTGAAGAAGGACTATGGGAAAATGGCCTTTCCTATGAATGTAGGACGCTGCTCTTCAAAGCGATCCACAATCTATTAGAAAGGTAAGAGAGACACAGCACAGCAGTAAAATTGAACACTTGGGTATATGGCAGGGTATTTGGAGGGTGTCTAGATGGAATGCTTTTATTATTGGCATCAGTATCAATATGTAAACTAGAAAGCTTCAGTTTCTATTTTGATGTAATTGAAGCTTAGAAAAGTTTTAGTCATAGTACACAGAACTCTGATATGCTTCCCCTCTCCAATTGTATATGTGTTTCTTACTATTTTTTAATTTTGTTCTCTGAACCATTTATAGACTAAAATGAATGTGGGCTTTTTTCCCCTTGAGCATTTATGTGTATATTTTTGGGCAAGGCTGTCCTTTCATTTAAATGAGTATCACTTTGAAACTCTAACATTTATTATAGTTAATTAACACTGCACACATTTAGTGTAGAACACTGGCATCTCCATGGTGGAAATCAGGTGTTGTCAGTTGTTGCACTTGTGTTTTCCCACCTTTATTTGTCTTTATTGACACTGCCATTTTTGGTGAGTATAGGACACGCATCTTCTTCCCATCAATTTGAGATTTATTGATTGCTCATAATCAAATTAAGATTATGTTTAATGCCATAGAATTGATTTTTTTTTTTTTTTGTCCTGGGGCTTGAACTCAGGGCCTGAGCACTGTCCCTGAGCTGCTTTTGCTCAAGCCTAGCACTCTACCAGTTGAGTCACAGCGCCACTTCTGGTCTTTTCTGTGTATGTGGTACTAAGGAATCGAACCCAGGGCTTTATGCATGCTAGGCAAGCACTCTACCGCTAAGCCACCTTCCCAGCCAGAATTGATGTTTTGTGCCAGTCAGTCACTGATAAGGTGGCAGAGATGTCAATGGCATCAATAGTGTTAGATTTTATTTTGGTGCTGATGCTGGGGCTTGGCCTCAGGACCTTAGCTGTCACTTTCCACTCATGGTTGGTGCTCTCTCACTCCAGTCACATCTCCAGTCCAGTGTTACATATTTTTGGTGCCAATCCTGGGGCTTGAACTCTGGGCCTACGTGCTGTCCCTGAGTTATTTTGCTTAAGGCCCACATGTTTACATCCAGTTTTTTGGCAGTTAATTGGAGATAAGAGTCTCATGGACTTTCCTGTTCAGAGTGGCTTCAAGCTGCCATCCTTAGATCTTAACTTTTTTGTGTAATGTTAGTTTTTACATGCCACCATTCCTTCTGTTTTTATGAGTTCACCTTGTAAGGATAGATTTTCATTCTCTTTTAAGCTCATAAGTTTGTGAATTCCTGTTTTATTCCATTGTCATTGCTCTCATCATTTATTTTGTTACTTAATGTTCTTTTAGGTGTGGCTTAGGGAGACCCTTTGTTGGTGTCCCTTTGATAAGCCTCATCTTTATTTGAGTACCTCCTTACTTTATAATACAACAGTTTGTTCCAGGATGTTGGAGTTGTTAAGATAGAAAAGAATGGGTTAGTTAAAAACATTCATGGAAAAGCTTTTTACTAGAGTCTGTAGATGGTATGTTTAGGTAAAAGGACATCCCAAACTATGGACTCTGTCACTATAGAATACGGCTTATGGTTGGTAAGTTTTCATCATCTCAAAAGACCCTACCCCTTAAATATCTCTGTTTCTTATTCTGAACTTCAGTTCCATATCCTGAGATTTGGAGTAGATGTACAGCTATTTTAAGAACTGACTACTCTTAATTAGTCAGTGTTTGGCAATTCTCTCTCCTACTGGAAAATGAGGCAGAACAGAATCTTTTTATATGAATGAATTTTGAGACAATTGAAATAGTTTTTTTTTTTTGCTGAGAAAATAATAATCAAGCTCCCTTTACTATATTTTATGTGGATACCTTGAGGTGATTTTTTCTTTTTTTTCTTTTCTAAAGTGCCACTTCTGGGGTTTGAACTTAGGGTCTGGGAGCTGTCCCTGAGCTTTTTTTAATCAAAGATAGCATTCTATTACTTGAACCACAGCTCCACTTGTGGATTTTTTGGTTGGTTAATTGGAGATAAGAATCTCATGGACTTTCTTTAGATGTCAACCTTCTGAGTAGCTAGATGTGAGCCACTGGCCCTTGGTGAGAGCATGAGATTCTTGTGAAAAACTATGCTAATTCCTTTGTTCTGTTGAAAAATGTCTGTGTCACACTCTAAGTTTTATGAATTACAATCACCTTTCTTGTGAGGCATAAACACATTTTAAACGGTGGTGGTTGGGGCTCTTTACTTACTGTCAACAGAAATTGGAAAGGCTGATGCCCACTAGCTGTGATTCACATCACTTGCTTTAACTTTTATTTGTTTACAACACAAACTTCTTGAGATACATTTTGTTATCCTTTTCTTGATAATTTTCTCTTAGAATTTTTTTTCTACTCATTTGAAGTAGACTGACAGTGTGAGTTTCTGGGGTGAAAATAGGAATTAAGGTTATCTAAATAGATCACAGGGATTGTATTCCTTAGAGGGTCTGTGCACTTCTTGAACCAATGTTTTCTTTAGTGTGCATATGACAGAAGCTTCTGTAAGGCATATCTATTTTTTAAGCAATAATATGTTTAATTAAAAGGGAATTCACTTACCACTTTGGGAAGCTCTTATTTATAAATTAATCTTTATAAAAGGCTACATTTACTAGGGCATACAGAATGATGCCACTGAAGCAATTTATTACAAATAATTTCATCATAGAAATTAACAAGCACTGTAATTTTCACAGTGAAGAAGACCATTTCATTTCATGTTACTTTATTGGTGTTGAGGTATTACTGTGTGGATGCTGTGTAGAATTGTTTAAATTATCAGGTAACTTAACACTTAGCACATACTTTCATCTTCTCATTTCTCTTGTAACTCTTCAATAGTTGCCCTACACTCTAGTTATTATATACATCTAGTCAGAGTCATCCGTCCATTAAAACACAAAAAAATTACTGCCATGAATTTTTCCATAAAGGTATTAGGTAGCACATGTTAACATACTGGGCTATGATTTCACATATTTTTCCAGGGGCACACACACCTACTAGTCTATTTCTTCTTTGCCTTCATTGACAGGAAATACTTTAGGTTGTGGCGTTGCCACTTAATTGTGTGACATGGCCCAGTCAGTCACTTGGGCTTGCTGATACCGTTCATTCTACTTAGAAAGGGTTGTTTGACTAGCACAGTACTTTTCTCATTATAAGAACTCAATGGATGATTAATTGTTTGCTAAAAGAAATTTAGTAAAATGATACTATTTTTAGTGATGGAAAAAGAACTAAAAGCCACATAGCAAATTCTAGAATCCCATTTCCTAATATCCTTTTTATGTAGTTGTAAGTTCTTTGGACATTTTTGGTATGTGAACACAGATTTCCAGAAGAGCTTTTCTGTCTTCAGAGAATAGTTAACAGTAGAAAGTCTTTTTTTACACTGAGCAGGAATCAGTTTTCTTCATCGTAGTCCTATCTGGGCAGGGAAGGGATCCTGTATAACTCATCTAACCCTGCTTCCATGTGGTAGCCTGTGCAGTGTCAAACCTGAGTGGGTTCCCCCAGTTTGTAGTTACTATCATATAATGTTGAACTTTCTGCCTTTGTGTCAGCCTTCTGTTAAGCCCCATTTCCATTTTGGTTGCCATTGGTCTGCTTTAAGATTGTGTGAATGTGTCTTTGATTATTGCTGTTTGCCTGTGTCATCAGTCAGGATAGCCTAAGTATACTGCATTAACAGAAGAGCTGAAAGATCCTCCCAGCTCACACCACTATGAACCATTGACCACAGTACTGCTTTATGTCCTCCTCTCAGGTCCCCTGCTAAAGGGTCCTCTGTTTCACACAGACTTCACTGTTACTTCGTTCAGAAGTATTGCATGCCATTTCTGCCACATTTTTTTTTTTTTTTTGGCCAAAACATTCACCACAAATTGAAAACCAAGTAGAAATTGTCAGTGGAAGAAATCAAAATCAAATGACCGAGCTTGGTGTCATGATGGGAAGAGACGGCATATACTTGGGGAAAGAATATATCAGTAATACAGAAATTGAGTATTTCCCTTTGCTTATAACCTGTTCTCCAAACAGCTCCTTATGATGTGACTGAAACACAAATGTTTCTGAAGTAAAAGCAAAGATAGGTTTATGCATGTTTTTTTCCATCCATCCATCCACCCACTAGGCCTTGGACTCACTCTTGCTTGGCCTTTTTGTTCAAAGCTGAGCCACCAGTTGCTCAGCTATCTGTTTTCCTTTTTCTTTTTATTTTAAACATTGAGCCATAAAATACCCTTGATGATGAAATACTATTAATTTACTTGTTACTGGCAATTTGGCTTGACTGTCTACCTTCTTCCCTTCCTTATTTTATATATCCTTCTCTCCTCACTTTCTAAAATGCAGTAGTTCAGATTGGTTTTGTTTTGTTTTTGTTTTTTTGGGTCCGGTCATGGGGCCTGAACTCTGGGCCTGGGCGCTGTCCCTCAGCTCTTCAGCTCAAGGCTAGCGCTCTACCACTTGAGCCACAGCGCCACTTCCAGCTTTTTTCTTTTTGCTTATGTGGTGCTGAGGAATCGAACCCAGGGCCTCAGGCATGCAAGGCAAGCACTCTACCACTGAGCCACCTTCCCAGCCCAGTTCAGATTGTTTTTAACCAGTCTTTTTAATTTAGTGAAATTTTGTTCTGTGTTAATAGTGATTTTTCTCAAAGGTCACTCTGTTCTAAGTTTATTTGTATTATACTTATCAATAATAGAAAAGTACTTTATGAGTAGATTATAGAAAACATTTTTCAGGAGTTTTTTCATTTGGCATTTTTGGATTATACACACATAATGCTTATTTCTCTTATTATAGTTGATAGAAGTTTTCATGATATACTAAATCTTTATTATATAATATCATAATGAAATAAAGCTTTAGTTGTGCATTTTGTAAAAGCCAGAAAATGTGTGCACTTAACAAATCCAGCATTGTAAATGGACTAATGAAAACCTTGCTTTTTAGTTTTTGTAGACCTACTTAAAATGTCTAGTTGTTGTAATACTATCAAGTTGTCATTATATATGCTAGTATAATTTAATTTTAATTGTCCTAAGGTTTTAGAATAAAATACATTTGCTTATTTGGATGGAAAGCAGTTTTTTTGTCCTCTAAACTTGAAGCCATTGCAGACCGAGTCTTTGGAATCTTCAGTGCTCTATAATGTCCGTGGTTACTCAGGGAGACTTTTATCTGTGGGCAGAACTGGAGATGAGAGTCTCACAGGCTTTCCTGCCTGAGCTGGCTTCGAACCCTGATCTCAGATCTCAGCTTCTTGAATGGTAGGATTACAGGCATAAACACTGGTGCCTGGCTTGCCTCAAAGCTTCTTGGTTTGCCAAGAGTTAGTGTTTAGAGTTAGTATTTTATTTGGAGAGTAAATAAAAATGTGGAGAAAACTGTAATTGCAGTTAGGAAAACAATAAGGTATTTAGAAAATTCTAGCTTTCACAGTTAAGACATAGTGATTTTGTCGAGTTTATCATCAAAGGACCAGTGAGTATTAAGACCCCACAGTGTTCCCTGCCCAGGAATCCAAATGCTTTCACAGTAATTCATTTATGAGATGCATCCCATTGACTTAAGAAATGAAGAAGTAGAAATAGTTGTATGCCCCTCCTTTATGATCAGATTAGATACATGATCTTGATGGCAGCTCTGTGACATTTTCTCAGTGCCTCAGCTACAAAATTTGGCTATCAAACCCATCCCTTACCTCATTACAAGAAGTGATACACTGTGCCTGGACATGATGTGTTGGTGCTTTATGGACAGTGTTACTGGAGTAAAGAACCTGATACCAAACTCTGGAGTTGTAAGAAGAGGCAATTTAAAAGATGCTTTTGCTGGGCCTTGTGACTTAACTAAAGTCCCCCAACTTTGTATCTGTGCCCTTGGATCTGATCAACTCGATCTTGAGCTCTAAGAAAGATCCACTGATCAGCATTCTGTGTAACAGCAAACTGCCTGATAGGCAGCCCTTTCCTAGCATGTTAGAGAAAACTGCCTAAAACTCAGGAGAGCACCTAGTTCTGTTTTGTTCCAGTGATAAAGCAATTCCTCCAAGGACAGAGACTGAGCTTTTACTTGACCCATAACCTGAAGCCATGCCTGTAACCTGGGGCTGTTTTAATTACGTGGATCATTTTCACCTCTGCCCCCAATGTCTGCCTCTGAAGATGGTTAAAGATGTACTCTAGTGCTATTTTCCCATAGCTGTCATGGAGTAAATATCCTTTCTCTACCCTTCACCATATCTCTCTATTTGGCTTATGGGGGAAAATCAGTTGGGAATCGAGGACTTTGAGCTTAGTATCTAAAAACTTGGTCTTGATTGGGATTAACTACTGGTATGTAGGCTAGCTAAAAATAATTAAGTCTTTTGGCTAGCGATGGAAATATTTTTTCAGTTTTGCTTTGTAATTGCTTCTTGGGTGGGTGTTCCGTAATTCTTATCCTAAATTTAATGGCACCATCTAGTCTTTAGGAAGCATGCTTGTATAAATTTCAATTTAGGAAATTAGGTTGAATTACTTGAAAATAATTTTTACCCTTTTGAACAAGAAAGATTGTTTCTTTCAGAATAAAACCAGATGAAGCCAGTGACATTTTGAGATAACAATGTCCTAAATTGACTCTGCCCAAAGTGAGTTACATGGTGGCCAGAAGAAACTGCTGCCATTGACTAACCTGTTTAACCTGTAATGAGTTGGTCCAGAGTCTGTGAGCTATTTCCATTCTTGTTGATGGTGTGGAAATTACAGAGACAGAAGCCATGAGCAGAATTGCCTGAATATTGAGTAAAGAATTGCTAGATAGCTCTTTTCCTGGGAGGAAGAACCTTGTCTAGAATTATATGCAGCATTTTGACAGCTTTTCTTAACAAAATATGTGTCATTTCATTGAGTGGTGTTAAGAGATTACTGTATTTCATGAACTTCAAAATGCACACTTCCTTCACAAATTTTATTTTATTTTTAAATTACAGATATTCTTTATAATCAGTGACATCTCACAATTGGCCAGATGGCATTTAGGTTGTAATAGTCATTTGCCTGCACATGAGTGAACTTGGTTTTAACGGTGTTTTTGTCACTTTAGCTAAATTGTTGAGCACTATTTGTGTTGTAAGAGTTGAGTTCAATTACTATTTAACACGTCTTCTAAAGATACCCTGTGATTTGACAGTGAAAGCCAATCACACACATGGCATGGAAATGGAAGTGAGGTATGGCTTGGCTAGGAGGAAAGCAAGTACTTACGACTGAAGATAACAATCAGGAGTCCTCATCTTGCAGAGGCAAACTGATTTGCTTTCCCATACCCTCTAAAGGAAATGCCCAAGTAGATGACTCTGTTGTGTTTTTGTTACTGAGATCTATGCTAAGGATCATAAGCCAAGCCAAACAAATAGAGAAACATTTTTAAGGCCAAGAAAACAACATTAAAACTTTGCAAGATAGATCTTAGTGGCTTGGAAGAATATTCCTGAGGAAATAGTATGTTTCTGACATCATGTTTCTAACATTTTTAATGACATAAGAAGGGAAATAATGCAGAAATGTGATTTGAAGTAATTCCAAAATGCAAGGAATTATGGAACTAACTGGTTTATTCTGATAGTTTTTTCCCCATGAGCATAATTTTTTTTAATTGTAAAGGTGATATGCAAAGGTGATACTTCTTTGAAGTAAATATAATGTAAAAGTTTTGTAAATTTTTGACAGTTTATTTGGTGATATCTGTCTCTTGGTTGGTGTATCTCATCTGAGATTATTCAGTGACTTGCTAATTTATTACTGAACCTATAAAAGTAATTCTTGATATATTTATTGTAGGTGCCTAATGGATAAGAACTTCGTTAGGATTGGGAAGTGGTTTGTTCGACCCTATGAGAAGGATGAAAAGCCAGTCAACAAGAGGTAAGGTATTTTACAGTTCTCTTGGTTTCCTTTATGTGATCACAACTCTCTTTGGGACAAGTTGGGGTGAGATCAGGGTATTTATTTCTTAGTTATGTTAATGGTTTTATACTAAAATAGATCCTGGTTCATAGTGTATCAAATACTGGATTGTTTTGTTGGCTATTAAAAACAGGACTACAAAGTTGATTGTCTTTATATGCATATTTCAACCACTTATTATTACATTGTTTGGAACTGGACCATTATATATAATTTCCTCTCTCCCTCCCTCCCTCCCTACTTCTCTCCCTCCCTCACAGTACTAGGATTTGAATTCAGGGCATCAGGCTTTGTTGATCAAGGCTGGTTTTCTGCCACTTGAGCCATACCTCTACTTCTTGATTTTTTTCTGGTTAGTTGGAGATAAGAGTATCTTGGACTTTCCTGGCCAGGCTGAGATCTGAGAATCGTGGTTTGAAGCCAGTCCAAACAAGAACTTTTGTGAGACTCTTTTTCCAATTAACTTCCAAAAAGCTACAAGTGGAGCTGTGATTCAAGTGATAGAGTACCAGCCCTGAGCAAAAAAGTCAAGGAACAGTGTCCAGACTCCAAGTTAAAGCCCTAGGATTGGCGTTTGTGTGTGCACAAGTTCACTAAAATGTTGAACATTATTTAGTATGGATTGATGACCCATCCCCTCCCCTATCTTCCTTTCCCCCTATTAGCTCCTCTTTTGGTTAACACAGTCTCTGACTAGTGTAAAACCCAGACAGTGAATTACTTCTTTAAGCAGTCCTAATCTCTTAGCCATCATTTGTGGTATGGGTGGGTTTAAGTTCAGCCCTTAATACTGAATATGCCTTCCTGATGGGTGCTGCTGTTATAGAGAAGTCTTTCCTTTGAAAGATATCATCAGGTTCCAGAAATTGTTTTCATGTGAGGAGCAGAAGTGGGAAAATATTATAGATCAGAGTTTGATATCTGAACCTTTTCATCAGTTGAATGAAACTTAATTCAGAATGTTAATTAAAAATATGTAATATATTCCAGGACCAATCATAGGCACATATTTAAATAATACCAGCCACCTTGGAAGCAGAGATCAGGAGGATTGTAGTTTGAGGAAAATGCAGTAAAAACAGTATTTTAGGAACTCAGAGTGCATGTATGCATGCCCTACCCTTATATGAAACATATATAATATCTAAATCTGCTTTGTCTACATCGGGCAAGTTCTGTAAGATGGAAGCTTAGATTAGCTATGAAATTAACTGAGGCTATAGACTGATATTATTCTAGTAATGACTGGAAAATTATAATATTTTGTTACAGTTTAAGAGTTAAAAAATTCCAGAGCCTTGCTTAGTGTGGTCTAGGAAGTTGAAGTCTTTTAAAAGCCTGCATGGGTTGGGAAAAATCTTTAGAGAAACCTATCTTTTCTTTGAGGGTCCCTTTCAGAATTTTCAGCAATGTCATTGTGATTCATGTACAACTTTTCCCAGATACTCTTGCCTCCTTGGTTCTGTAGATTTTATCAATATGGCTTGTTTTCAGTCAGTGCCTTTTGTATTCTCTCAAGGAATTTTAGCATTGACTATCTACAGAGTTCTTGTTAACCTTTTTATTCTAGAGCATATTCAACTCTTAGGCAATTGAGCATAACCTACACTCTGACTAGTGTTAAGATGTATTTTTGTGGTGATCTCTGGTGGTCTCTAGCTTCTCTGTAGGAGGTTAATCAGTTGGCATCTCCCTTCCACTTCAAGAGAAGGCACCAGCAGAAAGGAAGTTTATTTCCTAGAGCTGGCAGCACAGATTTGGATATATACTGAAAGACAGATTGCAAAGGTAGGATAAAACGTTAAGAGATGTTCTGTAATATAGTGTCACTGTGGAAATTGTAAATTAGAACCAGCATTTGCTGAGATGCCAGTCTTTACTACATATCTGCAGCTTTGTATTATTTTCTTTGGTTTTATAGCTTAGGAAATAGAATCTTAGAGAACTATGTTATACTAGAGTGTAGAGGAGGAATGTATTTAAAAGGAGAGAGGAGGGCCTTGGCAAACCACTCACAGTGATTTGAGCCTCAATACTCAGCGGCGGTCCTGTGAGATTCATTAGGGGTGGTAGTTGGGACAGATCCCTAATTCTCAGTAGGGAGATTGAGAGCCAGAGAACAAGTAACATGTCCAAGGTCACAGTGTTTGTAAGGGAGTTTGGAACAATCTAATACCTAGGCTCCTGCCTTAATCTTAGCAAGTAAATCAATTCTTTTTCTCCTCCCCCCACCTCCCCGCTACCCCAAATGGAAAGGACAACAAAAGGGTAGAGTGTAAAGGCTTAATGTGAAGAGTGAAGTAGTTAAGAAACAAAAACAGTGATGTTCATCTTTTCAATCTGGGCCTCTGTGGGCTCTGGGTAGTCTTGCTGTGAACAATAGAAAAACGGTACAGACCCGGCACCAAAAGAGAAGACTGCCTGGACAGCAGCCTAAAGGCTTTGAAGGAGATTCCTCACCATCTTTTATGACCCCTGCGTGTATGGCGCTGCTCTAAGCGGGGTATTTAAATGCATAAGTAGGAGGAAGAAAGAGGCTCCCATCTAAGCACATTCTCTCAATTAATAGGCAGTGGCTGCTGTGTACTTGCCCCAAGGACTGAGCCAGTTCGGCTCTGTCACGGGCTCCCTTGTGGTGACCACGTGGTCTGTCTTCCCTAGGAGCTGTTAAGCTAGCAATTTTTGGTGCAGTCAAATTTGAATCTTTTAGTAAGAGGAACAGATCAGTGGTATGAAGAGGTGAGGCTGTTTCCTAAAACTTTGCTTAAATATTTCAGTGACTGTATCTTAATAATAAAGGAAAATATGATTTCTTTTGTAGAAAGAATTTATTTGTAACACTTAGCCAAACATTATCCATTATACACGAGGCATAAGAAAAAGAACATCCTTTTAAAACTTGAAAATTGGGCATATTTTAAATGGTAAAAAAGACTTCTAAGATTTAATATTTAATAATATGTTTTATTTGCAGGATGAATTGGGGAGAAAACTATAAATAGAGAAATGTGTATTACTAATAAATTATGAAAAAGCTGCTTTGGTAACTATATGACCCTATTATTAGTCACACAAAACTGGGAAGCAAGTGCAGTAGTGCACTTTATTTTTTTCTGTTATAGGATGAATGTTAAGCTGGAAAGAAAACTGTTGTATCCAGACATGTCTGCCATTATAGAGATAAGTGTTGGAATTATTGTTTAGAGAGAGAAAGAAATGAAACAATAGCCTAACCTTAGCTGAGGTATACTTTGTATGATATATAAGGTTTAAAAATTATGTGACCGTTTTGCAAAGTGTTCTGATAAAACAGGCATTTATTTGCTTTTTCAGTAGTAGGTTTTGGGCCTTTACCTATTTTGTCTTTTTATTCTTCCATTTTTCTTCATAACATGCAACATTTTCAGAACTCTGAGTTTTTGGTTAAGTATATGTTTTTATAAGGTGGGAATTAATTTAGTAATTAAATGGGTTCTTTTACATTTGTTTAGTTCTTCTTGTTCTTTCGTGTTTGATGGATGTACTGAATGATGAAAGATCACTGGGTAAATGGAGCTCATTTGATATAAACCCTGAATGCCCAGGTAGTGAGTGGGAACAGTCTCTGACTTTCCTAAGAAAGCTAGAGTGTTGGGCTTTCTCAGGCCATACAGGTAGATGAGCCTGGCTACAGATCTTTTCTCTCTTTCTAATTAGTTGTGTTTTCTCTGCTGTAGAACATTGCCTTCCTTAATTTAAGTTGCTGGAAAAAACGTTTAACTTGGTGCTTAAAAAACGTACAAAGGTAATACACTGGAAAGGTGGGCAGTTTAGAAGGCAGTAAAGAGAGAAAGTAAAGTCCCTTTTTGTTTTCTATCCCACTCACCGAAAGTATGAATGGTCTTGCACAGTTTTTGGAGTCAGATACTGGATTTATACGATTTTACTTAAAATCTACCACAAAATTAAGCAAAATCAAATACTCCCCAATTTAATACAAATTCCTACTCACCAAGCTATTTATTTTAAACTATTCAATATTATTTCCCCCTTTGTTATGAATGTTAATTGTGCTTACTGCTATTTTGTTTTTGTTTTTGTTTTTGTTGGTGGTGGGGCCTGAATTCTGGGAGTGGGCCCTGTCCCTCAGATCTTCAGCTCAAGGCTAGCTCTTTACCACTTGAGCCACAGGCACCACTTCCGGCTTTTTCTGCTTATGTGGTGCTGAGGAATTGAACCCAGGATCTCATGCATGCAGGGCAAGCACTCTACCACTGGGCCATCTTCCCAGCCGCTAACTACTATTTTATTTTTTAAAGAAATGACCCCTAATTTTCTTGTTACTGGAGTTGGAAGGACCTGTGATGTAAGACAGTTGCTTTATGTAAGAGCTCCCACAGTATTTAATTCCACTTAGTGGTATCAGAATGTAGATTTCTGTTTTTTCTTATTGCCTTCAGCTTACTTTGAAAGCATGTTTCATATGTATATTAAAAAAGAATCTCTTTATAAAATGTATGAGCTAATACAAGCATGCAGCTGGTTCTTGAATATTTGGATTGTAATAATTTTATTCTTGACCATATGTGATCAAGAAAATAAGAGGGTTGGACCTAATCAGTTTTAAGGACCTTTCTCACAGTAAATGTCCATAATTTTAGTTTGGTGCTGTCAAGAGGATGCTGAAAACCTAGCTGTTTATCTTTCGGCTCAAGAAACAATTGTGCTCAATAGCTAATTTTGACTGCATTTCCCAGCAGAGAGTAGTCTTGCTTGCTGCGTTATTTGGTGCACTCTAGCTCCAGCTTTCCTAGATTGCTTATTCCAATTCAAGGAAAATTTTATAAATGTAGGAAGTTATGCGGTGGAGCCAGGATTGAGAATAAACATCTCTAATGCTAGCTGCTCAGGAGACTGAGATCTGAGGATTGCAGTTTGAAGCTAGCCTGAGCAAGGGAAGTCTGTGAGATTCTTTTCTCCAGTTACCAACCAAAAAGCTAGGAGTAGAGCTGTTGCTCAAGGGGTAGAGTCCCAGTTTTGAGCAAAAAACTAGGGGACAGCACCCGCGCCTTGAGGAGTTCAAGCCCCAGCATTGACTTGTATGTGTGCATGCATGCACACACACACACACACACACACACACACACACACACACACACACACACACACACACACACACACACACACACACACACACACACACACACACACACACACACACACACACACACACACACACACACACACACAATGTAATCTCAAACTTTTGAGATCAGATCATGATTCCGGTTGTGTATACTATACAGTGAGGTAAATTATAAGCCTGTTTCTCTCTGGTCCTAGGATAGTATGGCTGGAAATGCAGTGTGGAACAGAAAAGAAGATTGTTGTGGTAGTGCTTGTGGTGGTCTAGTTTGAGTGGGATGATGTTGGCTGGCCCAGACTAGGTGTGGATCTAGCCATCACCTTGACATAAACTAGGATGCAGTTTGCCAGTCAGCTGTGCAGCCTTGCTTGTACAGATGGGACATTTATAGGCATGCCATGGCTTTAAAAATTCATCTCAAGCATTCTTCTTTCTTCACTGTTCATGTAATAGAGTTGAAAACAGGGCACCAAGGGTCCCTAGCAAGAATATCTGCAGTGACAAGACTGCTGGTTCTTCAAATAGCAAATCAGGAAACTTGCTTATAAACCATCTTAGCACATAACAAATGCTTGCTTAATTCACATTAAATCAAATAAAACGTGGAAGTTGTAAACTTTATTAAGTTAAATTGCCTGAGATGTAAGGAACTACTGATTGTATTTCTGACTGATTTCAGCTCACTAATTAGATTTACAGATTCAAAATGATAAGTGATATTTAAGAGGATCGTTTTAAACATTAAGTATTGTTACTAGTTTAGAATATTAAAAGATGTAGAAATAGTCTATATGTCCTGTAAATTAGAGTAAAATAAAATAATATCAAATCAGCTTTGAGACTTGATAATAGAAACCCAGAAAAATTTTTATAACTCTCTCAGTGTTTGCCAGTTAAATGGGGTAGAAGGAGGGCAGAAAGGTAATTACTTGACTTTGTGCTATTTTCTTTGCCTTCTATTGGCTGATACTGAGCTTGGATTTTGATGTTGGCCTTTGGGGAATACTTTATGTTAATTTACTTGAAATGCACATGCTTTTTGAATAGACAGTATTGACTCTGTCTGAAAGTCCATTTTAATAGCAGGGTGCTCTGTTTAGAAAAACAAAAGTTATCTTTTCGTTATGACTTATTTGGTTATCTGTAATCAAGCTAAAGCATGTTAGATTTAGGCGATAACAAGTGGGATGATCTGGCCTTGTCTATACTATGGGAGGGAATGAATTCTAATTACTGGATGTTCATTAGTTACTGATTTCTAAGCATATGACTCTATACTTGCTTTGACAACACATATACTAAACATATGACTCTTAATTTATCAAATACGTTTAGCACTGTGACCTCTTGTGTGTTCCACTAGGCCTGGCATATTGATTGACATATAGGGTATCACTCACATTTTACCTGAGCTGGCCTTGGACCCCCCCTCCCTCCCCCCAGATTGCAGCCACCTGTGTATTACAATTCCATGTGTGTACTCTTTTAAGTTCAGATTAACCTCAAACTCAAAATATTTCTGCATCAGCCACCTCCTAAGTGTTAGGATTATAGGCAAGTATAACCCTGCTTGGCTTTTGAAGCACTTTTATAATTATTATTTTGGTTCATAAAATTTCATCTGTTTTCAGAATTGAAACTCATCTAGCTATTAAAGGTCTTAATCTACATTGAAAAGATGACATTGAATTATTAGTGATTGTCTTCTCTGAACCCTTGTATTTTCGTTTTATGCAATGAACATATATTACTTCATTTAAAAAATAAAGCTGAGTATTAAACAAAATAGTAAACTTATTATACAACTCTATATTAATAAAGTTACACCTCGGTATTTTCTTTTAAAAATCAGCATCCCTATTGAAATGGCACAGTATACCTCATAACTATGTATAATTAATTCTTACTTAGAAATAAAAACACATTGCAAAAATAAATATAAAGTGCTTGAAAGACCGCAATGCTAAAATAAAAGCAACAGGTAATTATCATAAACACATTAGATACAGGTGCTGTGGGCATAATTCCTGAGCAGAGCATGAATAAAGCACTGGGTTGAATTCCTAGCACTGCTAAATATGTACAAGCATGCATTAAAAATAAAATAGATGGTATTAAAAATAAATGCATTATTAGACATTTTTGTGTTAGTGTTGTTGGTTGTTAGAAACAGTTAATATGTATGAAATAAAGTTTTAATTGTCAAGGAATTGATTAATTGACAAGGAATGTTTTCATCTGCCTAATACTTAAAAGAAACTCAAGATACAAATTTGCATCTGTTAAGGAAATAAAAACAAGATTGTAAAATCAAGCATTGGCCATACTAGTCCACTGTTGCTGTGTCAATGTCAGTAAATCACAGGTTTCTGAGAAGGGAAACAGCATTGCAGAAAGAGAGCTAGGAGATCCATGTTATTTTCACCTAGTAATACCAGTTTTTTTTTTGGGGGGGGGGTGGTGGTGGTTGGTTGTAGTTCCTGAACTCTGAGTGCTGTCCCTGAACACTTTTGTTTAAGACTCTGCCACTTTGAACCACAGCTCCACTTCCTGTTTTCTGGTGGTTAGTTGGAGATGAGTCTCATGGACTTTTTTTGCCTGGCTGGCTTTGAACTTTGATCCTCTGAGTAGCTAGGATTACAGGCATGAGCCACCAGCGCCCAGCTGTAATATCACTTTTGATAAGTGGTATTGCAGAAAAACCAGAAAAATGTCTCTTCCATAGGTGTATTATTTATAATTAATCAGGAACTGGGAAACCTGGTTTTCAGTAGCTAAGCAAAAATATTTGCTAACATATGAATTTGTATTTTTTTTTTTTTTTGGTCGGTTGTGGAGCTTGAACTCTTAGCCTGGGTGGTGTCCCTAACATATGAATTTGTATTTATTTTTTGGTCGGTTGTGGGGCTTGAACTCTTAGCCTGGGTGCGCTCTACCACTTGAGCCACAGTGCCACTTCTGGTTTTCTGAGTGATTTATTGGAGATAATAGTCCCATGGAGTTTCCCGCCCTAGCTGGCTTTGAACCACGATCCTCAGATCTCAGCCTTCTGAGTAGCTAGGATTACAGGTGTAAGCCACAGATACCCGTTTATGAATTTGTATTTTGATAACTCAATTCTTTTTGATTACTACCTAAAGTATAGGTAATCAAGAATTCAAAATGTACCTCATGCTTATATTACTATGGAATAATTTAGTTTATAAGGCAAATCTGCTTTCTTCCCTTTCTTTACCCGTAAAAGAAGATAAGGGACAAAGTGGTCTCTGATGCTTAAATCTATTGCAGTATGTGAGCTGGGAGCTGTGGGAGGTGATAGGTTCTTGAAATTGTGTTTTTGTGGCCAAGGAGTCTCCTTTTCCCTTACAAATGTTAGACTGGTGACTGATACGTTGTGTAGGGTGTCAGTAATGTGCTGGAGGATGAATTACTCTCTAGTTTGTGATGATTTTTGGAGGAGGGAAGATGACACAATAAATAAGTAAAGAACAAGTGAGATTCCTTTCTAGTAAGTCTCAGCATATGAATAAAATAATAAATTTTTTTTTTGTTGTGTGTGTGATTTGGGGCAGAGGAGGAAAGATTAATTTAGGTTCATGGTTCCAGAGGTTTCATTCCACGGGCACATCTAATAATTGAGGTTTTGCCCCCATAAATTGGTGGTACAAGGAGGCTGCATTGTGGTATTTCCATATGTGCATACAATGTCCTGTGAGTCAGTTTACCCCTCTGTCACTGTCTCAACCCTCCTTCTTCCTCCCTTGTTCAAACAATTTCAGTAGGTTTCATGTTCTATTTTATACCTGATATAAAGTACTTCGATTATATTTATACCCTTTCATTCCTCCCTGTTATCTCTCTTCCTACTGGTACTTGCCATCCAACAGAACCAATTACACCTTCCATTTTCTTTAGTGTATATTATGTGTACAAAGATGTCTCACTGTGGCCTTTCACCTATGCCTACTTTAGCCCTCTCTTTTGCTCTCTTACTACCCTCTATTATTGAGCCATTGTCAGTGCCTTTCCTTATTGTATCTGTTCTCACAAAGACACAACACTCTAACATTCTCTTATTTTCTTCTCTCTAATAACATATTTATTGAGCAGTATGTATTTTCAATTATTATTAATAAAGCTATTTTCAAAATAGGTAATAATTTTCTTGAGTTGATGAATGCAAAATTTATGGTAGAGAAAAGTTAAGTAATTTACCTAAAGTTATACAACGGATAGTCTGAGCAAGGCCATGCGGCCCCAGAGCCTGCTGTCTGATGTGCTTCTTCCCAGAAGCCTCTTAATACCTCACCGAGCTGGCCTTGGCTGGAGTCCAGTAGGCACTTGTTGAGACTGGGTGTCCTGGGCAAGTACGTGAAACCAGGCAGGGCTTTGTCAGGCAGTTCACATACTAGCTGGGCTGAGGAGCCCAATGCATTTGAGAAAACTGGCAAGGACTTGAAGAGTGAAGGGAGTTGGCTAGGTTACCTCTGCTAGCTAGGGACAAAGCTAGGATTGTTCTCAGTGGAAGGTTGGTTCTGCCAGCAAGGCTTGGTTTCTACTTATAGCTTTAATAGGGCCGATCAGGATTCCTTTGGTTGGCATTAGCTTCCATATGGGCTCCTAAGTTTCTGGTTTTATAGCACCTGGTTAGTGGCTTGTTGTGAGGAAGGTATTCAGATGGGGTGAGACAGAACTTTCTTGTGCAGCACCCTTACCATCCCTGGGAACTAGATCGTGATTGTAATGCTGTGTTCTGAGTGTCTTGGCTCTTGTGGCAGGTCATTTCTCAGAGTCCGCAAATTGTGACTCTCACTTAACTTCCTTTTTCCATTATTAGACTTGCATATCTTGGAAAAAATTCTTTAAGAGTGTACCACCACAAGTCTATAAAGAGTGATGCTCATATGGTATGTGGTTGGCCACCACAGTAGTAGGCAGGCCTTATTTTGGGAGAGTGACAATTGAGGCCTTACAATGGAAATGAAGAAGAGTTCAGATCCAAAGCATTGACATTCTACAAAGCACACACGGAAAGTCAGCTCACGGTGTGAGATAGAGTTCAAATTTCTTGTTCTGAGGATATCTCTTGTGAGTTCTAGGGCAGTAAATAGAGACAGCAGGGGTCAGAGAGCAAGTTTATAGGGCAGCACCTCAGCCGTTCTGCTTCCCACAACACTGTCAGTATCTTGCCCTCCATCCTTGGGTATGTTGAGTTAGAGTTCTTATGAGTTTGGAAATCTTAAACAATATGCCAGGATTGTCAGGAGTGGTTGGCAGTGTTAGCAGCAGATACGTGATTATCAGCTAAATGCACTTTCAGGATCTGTAAATTCTTATTTTAACAGTTATTTATTTTTACTGTTCTTCAGAAGAAAGCGGTCTATAATTGTTGATTTCTTAGGTTTGTTTTAATATTGATATATGTGTAGAAAATTAGAAAAATAAATGTACACTCATTGGGGTTTTGTGCTTACCTTTTTTTAAACTTATATTTAATCAAAATTATTGATGTGAATTTTCTCTATCCTGCTTAGAGCCTTTTGATTTCCCACCATCTGAGTTACCAGGTGTACTCTTAACAGGCATAAGGACTATCAAATTTCTTTTCCCAAAGCATAAATAAAATGGCAGACTGTTAGAATTGTTGGGCTAAGTAAGCTTTCATTTTATAATCTCCAAAGGTGTCTCTATTGTCTTTGCACGTGCACATGTGTATGTCCACATGCATGTGTGTGTTGAAACTAGGGCTTTAACTCAGAGCCTCAGGTTTATTGTTGGCTTTTTTTTTTGTTTGCTTTAGAGTTTATTTCATTTTTACTATAACAATTTGAAGGTTGAAAATTAAGAAACAGGCCTTTTGATATTTTGGTATGGATAAAAATTATGTTTCTATAGGAGATTCTAAGAATTTTTAACATTTTTATAACCATAATATTACAGAATTCTCATAGTTTAAAAATGTAACAACATAGAAGTGTATTGAGGAAAAGTTTCAACAGTACTTTATGGGAACTTAAGGTAAAGCATTTTGTCTTCAGAAAATATGACATGTAATAAGAAAGGTTAAAGATGTAAATCCAGTACATCACTCATCCTTACTATTTTCCTGTACAAGATATGAGAAAGAACTTTTCTTTACGTAGAGAGTGAATTGTTTTCTTAGATCATAGTTCATGTTAAGGAAATGCCTCTTTGTGTTAGTATTTTATTGAAAAATAGTAATATGCTTCTCAGTAGAAACTACCTTTCTTAAAACTCTGTTTCCAAAGACAGGGCAGAGTTGTCATGTAGCTTCGCCCACAGCCTTACTTATGTAAAAGAATGGAGATGTGTGTTTGACTGAGTCTGACTTAAAGTAGCTTTTACAAATACATGCTTGTCTGCTCTTCTGTTACTCTCTCCTTCATGCTCATTTAGAAGCATATTCTGCAGAATTATGTGCTTGTATAGCTGCTTCTTACACACTAGAAAGTACTTTAGTTGAGCAGAAAAACTACAACTGATGGACTGTTTTCTTTCTGCCTTTGTCCGGGGCCGCAGTAGAGCAGCTGTCATTGTTTTGCACAGTTCTGTTTTTCTTCCAAAACTGCCTGTGGCAATTTGTACTCATACTTTATTACCCAAGGGCTTTGCAAGCAATAAAATAATGTATCTGACTACTTAATGGCCTGATGCGATTTCCTTTTCAGAGAAGCAGCAAAGTAGAAGACTCCTTTCACTTTTCCTCTTCGCTGACCAAGCAATGTTAGGCCTGTTGGGACATGTTTCCTGATGTGTTGCCAGAATGCAGATGATCCCACTGTATTGTAATTGATTCTTACCAACTGTTTATAAAGCAGAGCTCAGATCTGCTCAGAAATAATATTAAATGCTCTGCATGTATTCTTGCTTGGTAGAAAAATTCATGATGTGATATATTTAATATACTTTTTGAACTATGCCTTCAGGTCATATTGTAAGAAATCAATATAGTATCAGATAGGGAGAGTGAAGTAGTAACTATTTGTTCTTTCTTGCATGAGTTATTTTTTTTTCAACATATGCACACCATCTTGCCCATCTTTTTTTTTTTTTGCTATCTTTTAAAAATAAATTTCATAAGGATTTACTTTAGTTTAAGAAGGTTGAGAGAGAGAGAAACATTTCCTGTTCCCTTTGCAGTGAAGGTTAAAGACACTCCTCTCCCCATCTTGTTTTCTGAGATGAAGTCTCCTTAACTTTTTTTTTTGTAACCCAAGCTAATCTTGAACCCCAATTCTCTTATCTCTGCCTACCAAATAGCTAGGATGACAGGTACACACTGTCACATCCAGATGAGATGGGGTACTACAAGGGAAGGGGCTGTTCTTTTGCCAACCCAGTACTCTAGAAGACTACATTCTTTGTTTTATTCCTTAAGAGTGTCAATGGCCTTGTTATTGTGATTTTGCTTTAACAAACTTGCCTTTGGGCTGCCAGCAGCTCACTGAAGTGACCATAAGATCTTGGCTTTAAAATCTGTGGTGCTTATTTAGTGCAGTTGTCTGCTTATGGAGCTCATCATTGTCATTTCAGATATTTAATGAAACATATTAAAGTTGGTAAGTTAGCTCATTTTAAAGGGGCCATGACATTTTCTAAAGGCCATCTCAGTTGTAAAATTCATTACTTTGTGACATTCATTGCAAGGGCTACCTGAAAACATTGTTAAAATATTGGTCTAAATGAAAGGAAGTATTTGCCATCTAAAGAACCAACTTCTTCCATGACCATGATTTGACTCCTTAGACAGTGATTATAAGTTTATCTGTGGTGTGTTTCCCTCCCTCCCTCCCTCCCTCCCTCCCTCCCTCCCTCCCTCCCTCCCTCCCTCCCTCCCTCCCTCCCCCCTCCCCTTCCCTCCTTCCTTCCATGCTGGGGCCTGAACTCAAGGCCTGAGTGTTGTCCCTGAGCTTTTCACCCAAGGCTGGACTGGTACTCTTCCTTTTGAACCACAGCTCCACTTCCAGCTCTCTTCTGGTTACTTGGAGATAAGAGTCTCTTGCCTGGGGGCTGGGAAGGTGGCTCAGTGGTAGAGCGCTTGCCTTGCATGCGTAAGGCCCTGGGTTCAATTCCTCAGCACCACATAAGCAAAAAGAAAAAAGCCGGAAGTGGTGCTGTGGCTCAAGTGGTAGAGCGCTAGCCTTGAGCTGAAGAACTGAGGGACAGTGCCCAGGCCTAGAGTTCAGGCCCCACGACCGGACCAAAAAAAAAAAAAAAAAAAGAGTCTCTTGCCTGGGCTATCTTTGAACCACAATCTGTAGATTTCAGGGGTTCTGAGTAGCTAGCATTACAGACATGAGCTACCAGTGCCCAACATATAAATTTATTTCAACATGTTTATCCCTCCTAGGCTTTTACTCTGAATTTGGCTTGGCTTTTATTGTGGTGCTGCATACATTGATCCAAGGGAAAGTGAGTTCAGTGATGCTTGGGATATAATATTTTCTGGAGTAGGGGTTGCTTTGAGAATGCAAGATCTTTGGTAAGACACATCTGGGGTTCAAGCATGACTTTCTTGTTTTTTTTTTTTTTTTTTTTTTTTTTTTTTTTGTCGGTCGTGGGGCTTGAACTCTGGGCCTGGGCGCTGTCCTTCAGCTCTTCAGCTCAAGGCGAGCGCTCTACCACTTGAGCTACAGCGCCACTTCCGGTTTTCTGGTGGTTTATTTGAGATAGGAGTCTCACGGTCTCTCCTGCCCGGGCTGGCTTTGAACTGTGATCCTCAGATCTCAGCCTCCTGAGTAGCTAGGATTACAGGCGTGAGCCACCAGCGCCCGGCTTCAAGCATGACTTTCTTATGTGACTGTGGGCAAGTTACTTTTATTTTCTCAGTCTTTATTTCTTCTTGCCTCAAAGTCAGCATAATAATATGATACTTGAATTATTTGAAAATTGAAGGAGATTTATATTTAGAACACTTAGAATAATGCCCAGAGAAGTAAGCGTTCAGTAAATATTAGTTATGATTAGTATTTCATTTCCTGGGATGTTTTTCTTCTTGAGCTTCCAGTCTTGTATTATTTGAATTTGAAAAATCCTTTAGGCCCACCTTTAGTCCTAATTTCTGCACCAAACTTTCTGTTTGGAATGATCTCTTTCTAAATTTTGTATAAATCCTAATTGAATATAAATGTAACTATATAAATCTTACTTATATAAAACTTTTCCTCTGGCATTTATCTGTACATTTTATTATATGCATGGCTAGTTTTAAGTTTCTTAAAAATAAGAGATTTTTTTTTTTTTGCTGCCTAATTCCAAGAATCTAGAAGTCTCCCAATAAAAAGTAATTTTTATAATAACAATAATATCAAATTGCAATTAGTACCCTACTTATCTTGATTTCTTACTCAGTGCCTAACACACAGAAATTGTCTTTTGTAAATCTGTTTCCTAGAAAATGTGTTAGGCTTTATTCAGTGCTTTTTGCAAAATATTAATGATGAAGATTACCTTACCTTATTTAATAGATTGTCCACTGTCTTGTTGAAATGTACACTGAAGACTGAATTTGAAGTACACTGAAGACTCAATTCTTCATGCATGGAGTATTTCTTGTAAATTCATATTTGTTAATTTTGTGAGCTTGATTGGCTTCTCCGGATCACCAATTCTCTATGCCACTGTCTCTTCTGTCTCTGGGTGTGTCTCAGAGGTTGAATACACAGCAGGCTGTGACATTGGCTTAAACAAAACAAGAACGGGATGGTTAGTTTGTCAGAATTGTGTAGTGTAAAACTAGATTTTTCCTCACCATTAGTGAATTTTGCTTTTACCTGGCTGAAATTTGTAAAGGCCTGGTGCTTTCCAACCTCCCCCACGTCCCCCCTCCCCCAATCTAAATAGATGTAACGCCTTTTTAGAATGAAACCAAGGCATTTTTTTTCAGTAGATTTTGACAATTGATCTCTATAGCATACATAGCTCAATTAAAACACTGGAGCAATTCTTCCATTGGTGAATACCTTTAGCTTTTATGTCCTACAGAACCAAAAAGATTCCTGATGGCGAAATTGAATTTTTGACCTAGCAAGAGACTACTTATAGTCATATTTTACCTGGTGACACTTTCTCTCATCCTTTGTATTTCTTAAATGAGTATTATCACCCATTTAGTTTGACCTTGTTTCTCTGTCCTGTGTATCAGATCATCTCGTTGAACTAACAAAGCACCACCACTTTGAATTCTAATCCTTGCCTTTCAACCCCTCCTTCACATTGTCCTTTAACCATAAGAAACTTGTCTCTTATAAAGTATACTAAGGAAGGTTATTAACACATAAACTGTTGGGGACTGCGGTGTCTTAAATTGTTTTGGCACGTGAGTTTTGTGGTTGTTGTTGGCATGTGAATTCTTCACATCTTTTTAGATACTAGGAGCGTGGTGTTCCAGCCTGTTTGTTGCCTTCACATCATTCAGCTGAGTTGCTCTCAAGTGGCCCCATATTTCAGTGCACTTTGTAGCTTAGTTTAATTAGAATTAAAATTTCAGTTAGATTTTAAAGGAGATTGCATAGACCATTTACTGTTAAGGAGAGTAAAGCTATATTTCTAGTTTTAAAAACCAGTAAAGTTAATTGAATTAAACAGTACTTAATTAAATTCTCTTGTTGTATATTAGCAAAACATGTCTCTTATTAAGCTGTTATACAGTATCCTTTAGATTTTAATTCTGTTGGAATTCCTGAAGATGTAGATGAATTCCTAAAAAATCTATTTCCTTAGGATTAAACTTTATAAAACTGATGTCCTGTTACTTTATGTGTGGGTTTTATGCATTTTTGTTTATACATTTAAAATATAATGTTAAATATTTAAAGAATGAACATTTCTGCAGTTTGAAGACTGTAAATTTCCTGAGCTGTAAACCTAAATGGCTCCTGACTAAAAATGGAGTCTAATTTAGTTTTGTAATATTATCACTTGCATAAAATTTTATTGTCATTTAAATGCTCAGATGTGTGTGTGTGTGTGTGTGTGTGTGTGTGTGTGTGTGTGTGTGTGTGTGTGTGTGTGTTTCTAGTTGTTTTCTAAATCCGTGCACTGTCTAGACAATAGGGCACTGTTATTGGTAAAGTTGTGCTGTACTTTGGACCATGAAAGAGTGCTATTCATCTCTTGGTTATAATTTCAGTTTCTATTGTACTTCTCTTATATAAGCCTTGGTTGAAATTCACTCAGTTGATTTCATGGCCATTTCCACTCAACAAACTCTTAGAATTTTAGTCTCAGGTATCTTCATAATCAGTGTTTATTTTGCTTTCTTCAATTAGAGTGATATAGGAGACTGAATTTTCTTTCTTTCTTTTTTTTTTTTTTCTTTTTTTTTTGGGGGGGGCGGTCCGGTCGTGGGGCCTGAACTCTGAGCCTGGGCGCTGTCCCTTAGCTCTTCAGTTTAAAGCTAGCACTCTTCCACTTGAGCCACAGTGCCACTTCCGGCTTTTTTCTTTTTGCGTATGTGGTCCTGAGGAATCGAACCCAGGGCCTCAAGCATGCAAGGCAAGCGCTCTACCACTGAGCCACCTTCCCAGCCCTAATGCTAAAATTTTAAGTGTTTTCTTTAGCAAATGGGCTAGTTATAAATGGCAGGGAAATTAATTATTAGATAAATTATGTTCTATTCAATATTTATACTTATTTGTTGGGTTTTGGACTAAATTGTATAAATCTTTAAAATTGTAATTAATTATTTTAATTTTGGTCTTGAGAAATATGTTCATCTATAATGGTTTATGAGCAGCTATCTGTACGTGCTTTCACAATCATGACTTAAAAACTGAAGCTCTTCCAAAAGAACAGTTGCTAACACCTAAAAATAAAGGTGGTTCTGTTGCATCTTTGTTTGGATCTATAATAGAATTCCCCTGAAAATAGTAACATTTTCTACATGAAAATATGTTAATAATTTAACTGTTCTAGCAGTAGTCTCCTAGAAAGTGCCTATCTGTAGGAAAACCACAGACTTGTTTGATATTGGGGCAAAAAACAACCTGGTCGTTTCCTTCTGCTGAAGTGCAAATGTCCTGTCTTACTATGATTCCTTTGCAGTCAGTGATTAAGCAGGTCTGATACTGAGACATGAACTGTCCCTTGGGAATAAGGTTTAAGTAAAGATAATGGCAAGACTACTAGATTATCCATTGTCTTGTTTCAGTTTTAAAAAAGCATAAAAACATAGATTTTAAAAATAGAAAATCAATAGTGGTAATGGCTGTTTGTAACTTAGATACTTCCTCACCTCAGTTAATAGGCTTACAAGAAGCTTGTGAGTCAAAGGTGGATAACTTAGGGCCTCTTCTCCCCCCCTCCCCCCCAATGAAATATACCTTGATATGCTACCAAAAAAAAGAATATGTCTTGGCCCATTTATTTCTAGGATGTTGTGTTCTAATAGATTCTGTTGTTTTCCTTTTCGTGAGGTGGAGGGGTACTAGTACCAGGTTTTGGAGTCAAGACTTTGCACTTATCTTTAGCTTTCTTGCTCACTGCTAGTTCTCTACCAACTGAATCATGTTTTCAGCCCAGCTTTTTTCTGGTTACTTGGAGATTGAGTGTCTCAGAATTTTCTGCCTGGGCTGGCTTTGGATTGGGATCCTCTAGGCCTCAGCCCTATAAGTAGCTAGGAATATTGGTATGAGCCACTGACATCTTACTGTAAAGGAAGCTTTTGATGGCTTCACTGTCAGTCGTTATACTAGCCTTCTAACAGTTGTACTCCTCTCTCTTTGCTCTGTACCTCATTCTTCTTTTGTCCTTTATCCCCTGTCCCCCCCTTCCAAAAATATATAGTCAATGAAAGAAAAAAAGGCAAGAGGAGCTATAATAAACCCCGTGTTGGATTGTGACAAGAACTGTTAGTATGAACCCCTATTATACAAATGGATAATAATGCAGTGTGTGTGTGTGTGTGTGTGTGTGTGTGTGTGTGTGTGTGTGTGGGTGTGAGGGGGGGAGGGAGGAAGGGAGGAAGAAGGGGTATGTGTTTTGTTGGCCTGTCTGTATAACTAGATCTCTTAGGCACCTAACACCACCCTGCTGATGTGAGCATCCAATGACCAGTTCTTGCTTTCTAAATAATCAGTTTTCAATCAAAGGAGCTAGGGTTCCTTGGCAAAATGGATGATTCCAGAGTGTGCCAGGAAAAGTGAGTGCTGAACCTGGCTCACTTTATGTTGCTAGAGAATAAGGAAGTGCTGAAAAAGGCACCAAATCACTCTGACGGAAGTTGGGGCTACTTCAGTAACAAAATAAAGACTGGTTTAATTTTTTTTTTAATGTTGTAGTCACATTCCCCTTCTCCTTACCTCAGTCCCAGACAGCCTTTTCCTTAACTTCTCTGTGTCTGTGGCAGAGTATATAATTGTTCAGCAGAAGGGATGATAAAAGGGCAGGGACCAGGACATCATGTGTGCTGTAACCCAGCCACATACTCCCTCCTGTGCCCCAACTGTCAAAAAGTTCATGATCTTGTTTCCAAGACTGTCCCACACTGAATCTAGAAAGCAAATATAATCTTTTCCTTCTGACTATCTGAGAAGTAGTCATTGAAATAGAAGCACATTTACTAAACAGATATATAGGGTCTCTTACCATATGTGTGGCACAGCATTGGAGAGGTGCTTGCCAAGGAAAGCTAGGAGGAGAGTAAAAAGCACCATTACCTTGAAAACAGTATAAGCTTCACCTTGCTGATGGGGAAGCTTACTAGCTGATGTGAGTTCATAGTCTAGAAATTAGGTGATAATTTTTCAATGATGAAGTTGTTTAATCTTCCAGAGTGGTATTTTTGTTCTATTCTGAGATTTAAAAAAAATATTAACAAAATATTCTTCTCTAAAATTTCTTTGATGAGCCTTTTCTGGGATTAGTGAAGATTGACATTTTTTTTTTCTACCTGAAGATTATTATTGTAGGTCAAAGTTGTCTAGGAGATTCTCACAGGTTTTCACACTATACATACTCAGAAAAGTATTCTTTCCACTTAATAGTTAATCTAATCAGGCTTTTAAACTTCAGTCTTCTGATGTTGTGGGCACTGATTGGGGCTTGAACTCAGGGTTTTGTGCTCTACCACTTGAACCAGCTTCTGCTTCTGGCATTTTCTGTATGGCTAGGATTACAGGTGTGAGCCACCAGAACCCAGCTAGATGACTGGGTTCTTTTACAGATAGGTTTACCATCCCTCACAGCCTTTTTTGTGGACTCTAGTATCTTGGAGCTGGTGTAACCTCCTGTTAAGTGATCACAGAGCTTCCCTTGGCAATTGTGTGCTTTCTTTTCTGGGGATCGTTTGACCTGGTAGAGCTCCTGAGGCAGTAATTTGCTCTGATTATTTTAACACAGACCTCAGTTTTTTCTGTAAGGACAAACATATAAGCTTCCTAAGATCAATTTGTTTTGAAGATACTTGTGGACCATTTGAAAAGCCTTTACATTTGCTTTGAAATACTGAAGCTAAATCATGCATTTGTAGTCCATAGTATGGCTGCTAGAACACAAAAGTTGATTTATTCTTGGGGTAGTTAAGAGGCAGGGAACTAAGAGAAATGGCGATCATTTAGTGTTGTCATTCTGAACCACATGAACTCTTAATGTGTTCTTGACACATTTATTTAGAGAAAATATTCCTAAGATGTGGACATCTGCTTTACACACACTGGTAAGAATCTTTAGACTACACATGAATATTGCATTGCATTAACCCTATTAATTATGCCCCAGAAAAGGACACAGCTCTGTGGCAAGGTGCCAAACACATGCCAGTTTGAATAAAATCATGCCTTTCTGTTACTTTCTCCCTTTATAATCTCTTGAGTGTCAAGTCATTCTACTTTAGGTTGGGATGGGAGAGAGGAATCTGCCAGTAGTAAGGGTCCAGTTTGATGAGAGTGCTTTTGTTTTTTGGATGTATCTTTTATACCTAATCAAATATATGCATGCATAATACTATGAAGAAGCAGGTGAAGGGTGCACTGGTGGGTCCAAGTTTAACTTGCCTGTTTTAATTAAGGAAATGATGACACATGCAAGTGATTATGTTAACATGTTTTTAGAGCATGCTCAACTTTCTGTATTATATGTCTCTGATAATGCATTTCTTTTTCTATTTCCAAACATGATTAATGTGTCACATAGTGTTAACTATGCTTCCCCCCAGCCCCCCCAAGAGATCAAATGGGAGGCAGCCTGTAGAAGCTAAATTATTCGGAGAGGAGTCAGTGATTGATTTAAATATAAAAGGATTAATTGGTCCCTGAACCAGACTATTAAACTGCACTGTGATCTTGGCTGAAAGTGGAAGAATGGATTACAAGTGTGTTGTGAAGAATAAATGACTACATTTTTCATGGCTTTAATCCTTTTTTCTGTGTTGCATATTCTGGTTTTATGTACTGCACTCCATTGTGTGCTTAATTGATGCAGAGGGGATTGGCTATGTAATGATTAAATAGGATAGAGGCATAGAACCATCACTGACTTTTAAGGTGGTCCATTTCTTCCAAGGTAGCTAAAAGAATCCCTATGCAATGAATATTTCTGGAAACTTTTTTTAGTCACAGCTCCAGGCACAGAAGTTAAATTACACTGAGTAAGAAATTTGAAAGTTCCCATTATGTGAGGACATTGTTCAACATGGACAGCTAGCAATGGATAAATACAATCTTTTATCCTAGGCAAACTGAATTGAGGCTTCAGCTCTTAAAAGTAAACAGATTAAAGCACCTTAACATTCTTTTGTTGTTGTGTTTGTTTCTTATGGTTTGGAGGTTTATGTCAGGGATGGGGAAGTTGAGATCATGGGCTGTACTGTTGATTGAAGTCTGCTTTGATTAAGAGAAAACCTACCTTCTGGGATAGCCCTGCAACTTGGCAAGAACACTGAAGATTGATATTTGCCAATAACTAGCAGCATTTTACCAAATAAGTGTCAGCTCCAATTTTATTTTCCTTTTGCTGGGGAAGCTATGACTCCTTGTATATATTTGTGAGTGAGACTTGTACACCTGTGTTGAGTGTGAAGGGCCCTGCTCTAGGACAGGCAAATACCAAATGTGGAAAGCCTTTAAAGGACTTGCTAAGCAACTGTGTGTCATTTGTGGGCCAGAGTCACAGTGACCTCAGAAGGTAGAGTTCTTCCTGGCCTTGTCTTTAAAAGTATGAGGACACAGCACTGTTGCATTTCTCTGTCAGCTTCTGTTAAATGAGCACTGAAACATCATTCATGTCTTAGATAACATGGAGGGAGTTAGGGAGAAGAAAAGGAAGCAAAAGAAAGGAAAGACAGCGTTGACTCTCTTTCTCATGCTTCATCTCTTCCTAGAGCTTCATAGATGGGAGGCAGAAAAAATAGACAAGGGGATATAGATTGAGGAAAACATAGTGCAGTGTAGAGCAATGACATCTTGGAAAGCAGCAAGGCTGCTGGGTGATACAGTTTTGCTGAGGTTGGCTGTGTAAGTCACCCATGTTGTACGTACCTGATGAAAGGCAGCATATTGAAGTTACATCTGCATATGCCTCTTTGTTAGGGCAGCTGTGCTTTGAGCCATGTGTGACGACCTAGCCAGATGTCAGAGGTCTGTCTGTACGTTTCCTTCAAGCCGGCAACTTCACAATGACTGTCATTCAGACTTCCCATAGTGTCAGAAAGCTTGTGTTTTTGTAGAACATAAGCAAAACATTTTATGATTTTAAGATTCATAAATATATATTAAGTAATTGAGGAAGTTACAGCTTTTCAGTGTAGTTCTGAGGAGCTGTGGAAATAGGCTACTAAGCCAAAGTTTGGTGTTATTATCCTATCTTTATAAGTTTGGGGTTACTAGCTTTTTTTTTTTTAAGTGTCTGTTGATTCTTTATTACTCATACTCTAATATAAAATCCTTGTATTTAATGAGAAGAAATGGTAGAAAAGTTTATTTGGTTCATTACCTACCTCACTGTCTCCCTCACATTTTCTTGATGCATTGCAAAATAATGAATAAGAGTGGGAACAAAAGGATTTACTTCATAGTATTTTAGAAAAATAAAAATTCCAAGCATTTTAAAGTAAGCAAATGAGAATTTTGGCAGTTATGGGTTACTGGAGATAAAGGTTATTTTAATCTGTATATTCTTCTAGGAACACTCCCATATAATATAATCTAGCCTAATGTAGCAACCTCACGTGGAATTTTAGTATGACTTTACAAACATTTTAGGGTTTTGTGATGTTTGCATCTGGTCGTTCAGTTGATTAGAGCAGCCCCCGTCTGCATCTTGGCATCATAAAAATTATTTTTCATTGTTTTTACTGTGAGAGTGGGAACCTTCAAGCTCTTCTGGTCTTTTTGTATCAAAGACACACCCAACCACACACCATTCTCACTGTTCTTGACTTCTAGTGTAAGAGGAACCTAGGAGGCTAGGGACCCAGGAAGGTACAGTGAATTAAGTCATTTGGACACTAAGGCACTGGCCTTTGCATGAACACAGACATGTTGTACCTCCACAGGAGCCCTGTGGTGTTGGAGAATGAATTAATGTACCACCCGGGGCCAGCTTTATTGCTGTTGAGGGTAGAAGGGTCGAAAAGGACAGTTTAATTTTGTTCATGTGTGTATGTGTCTGTGTCTGTGTGAATGTGTGTGTGTGTCTGTGTATACATGTATTCAATAAGACAATTTTGTTTAGCCAACAATGTTAACTTTTCCTTAGAAGAGTGATTATTAATAGAACTGCAGTTTAAATGTAGCAGTTTAATAGCTACAATAAGTACCATACTGCTTCTGAATTAAAAAAAAAAATTGCAATGAACTTTCCTGGACATTTTCATCACCTTGTAATCAGATATAACATATAATTTAAAAGGACGTGACAAAGCTTTATACAATCATATAAACAAACCTTGTTAATTTGGGTATTTTAATGCTACCCTCTTTTAAAAAGAAGAAAAAATAGGCCTTTCAAGAGGAGAAAGCTGAATAATATGTGCAAGTGAAGGATCTCCATGGTGTCTTTTTGAGGACTGCCAAGTAAAAGGAAGCCATAAAATAGCACTGACAACTATTCCCAAGTGATGATCTATAGAGCAAAGCAGATTGCTCTAGCAAGAGGTGTAGTTAGCGATAACGTGGAAAATTTTAAGATGAAGAGTTCATTACACAGGAAGCATTTAGATAAAAATTACCTAAATGCATTTTGCATTGTAAGTCTGTTATCAAAATACTTTTATACCATGAACAAGAGCATATTAATATTCATAATGTATTTTAAAAGCACATGTAATAGTTGCATTCTGAAAACTCAGTTTAAGAAGTAAAAATACCATCTTTTTAAAGGATATTGTAAGAGAATAAAATTACCTGGAACACTTGTCTTTTGAGCTTTTTTGCTCAAGGTTAGTAATCTACCACTTGAGACACAGCTCCCCTTCCAGCTTTTTTTTTGTGGTTAATTGGAGATAAGAGTATCACAAATTTTCCTGCCTGAGCTTCTTCGAACTATGATCCTCCTGTTACAACCTTCTGAGTAGCTAGGATTACAGGTGTGAGCCACCAGCACCTGGCGCGCGCGCGCGCGTGCGTGCGTGCGTGCGTGCGTGCGTGCGTGCGTGCGTGCGTGCGTGTGTGTGTGTGTGTGTGTGTGTGTAATATACATACATGAGTTGGTTGTAGGGCTTGAACGCTGGGCCTGGGCCCTGTCCCTGAGCTCTTCAGCTCAAGGTGAGCGCCCTACCACTTGAGCCACAGCACCACTTCTGGTTTTCTGGTTGCTAATTGTAGATAAGAGTTTAACAGACTGTCCTGCCTGGGCTGGCTTTAAACCACGATCCTTTCAGCCTTCTGAATAGCTAGGATTACAGGTATGAGCCACTGGTGCCTGGCTTCCTATTTTATATTTTTGTCACTCCTTCCTAATCTAGTTGAATCCATATCAGTCACTTGTGTTTCTTAAACAAATGATCTTAGAAAGTGCTGGCATTCTGGCCTGTGGCTGTAATTTCAGTATTCAGGAAGCTAAGGCAAGGGGGATCTTGCTGGATCAGCTGGAGCTACATAATTAGTGTTAGATGAGACCTCCCATCTCAAAATCCAAAAATCAACAAAAAGGTAGCTTTTATAAAGCCTAATTAGAAATGACATACAACCTTCTTCCATGGATAATGATTTCCTGCTTGAAAAACAGTCACTGTGCTTATGGACTGTTCTGTTCTTCTCACAATCAAACTTTCTAAAGAAACACAACTAAAACTTGGGTTATACTGTATTCATCCATTCAGTGGCTATTTATTGTGCTGATTCCAATTCACTGGGCTAGTGCTAGATGATGTATCTGACCGTGGGACGTACATGGTCTTCTATGATGGTGAGAGAGGCCTCAGAATGCCCGCGCGCGCACACACACACACACACACACGGATAAGGAGGAGGTGGTGTGTGACGGAGGTGCTGGGCATATGATATGATATAATGAGAGACCAGATTTAAAGAGTAGAATAAGGGTTGGGAAGGTGGCTCAGTGGTAGAGTGCTTGTCTTGCATGCATGAGGCCGGGTTTGGTTCTTTAGCACCACATAAGCAAAAAAAGCCGGAAGGGGCGCTGTGGCTCAAATGGTAGAGCACTAGCCTTGAGCTGAAGAGCTGAGGGACAGTGCCCAGGCCCAGAGTTCAGGCCCCACAACCGACAAAAAAACAAAAAACAGCCGGGCGCTGGTGGCTCACGCCTGTAATCCTAGCTACTCAGGAGGCTGAGATCTGAGGATTGCGGTTCAAAGCCAGCCCGGGCAGGAAAGACCGTGAGACTCCTATCTCCAATAAACCACCAGAAAACCGGAAGTGGCGCTGTAGCTCAAGTGGTAGAGCGCTCGCCTTGAGCTGAAGAGCTGAGGGACAGCGCCCAGGCCCAGAGTACAAGCCCCACGACCGACAAAAAAACCAAAACCAAAACCAAAAACAAAACAAATTTCTTTACTCTCTTGGTGTGAATCACAGTATAGTTGAAAGATTAAAAAAAATGTTTTAAAATAAAAAAGAAAATTGACAAAAATTTTTTCAATTTTGCATTTTTTTCCTCAGGATTTTAGACTTTTCTCTGAGTCTCCTAGTAAAATGGAAGAAAATTTTAGTGGAAAGGGATAAAATATCACATAATTATTTCAGTGTTACTGTAGCTATCCACACCAACCCCATTGTGAGTACAGGAGTCAAAAATGTTTTGATAAGTGTGGCAGTGGATATGTGGCTTAAGTGGTAGAATGCCAGCCTTGAGTGGAAAAAAGCAAGCAAAAGCTTGAGGCCTTGAGTTCAAGTCCCAGTACTATTAGGTGCACTCAAACATACAACCCCTCCACCGCCCCCCCCCCCCCAAAAAAAAAGATGTGACTCCTGTCCTCACTAAATGTAGATAGAGGGGTTAAATATGAAAGGGAAAGAAATGATTGAGATGTACAAAGATACATAGGAGTATTTACCCTCTCGTGACCTTAAAGATAATTTAGAAGTTAGTGAGTTAGGTGTGTAAAGTTTATTCTAGTCAGAAGACCTACACGAGCAAATCCCCAGAGGTAGGAAGCAGTATGGCACACAGTGGGAGTCCTGTCTGAAGGGGAGGAAGCACATGGTCAGGTGCTGTGTTGGTAGCTAGCATCTTCTTTGCCCTTTACGCGTTACCCTTTTGTATTGATGCACTTCAGGATTCTTACTTTAGAGAAATGCGTACTCATTATTTAAAACCCCAATGTTTTGGGAGGCGGAAATGAGGGGCATAGGCTGCTCACAAGCAGTGTGGTATTTACCCCAGTGCTTTGAAGCAAAACACTTTCATGCTTCTTCGTGTAATTTGGAAAAACAGCAGATCTTTGAAAGTTGTAATGGAGTTAGAAACATCTGGTGAAGTGTTTTAAGACATACTTACACCAAAGGTGGAATATGAGGCTAATCGCCTCCCCTAGTAAGCAGGGAGGAACTTAACCTAAGTCATGTTATTTACTTAAAGTAAGAATGTCTTATTTTGAAAAAAATTACCGTAGCAATCTCTTGTTTCCTCAGTAGTATTTGTAGAGGGCACTTAAAATTTTTTTTTTTTTTAACAAACTCTGGGTATAACCTAAGGCCAGGTGTTCATTAATCACAGAACAATTATTTCATCCTTTGTTTCATTTTTATTCAAAATTATACATGTTAATTTTCTTAATAATGCAAGTGGTAAAATATAAAGCTAATCATTATGAAGACCTTAATATGAATGTTGTCCAATACTTCAAAAATAAAACTCAGTTGATCTCACATTCACACTTCACATAGAACTTAAAACATTTGTGCTCTCCTTCATTTCTTCTTTTGCCCACTTCCTCCTCCTCTGTTCTTTACACTTCTCCCCCTTGCCCTCGGACACCCTCTTTCCATGCCTCTTCTTTTCTTTCTCTCCTGTTTCCCCTTCTCTTCTCACATCTCTCTTTGGTCTTAGCATCCTTAGGAAAAACCTGATATAAAGAATTTTTGTAGTTTAGTTTTAGATCACATTATACCAGAGATAATGAATAGTAGAAAGCCATGAGTACGATGGTAAAAATAGGGAAGGGAAGATTACTTTAAATGATGTGGTAAAAATAGGCCTTGCTGATTTGGTGTTATATTTAAGGAAAACAAGTGTGAGAAGAGAGGGTCATATTAACATCTGAGAGGAAGAGGGAACAGTGGGTGCAAGTTGCAGTTGCTTCATTGGAAGAATTGCTGGAAAGTCTACTAGGATGGAATGGAGTGGAAAAGGGGGAGAGAGAACAATGGGAATTTGGTCTGGGAAGTAACTGGGGCAGTTACTGGGCTTTTGATTTTGCTCTTTAATGGGAAGCCATTAGATAATTAGGCTTATTCTTAAATCATTACTACCTTTCATTACCACCCTTTCCCTCCATCTCATCTGTCCCTCCCCTCCTCCCTTCTCCATATAACATGGCAATAAGTACTATTTTGAATTTTTCGTAATTTTTAAAAACTAATGGTGACCTCTTAGACTCCATTCTAATTGTGTCACATAATTTCTGCATTTAGAACTCCCCAAACTCTAGCTTGCTCCGCTTCTTGCTTTGTTCTTCCCCCCTCCCCCTCTCTCCCTCTAACCCTTTCCCCAACCCAACCCCAATCTCCTCCTCCTCCTCCCCTCTTCCTTTTCCCTCTTCTCCCCTCTTCCTGACCCCCCGCATTTTTTCTGCCTCTCTTTCCTTTCCCCCTCTCCCCTTTTCCTTCCTTCCCTCCTCTCATTTCTTCCTACTATTGTAATTCTGTGTTCATTTGCTTTGGTCTACTTAAAAGTATTTATATGTTGTACATAAATCACTGTATCTTAGTCTTTCAACACACTTTGATTGTGCTTCTGTGTCTCTGTTTTTCCTATCAGTCTCTTGCTAGTCTAACTACTCCTGGTGCCCCATTTCATTCACTGTCATTCCAGCACTTTGCACGGGACACACGGTATGATCGTTGTATTTGTTCTCACATACATTTGGAGATAGATCAGTGTTACTACAAAACCTATTCTGTAGCTACACTACATTTGTACCTGCCACCCATTTCTTATAATAAATAAACTATTTATATTTATGGGATAGTGGATATGAATATGGATGAGTCAGCACAAACCCTTAGCTAAAATTCACATTTGAAAACTTGCTTAATTCACAATCAGGAATTTTTTTTTGGGGGGGGAGTCCTATTATAGCTTATGTGTTGGAGATAATGTCTTCGTAGTACCCCATCCCCCTTTTTTTTGTAGGCATGGGGAGGGGTCTGTTGTAGGGCTTGAACTCAGGGCCTGGGCACTCTTCCTGAGCTTTCCCCTCTCATGGCTAGTGTTCTACCACTTTGAGCCACAGAGCTACTTCCAGTTTTCTGAGGGCTAATTGGAGATAAGAATCTCATGTTGACTCCATTTGTGATCCTCAGATCTCAGCCTCCTTAGTAGCTAAGATTACAGGCATGAATCACCAGTGTCCAGCACCTTTTTTTTTTTTTTTTAAAGGACAGCACTTTTGCTGTTGCTGTTTTATTTCTGTATGTGCTTAAATAGTGTGTATCTTTCTGCTTTGTGAACTTTGAAATTTAGAAGTGTTATCAGCAGCCTAAGAAAAATTTTCAAAATTCTTCTAAAATTATAACCACTATTTTTGTTTATCATGCCAAACATTCAAATGCTAAGAGTAGAGGTTTCCTGATGGTACAACACCACACTTGTCAGAGAACAATCTTTGTGTTTCTGACTGTGCCAATAACATGTTTATCATTTTAGTCCAAATCTTCTTAAAGCATTATAATTTTTATTTGAAACAGAATTATTATTGAGCAATACTCAAAATATGCTTTATAATATTGACCAAAGCAACATCTTAGAGGAAACTTTTGAATCGTGGTTTGGTATCATGTTTTTGGTTCATCAGACAATAGTTTTTATGAGGTGTTTTGAGGAATAGAAATGTATTACAGCCGGTCTAAGGCCAAAGTTAACAACTTTGAAAGAATATGGAGCTGTAGTAACTCTTGAAATTTTTTTTGTGACATTTTATTTTTATCAGTTTTGAGCTCATTGTGTAGAAAACGGAGAAATGGAATGCTTCAATATAATTTTGTAATGAGAAGTAAATTGTAAGCCAGACCAGGGGGTGAAGGCTATAATACCAGCTAATTCGGAGCTGAAGCAGGAGGATGACAAGTTCAAGGCCTCCTGGGCTACATAGACCCTGTCTTAAACAGAAGTAAATATATAAGTTATGAAATGTAAAGTAAGATGCAAATTCATTTCGTAATTATTTAGTTACCTACACAGTTGCATATTGAGAGTACACATACACATGTACACACATACCAGTGTCCTTAATTGGTTGTTTTAAAATTTGAGACAGGGTCTTGCTGTATTTTTCAGTGTTGGTCTCAGCTTCCCAAGTGCTAAGATGACAGGCATGTGCCTCCATAGTAATATTTTCAAGGCAACTATTTTAACCTCATTTGAATATCGTAAGCTTTAAATTTTAATGTTATTGTATTCTACCAAATATAAATAAACCTTATCATTCAGTGTTCCTGAAACTCAGTTTTGGTTGAACAAGATCAATTTTGTTCACAAGCCTCTTTAAAAAATATCAGTGTTTTAAATTCAATTTTCTCCTTTACTTAATACTTCTGACTGTTCACCATGAATATGCCCTAAGAAAGAAAAATATTGAGGTTTTCTGCTGGTAGAAGTTTATATTTGACATAGTAGATTTAGATTTTATGCAACAAATAGGAAGCATTCTGCATAGTAACTTTCAAAACTTCAGAATGCGCAGAGATAATTGCAGATTTGCTAGGCAGCTTTGAGTTTCTGGACAAGATATTTTGTCAGTATTATGTGTGCACAGTCAGTAGAAATTGTGTTCTGTTGGTTTGAGGTCAGCTCTGTTGGCTGACTGGTAAAGCAGGGCTGTATCTTACCTGTAGTTGCATTTCTAGCACCCGTTTTCTACCAAAATGTAAAACTGAGCCTCTCGTTCTTTTTTTAGTGAGCATTTGTCCTGTGCTTTCACATTCTTTCTTCATGGAGAAAGTAATGTGTGCACAAGTGTGGAGATTGCCCAACACCAGCCAATTTATTTGATCAATGAGGAGCATATACACATGGCTCAGTCTTCACCTGCACCATTTCAAGGTAAGTCAGTGGTGATGTGCCTGCTGCACCCCTACACCACCACCAAAGGGGGCAGGCGTCTTATCCAGGAAGGGTTTTTTGGTGTTTTGTTTTTGAGCCAGGGTCTTACTATGTAGCCCAGGCTGGCCTCAAACTCATTCTGTAGTTTCTAAGCTGGTCTCCAACTTGCATTCCTCCTGCCTCAGCCTCCTGAGTTGCTGAGATTATAGGTATGCATCACCATGCTCAACCCCAGTAAGGTTTTGTAGGATGAAATATTACCTTAAAAGGACATCTTGAAGGCAAGGTAAGCATAAGAGTCTATTTTAGAAGAGGAAAGGAAGAACTATTTCACAATAATAGTTGTTCATTTAGGAAAACTGTATATAACTGTAAATATATATAACTGTATACAGTTATATACAGTTTTCTGTGAAGTTGTATTGAAAATTAGGATATAGAGGATTTCTTTCAGAACCAAATAACATTGGAATAATAACATTGCAGTGAATAGTTGATGAATTTTATAAAATGAAAAGTTTTTATTGTGCTAGTTAACAAGGTTTCAGGAGAGTAATGGCTTACAAAAGATTATTGTAAAACACAGTATTTAAAATTTCAGCCAAAATCAGACCTGGAGTTGATAATGTATAATTTCTTCAGTGATGTTAATATCTTTAGCATTTTCTTTTAATTACATTTCCCACTGATAATAAGTATTTGGTTGTGATTTTACTTGGTACATTTGAAATTTATGTTGACTGTCTTGATGTCCCATAGTAACTTCCATGTCCTTTTGGTCTGACTGAACAATTTAAATCTTCATTTTTGTTTTTGGAATTCAGAATTTTCTGTGAATGATAGTATTTAAATGTTACTATACTGGGTTGCACTGTAGGAAAAAAATCTTCAGTTCAGTATATCATTTGCTGGATGTCTGGTTGAAATAGTCTTACTATCTCAGATGCAATATAATTTAAGAATACTAATTTTATCAAACTTGATAAAATATTTTAATTTTCTAGCACCTAGATAAATTAATAACTTCCATTTTATTTATGATTGATTGTTTTTCTGATTTAATTTAATGAAAGAATCTATTCTCCAAATACAAGCCTTTATTGAGAGGCAAGGAAAGACACATTAAATCCTTATTCATCTGGGCCCCAATTATTCACCAGGACCCCACCTTCCACTTCATGTATCTTGTCATTCTGTGAATCTGGGGTTTCAATTATGAATTACTGTAAAGTTTAAAGATACCCCGTTGTGAAAGTCCTCATTGATGTGCTATTATGATTTATCAGAATTATCTAAATACTCTGTTTTCTTGAGCATAAATGTGCAGAGGGCTGTCTGACTTCACCTTAGACTTTATTGCCCCAAAGGAAAGCAGTTGTTGATGCTAATAAGGGGAATCATTGCTCATGAGGAACTGGAGCTAACTTTCCCACCTTATAGGTTGGGAATGATAATATTAGGACTACCACTTCTCTGCAGACCAGTTATTTTAAATCTTAGTGGTTTGTTACTTCTGCTTTGAGTCATAGAAGACTTACGGAACACTGTCCTGCTTATTCTTGTGATTGGTATGGAAAGGACAGATAATTAGGGACATGGATGGCATATAGATGTGTAGTAACATAGTGATGCAGAATAATGTGAGAATTTTCTAAACATATCAGTGGAAAAAAATTGCCCTTGACGGTGTTTGATGGAGACAGCGATCCCATTTGGATCATTGAGGAATGGGAGAAACACTCCAAAAAAAATGTATGAGCCTTTAGTTCATCTCCTTCTCTCGATTGATACGGTGGTAGTCCTGGGATTTGAACTTAGACCTTGTACTCATATACCTCTTGAGCCATCTGCTGGCCTTATTTGTTTTGGTTATTTTTGAGCCAGGGCCTTACCTGATGTCTGGGACTACCTGGACTGTAGTCATCTTCCTACTTCCTATTTGTACTTCCTCTACATAGTTGAGGATGTCTTTCTTTCTTTCTTTCTTTCTTTTTTCTTTCTTTCTTTCTTTCCTTTTTTGGTACTTAAGTGGAATATTTTAATGAATAAATAATGGCATATCATTACAATGTAATAAATAATGGAATGACAGTATATTTAAAAGTAATTTCCTAAAAACTTGAAGGCATACTAAGCTATTAAAGAAATGCCTAAAAAATTTAATGAATAAATAATGTTAAAAGTATCTTAGAAAGAAGCACAAATATACATCTGAAGCCAGGAACTGGTGGCTCACACTTGTAATCCTAGCTACTCAGGGAGCTGAGATCTGAGGATCATACTTCGAAGCTAGCCTGGGCAGGAAAGTCTGTGACACTCTCAAAAAAACTACTCTTGAAAAGAAAAGAAAAGCTGACAGTGGTTGAGTGGCTCAGTTTCAAGTGGTAAGCACTCAAGTACAGTGCTTATCTTGAACAAAAGAAGTTCAAGGACAGAACCCAGGCCCAGAGTTCAAACCCCAGGAGGAAGCATGTATACCTCTGAATTATTTCCACTTTAACTGGGAATTTCAAGTGCATAATGGCTGTACCCAACCATTATGTGGTTCCAACCTACAATAGCTGGGATGGCAACCTTGTGCCACTGCATTCAGCCATTGGTTGAGATGGAGTTTTGCTAGTTTTTTGTGTAGGCTGGCCTTAAGCCAGCTCTTGAGCCCTGAAATCCCCAGTGTCTGCCTTTTGCATAGCTAGGGTTTCAGGGTTCAAGCCTTGAGAAATCACACTTGGATGTCATCTATCTGTTATAAGAAGTGGTCATCGGAAAAAGACAACCCATTTAATTATAATGCTGAGGTGTATTTATAAACAGAAAGTGATTCAGAGAAAATGATCTTTATTCCCAGAAAAGTATTATTTGCAAAGTTGAATAACTTGCCTTTGAAGGTAAGATCTGCTTGAGTTATTCACAATACTGTGATAAGTTCTTTTTTTGGTGTCCTGACTCAGTAAAAATGACATCAAATCAAAAAGTGGAAGTAACTAGGACTCTTGAGTACCTGACTTTAAGGTCAATAAGTTTATTGTCAACAGACGTCTAAACCAGCCATAACTCAAATTATAAGTAAGCATTATGCTTTAAGCTTTGTATATTATGAATTTTCTGTTATAAGAAATCTTATATATTATTCTTTAATTACTATAGATACTCAGGAAGTCTTAGGACATCCTGAGTAGATTTTGGGCTATTGACTTGTTATCTTCTTTCATGGGAAATTAGGTATTCATACTGCACAACCATTATTAAATAGATAGGAATATGCTTTAATGTGCAGGCAACTTGTAAAGCCCAAATACTTTAAAAACCATACTTTATAAGACTTTAGGAAATAAAGGACAGTGCATGAAGTGCTGCTGTGCTTTAACTTAGTTACCAAAAATGTAGAATTGCATGTAGAATGATTTCTGTAATGCAAAGCATACAATTCTCTTCTTTTTTTCTTTAGTACTGGTAAGCCCTTATGGCTTAAATGGCACACTAACAGGCCAAGCATACAAAATGTCAGATCCGGCTACACGCAAGTTGATTGAGGAATGGCAATATTTCTATCCGATGGTGCTAAAAAAGAAAGATGAATTGAAAGAGGAAGAGGAATTGGGATATGATGATGATTTCCCTGTGGCAGTTGAAGTAATTGTCGGTAAGAGAAAATATTCATTATAATTGCTTCATTTTCTTTAATTTTCACAATCATTCAGGTCCAGCAGAAGCCATTGCTGAAATTTCCCATCTTAATTTTGATTCTCTTGACACAATGATGTATGTATCTGAGTAGTTATCTTGCCTAAACCTTGGTGGTTACTACATTACAGATTTTATTGTCATCATGTTGGAACCTACCATGTTTGACAGTTGTTAATTTTCTACTGAGCTTTGGTCCTTAACCACAGCATCAAAGTATCTCTTTCAGTGAAAGAGACAGTCTTCTATGAACTATTTCTCAGGCCCGACTCTGTCTGTTCTCTTTCCTTACAGGTGGTGTTCGGATGGTCTATCCTTCAGCTTTTGTTTTGATCTCTCAGAATGACATCCCAGTTCCTCAGAGTGTTGTCAATGCTGGAGGCCATATTACAGTTGGGCAGCAGGGGCTTGGTAGTGTGAAGGACCCAAGTAACTGTGGAATACCTCTGACCCCTCCCACCTCTCCAGAACAGGCTGTTGTAGGTGAGTATACTGGGGGAAAGAAAATCCAGAAAATAGTATTTTTCCATTGCTATGGAACAGGAGAGCCACATATAGCTGGAAATGCTACTAGAAGAGATGGAGTTAATAGAGTAACTTTGTTATTTACAAAAATAGAGAAGAAAAGTTTTAAACAAATGGAACTATGTATTCCAGTATTTTAGCTGTGCCCATCCATATTCACCTTTTGGTGAAACAGTATTGTTGTAACTTTTTTTTTTGCAGGGGGGTCAGTTGTAGGGCTTGAACTCAGAGCCTGGGCGAGTGCTCTATCACTTTGAGCCATAGTACCACTTTTGTTTTTCTGGTGGCTAATTGGACATAAAGAGTCTCATGGGGACTTTTCTGCCCATGGTAGCTTCGAACTGTGATCCTGAGATCTCAGCCTTCTGAATAGCAAGAATTATAGATGTGAGCTACCAATACCTGGCTTGTTGATTGCTTTAAAAAATACATATATTAAGAACTGTAAGTTACAAAATGATGGACTTCTCTTGTCCAAAAGACCATTGATAACCAAGGACAAGTCCTAGCAGACCTATGAGCTATGAACAAATACTTCATTCTCTCAGTAATCTGTCAGTAATAAATGCTAACTACATTAGACAGTTTTGAGAACTTGATACTTTGTCTTCATGGAAAATTTTAGAAGTTATTTAAATTGAGAACATTTAAAAATTTTTTGTTGAGTAATATACTTCCTTATACCAACATTTTTTTGGTTTTTAGTTGACTTCAGTTGAATTGAAAATAGGGTCATTAAGGCAAGTTCTCAAAGTAACAATTGCGATTGTTTATGGACACTTAATATGACCATGTTGGTCAGAGCATTAGAGTAAACTGTAAAACGTAAACAGTCTTGGGAGCTGAACAACTAGGATAAAAATAAGGAGCTAGGATACACTCTTGTACAGTAATTTCTGTGTGAGTTAGATAAGGTGGCTTTTCATTGTTTTCAGCATAGCATTTCCCATGCAGTAGGCATTCCACAAATGTTTCTGGTTGAAGAGTGTATTGGGGAAAAAACTAGTTTTTGTGATTGATCAAGCCTTGTCTTAAAGCAATATGAATTTATGAATTTATTTAATTTTCATACTTTCTCTGAGTCTCATGCTTTTTCTTTTTCTGTTAAATACATACTTTACAAATTGTTAGGAGCATTAGATAGTATATGTAAGAGCATCTTATAAATAATACTGTAATATATAGCTAGGAGTTTAAAACATTTCAAAGTAATACTCAAAACTCTAATTTTAGCACGCATTATTAAGTTACTTAGAAGGAACTATTCAGATACTCTGTGGGAGACATAGAAGTGACAACATGCTGGTTACTGGTGGCTCACACTTGTAATCCTAGCTACTCAGGAGGCTGCGATCTGAGGATCACAGTTAGAAGTCAGCCAGGGCAGGAAAGTCTGTGAGATTCTTATCTCCAGTTAACCAGTAGAAAACCAGAAATGATGCTGTAGCTCAAATTGTAGAGGGCTAGCCTTGAGTAAAAGAGCTTAGGGGACAGCGCTTAGGCCTTGAGTTGAAGTCCCACAACTGACAGAAGAAACAAAGTAGACAACACTTAATCTTTGTATTGAAGAGCCATGTAATTGCTAAGACGGTAGAAAGATGTTAATGTCGGCCTGCTGTATCCACAGTTGTGTTTCTATAGACCCCATTAATTACAGATTGAAAGCATTCAAGGAAATAAACTGCCTTGTCTTGAACGAACACACACACACACACACACACACACACACACACACACACACACACTTTTTTTTCCTTCAGATTACAGATTGAAAGCATTCAAGTAAATAAACTGCCTTGTCTTGAACGAACACACACACACACACACACACACACACACACACACACACACACACACACACACACACACACACACACACACACTTTTTTTTTCCTTCAGTGTTCCCTAAACAAAAAATATAAAGGCTACTTACATAACATTTGCATTATTTTGCCTGTTCTAAGTAACCTGTAGCTAATTTACAAGATATAGGAAAATATGTGTAGATTATATGTGAATACTACATTTTATATAAAGGACTTGGAGATCCTTGATTTTGGTATTCATAGTGAGTTTAGGAGCCAGTCTCCAGTGGGTCCTGAGGGATGACTGCAGCCAAGTTCAAGTAGTAGAGCAGATCTGAATGCTTCCTTGTGAAAAGGTTTTTTTTTTTTTTTTTTTTGGGGGGGGGGTGGTCTGGTCATGGGGCCTGAACTCTGGGACTGGGCGCTGTCCCTCAGCTCTTCAGCTGAAGGCTAGCGCTCTACCACTTGAGCCATAGCACCACTTCCGGCTTTTTTTCTTTTTGCTTATGTGGTGCCGAGGAATCGAACCCAGGGCCTCTGGCATGCAAGGCAGGCGCTCTACCACTGAGCCACCTTCCCAGCCCCTTGTGAAAAGATTTTGCCATCAAGTTTTACTACAACTACTTTAAACTGGAAAAGAAAAACCTACTTTTATAAATAACCTTTTGTAGCATTCATCATAGACAAAGTATATTAATGTAAAGATTGAAATTAGATTTGTTTTTGTCAGTTTGAATTTTTAGCAAGTACACTAAAGTATTAAGTTTTTCTTTGTCGGTTTCTAGGTTTTTTTTGCCAAATTTATATTCACCTTAAAATTGATGGTTTGCTTTATACATAATGCCTTGTCTGCCTGTCAGTTCAGAACTATAAATTTCACCCTTCAAATACAAGATGTCTGGCCAGGCACTGGTGGCTTACACTTAGAATCCTAGCTACTCAGGAGGCTGAGATCTGAAGATCTCAGTTTAAAGCCAGACCAGGTAACAAAGTCCATGAGACTCTTAGCTCCTATTAATCAGCCTTGCCAGAAGCAAGGCTATGGCTCAAGTGGTAGAATGCTAGCCTTGAGCACAAAAGCTAAGAGACAGTGTTCAGGGCCTGAGTTCAAGTCCCATGATATGTACAATTTAATTAATTTAATTTTTTTTAATTGGTCGTGGGGCTTGAACTCTGGGCCTGGGCACTGTCCCTCAGCAATTCAGTTTAAGGCTAATGCTCTACCACTTGAGCTACAGTGCCACTTCTGATTTTCTGAGGGGTTAATTGGAGATAAGCGTCTCATAGACTTTCCTGCCTGGGCTGGCTTTGAACCACAGCCCCTGGCACCTGGCTATAATTATTATTTTTTTAAACCTTCCAAAGAAACCCCAAGAAATTTTCCATTTTGAGTTTCATGTGGACTTCATAGTCCTTCAGTCCTGCCCCTACCTCTTACTCTATAAATATGGCATCATGCTAGATGTTGGATAAATAAAGCTTTTATGTCACCTCTTTTAAACAAGTTAAAAGATTCTGGTATGCTTATGTTAAAACAAATTTGGCAAGATTTTTATGTCATAGGATGCTGAATTATGTGCAGGAAGAAGAGTGCTGTCATTCCAGCATTGAATATTGGCATTTTTCCTAAATAAATAAGTGTAGATTCCTTTGTATCTCCAATGGCCAAGAGGTTCTGTTTAACAGGGGATCTATCAGGGACAAATAGTTTTGGTGAAGTTACTCATCTTACTGGGATGGGTACTTCTACTTGTCTTTATCCTTGGAGGTAGCAACATCCAATATACATTTTACAACTTGTTTAGTTCCCTGTAAGCTAGCACCTACATTTTAGTTTATTAAGTGCTACTAAAGAGTATTTGTCTAGCTTCAACGAGAAGCATCTCTGTAGCTTGCTTTCCCCTACCTTTTCCTTTTGAGGATACTGTGTGCATATGAACTGCTTTTTGGTGTTTATGATGGACAGTTGTAAAATTGAATTGAATTCTTTTACTTTATGAACCAAGCCAGACAACTTTCACAATAAGAAGTAACAATGAAAGACTACGCTTCTTGTGCTTCAACTATGTTAACTATAAAATAATGATAATTGTGGGGGGTACCAGAAGGCTTCAGTTCTCTAGCATGTAAACATTCGGGTTTTTGTTTTGCTTTGTGTTTAAAGTTAGAGATAGGGCTAACTATTAAGATCAAGTAATGATCGTGTTGTATTGCATTGCTATGAAGAATAGCTTGTGTTATAAGGTTGCTTCTTTTTTTTGGATAGGAGTGGAGGTTTTCTAGAAACCTAATAATGTATTTAATAAATCAAATAGGTGAAATTAATGGATATGGGCTTTGTCTTATATCAAAAAGGAGTATTAACATTCCCACTGACTAGTATCACCAGTGGTCATTGGGAACATAGCAGAAGAAATGGGTTACATATCAACTGGAGTTAGAGAAAGAGAGACCAGTGAACTTTTAATCCTCTGACATAAAATGCCAAGACAACCCTTTTCAGTATTGTAGCACTAAGTGTTTATAAGTAATGTCAAATGTGGGAACAAACAGTTGTACACACAAATTTGAAATTTGACCTTGTTAAAAGATTTGTGCTGTTAAATCCTTTTTTCTGCATGGGCACCATTTACAGATATTATACAACCATTGAGCTAAATGAGCATCAAGCTCTCTCTACTGCTTTGGCCTTGAGACTTATTTGTTGTATTCTGTTTTAAAAATTCAAGGAATATGTGTTTGAGTCTTTATTGTTGTAATTATGCTTCCTTTCTTATACTTATATCCAGTGCAGGTGGAGTAGGAACACCTCTGTATGTGAATTGCCTTACAGTTGTGAGTTGATCAGATCAGCTATGTTAGGGAGAACACAAAGATTCATACAGATAATGTAGAGCAGAAGAAAATGTCCTGACACAAATTTTATTCTTACCTATAGGTAGTGTTAATGCGAAGGAATATGGATAAAGCTTCAGGAGTTCTGACAGTTGAAATGCTTATTTTGAATATAATAGCCTGTGTATCCGGGGACATTTCCAGAAAATTCTACCACTACAAATTGTCTTTGCTTTCTAGGTGAAAGTGGAGGTATGCAGAGTGCTGCCAGTCACCTAGGTTCCCAAGATGGGGGCATGATAACTATGCACAGTCCAAAGAGATCGGGGAAGATTCCTCCAAATCTCCACAATCATATGGTCCATCGAGTGTGGAAGGAATGCATCCTCAACCGAGCCCAGTCCAAGTATGTTTGTGGGTTATGTGCTGGTCATGGGTTAGTTACCACCTTTCAACTGCGACATGGAAACAGTCACGTCATACCCTCTGTGACCACACTTGACATGGCTTTACACGTGTTTTACCTTTTTAGAGTAAAATTCAAAACAAAGTTGATAAGGTTGACATACGTCACTTGATTCCTCAGGAAAAATGTCAAGTGCCTTATCAGCTAAAGAATGGCATAGAGTTGGTCGCAGTGGCTCAAACTTGTAATTCTAGCTGCTTGGGCGGCATGCACATCTGATCCATCATGGGCCAAATGATTTGGTAGGCCTTGAGCAGCCACACATTCTCCACCCCTGCCATAGAAGAATATTAGCTCATGTTGGCAAGTAAGTCACATTTTTAACCTTTTTAGGAGGAGCCAGATGTCAACTCCAACACTTGAAGAAGAGCCTGCTAACAGTCCTGCTGCTTGGGGTTTTGTGGATCCAACCCAAAGAGTCAGCTGTTCTTGTTCCAGGTGGGTACACAGACAGCAGAACAGCAGGCAGCGATGGCATACTTGGTTGGCTCATCTCCCAGCCTCTCAGGCCACTTGTCTCTGTCCTTTGTTTAGTTTTGAATTCCTCCCCTCACACCCCCACACCAAGGAAGAAGTCTTTCCTTACATGCACATGATAGAGCTTATTGTCAGGACTCAGTTTATTAAGCAGTACTCCTGCAATCTGACTGTTCCCACAGTTTCTTACAGTTAGCTACTTTAAAAGTAAAGGATGTGAGTTTGGCAAGAAATTCTTAGCCAGTTAAATGGCAGTATTTAACTTCTTCAATTTTTAAAGTAGAAAATTTAAAACAGGTTGAAAACAAGATTGGCTGAAGTTAGTAGAATTTTGATAAATCTGACCTTCTGTAGATAATTAGGAAGTGTTTTGTTTTGTTTTTTTTGATGACTAAGGTAGGAATTTAGGAACACCTGCTAAAAGTTACAAGGCCTATAGTCCTGATATCTTAATTGCGCATCCATTTAGGTGTCCTCAAGAATATTCCACTTGTTGGGGTAGTAAAGAATCTTACTGTCTTGGATCTTCATTAGAGTTCATGGATATACATTTTATCCCTTAGTTTAATTGTTTGATGATTTTTCACTTATTAGGCAATGGGTAGCTCTGCTTCTAAAGTATGTATTTTTGAATCAGTTAGTGCTTAAACTTTATATAAGCATATGTAGAAGATTTCTACTTATTTCTTAGTTTAGTTCAGTGGTCTTTAATATAGCATTAATGACTTGGGTTGCAGGTCAAGAATGCAAACCTTTCTGGGTAGGTACACTGGTAGAAACATTTTTGGCCTCCTTTGCCTATCCTTTCTTGCCCCTTTGATGATACTGTTATCAAGCTCAAGCTCTGCCTTGGTGGGCAGTGTCTTGTTGAGAGATGTTCTGTCAGCCTAATGAAACTCCTGGTTGATTTTTCAAGGAGCACGTGTTTTGTTTTTTGTTTTTTGTTTTTCCTCCTTTGGTCAGTTGTGGGGCATGAACTCAGGGCCTACCACTGTTCCTGAGCCTCTTTGTGCACATGGCTAGTGCTCTGCCGCTTGAGCCACAGTGCAACTTCCAGTTTTTGAGTGGTTAATTGGAGATAAGAGTCTCACGGGCTTTTTCTGCCCAGGCTGACTTTGAACTGCGATCCTCAGATCTCAGCCGCCTGAGTAGCTAGGATGACAGGCGTGAGCCACCAGTGCCCGGCTAAGGAGCACTGTTTTTAGGAAGTTGCTTGCTTGTGAAGAGTCCTTTGAGCACGTGAGGTTCTCCTCTGGTTTTAGGGTAGATGTGGTATGCTGCAGCTGAGGATTTGTTTTTACTTTTGTCTCTAGGCCCTTACGAATTGTGTAATGGAAAAGCATTTTCTGTTAGAACTGATTGATGGATGACTCAGAGCCAAGTTGTAGTCCATAGATTGACTTGTGTCTTTGTCTGACTTTTCCTATTCTTTTCCATAATCTAGATTTTTTATTTTTGCTCCCCCCAAATAACCTTTTTACCTACTTATATCACATATCTTTCATTTTCAGTGCAAATGAATAATGCTTTTCCTTTGTGCTCTGGAATTACTGCTTTTATTTCTTCACCAAATTCTTACACCGTTGGGTCTTTTAATAGCTGTGTGCATACCAGGGTACCATAACGAAGACCTCCAGATGTTTATCTCTACACCTTACCTCTCAGGTCATCTAGTCTTTTATTTTGAGGGTGCTTTTAAGAAGTATCCTTGCAGTTGGGAGTATGGCTCAGTGATAGAGCACTTGTGAGCACAAGTGAGGTCTGTCTCTGATCCTTAGCACCTGCAAAGGGGGTGGGGGCAGAAGGGAGGGAAGGGAGGAGGGAAAGGAACATTCTTAATGTTCACATGTCTGTTTTCACCCTGAGCCAGGTTACTTATTGTAATCTTTCTATTATACTTTTCCTTTCTTATCCCATTAATGTAATCATTTATCTACTTTTCTTCATTTTCCAGTTCTAATCTGTTACTGTTTCACATGACTTCCTTTGAAATGTCTGTTTTCAATTACTCCTCATTCTTTTAGCCACTGCATCTTCCTCCTGTTCTCTCTGGCCCTGCTTCTGGTGTTTTCCTACCATCTGTCATCTGGCGACTAGTTGGCTTTCTAAGCCTGATCTTCCTGAAGCCTGCCCAGATCTGATTTCTTCCCTGAACAGGGATTTGCTAGGATTGTCTCCTACCTGTGGGCACAGTCCTGATTGTACCTATTTGGCATTGTTAGTTGAGTCACTTGATACTGCTGTAAGAAACAACTGTAAGATATTATCCTATTTACAGAAGTTCTTACTTGGAAGAGTTTGCCATAAAAATAAAACAACTACCAAAGGACTGATACATTAAATCTGTGAGAAAATCCAAGTAACAAAGTTGTTATGTGAAAATATCGAGCCTAGCTTTTCAAATGTTGAGACATTTAGATGATGTGATTGAGATATTTTACAATTAGCTTCTCTTCAGTTAGTGTGGTACTATGTTGTACTGTCAGTAGCATTATGCTTAGACCACCCTCTTCAAAGTCAGGAATTCTTTAATTTTTAAAGTAGCAATGGCAAGAGTGTTCTCAGATTATCTACTGCAGTATTATCAAACACATTATGGAATGGTCTACTCCTCACGCTATCTAATGGTCTTATGGAGCAGGGCTGCCATCCTGCTGTCCCACTAAACCATCCCATTGTGCCACACAAATCCATTTTACTGCCCACTAGGGCATCATTTAGTGCAATGCAGCAGTAATTTAATGCCACCCTAGTGGCTTCGAAGAGTTACTGCTACACTGCAGGAGAGCTTACAATTTTTCCCTGGGAATGATTTATATATTGGGAGGAACTGGCTGACCTGCTATATAACTTTGTTGCACAGATTAAACCTTGGTATCATGTAGTGGGCCCCGAAGCCATTTCTCATGCTGCTTATGCTTGCCAAGAAGTGTGTTAGCATGTGAGCAGACATGGTATTTATTCTTGCTTACATGAAATGGTTCAGGTACATCTGTATACATGCACCCTTTCACAGGCTGTCACTTCTGTCCCACTGTAATATGTCTGTAATTGTCCTAGATCCCATCTTTTCTGCATGTAATAAGAATCAAGTAAGGTTTTTAGTATTTTTATCCTATTAAATTATTAAGTTCTCTTAGGATTTAACCCTTATTATCTTAGTATTATACTTCTGGAGACTTCATCTTAGTTCCAGTATATAGAATAACAAGCCATTTTAAATCAGTCTAATTAGATTTTAGTAGAGTGTTATAAAATAGAAATTGAAAATTCTAAATTTTGTTAGGGCAGATGATCTTACATTTTTAAGGTCTTAAGATACAGTATGAGTTAGGTCATCTGAGATGTTGACTGACTTAGGAAAATGTAGAGTTCTAATCTTGTAAGAATTAGCATGTTAAATTTCTTAAATCCAGGCTGGGCACTTGTGGCTCACACCTGTAATCCTAGCTACTCAGGAGACTGAGATCTGAGGATTGTAATTCAAAGTCAGCCCAGGCAGGAATGTCTATGAGACTTCTTGTCTACAGTTAACCACCAGAAAACCAGAAGTGGCACTGTTGCTCAAAGTGGTAGAGCACTAGCCTTGAGTTGCGACAGTGCTCAGGCTCTGCAGGTTCAAGCCCCGGGGCCTACAATCAATCAATCAATCAGTCAATCAACCAATCAATAATTTAAATCAATTTTTTTGTTTAACTTGTATGTGATTGATTCTTCAATTTCCATCAATCTGAATTGCATTTTTTAGACACTATAAATCTAATTAGAAGCTGGAGTCCTTGTAGATGTGTTAGCATCCAGTATGTGTGCTAAAAGATGCAGCCTTGTCGTAGACATTTCTTTTTTAATGTTCTCATGATGCAGTTATTTGTATATGTGTATTTGTAGACTTCATTTTAACTCTCATTTTAGGCATAAACTTTTAAAACGTTGTGCAGTAGGACCCAACCGACCTCCCACAATATCTCAACCAGGGTTCAGTGCAGGACCATCTTCAGCTTCATCTTTACCACCTCCTGCTTCTTCTAAGCACAAAACAACAGAAAGACAAGAAAAAGGAGACAAGTTGCAAAAGAGACCTCTGATACCATTTCACCACCGGCCCTCTGTTGCTGAAGAGTTATGCATGGAGCCAGACACATCAGGACAGAAGCTAGGCTTGGCAGGGATGGACTCCTCTTTAGAGGTGTCTAGTAGTCGAAAGTATGATAAGCAAATGGCTGTGCCTTCCAGAAACACAAGCAAGCAAATGAATCTGAATCCTATGGATTCACCTCGTTCTCCTATCTCCCCGCTACCACCAACACTCAGCCCTCAGCCACGAGGTCAGGAAGCAGAGAGTCTGGACCCACCTTCAGTCCCTGTGAATCCAGCCTTGTATGGAAATGGGCTTGAACTTCAGCAGTTGTCCACTCTGGATGACAGAACTGTCCTCGTAGGCCAAAGACTGCCTCTGATGGCAGAGGTCAGCGAGACAGCCTTATATACTGGTATTAGGCCCTCAAACCTGGAGTCATCAGAGAAGTGGTGGCAAAGTTTTCGTCTCCCGTCCAGTGATGATGCTGAGTTCCGACCTCCAGAACTCCAGGGTGAGAGATGTGACACCAAAATAGAGGGGCCCTCAGAGAGCACTGCACTGCAAAGGTAAGACAGCTCCCTCTTGTCACTGTCTCTGGGTCGGGGGTTGTGGGGGTAAAGGGGCACGGCCCACTTCAGCCCTTCCTGCCAAACCTTCAGTGCCAAAGAAAATCAGGCTTTTCTTCTCTGTTCAAGACTTTGACTGTGGGAATCGCTTCAATTTCATATACTCTGTCCTTCATGAGGTTAGGCACATACGTCATTATTTATACATGCTGGCATGTAAAGATCCAGTGGCATTTTAGGCTACTTGGTATGTATTATTTTTGGCCTCTAGGTAGAATGGAGTATAGCTTTATGAGACCTCCCAACATACAACCTCCTTGCATGCTGCCACTTTTGAGGAAGGCCATATGTGTATTCAAGTATAAGAGAGAAACATCTCTAGTGAGAATATTTCTACAGCTTTAAGTCGCTCATTATTCCACATGCTTGCTACAGATTATCTTTTTAATATGCACCACAGCCATGTTATTATGCTAATTGAGTGACTGAGAAACCATGGTTGTGGGGCCAATAAATGACACAGGATTTGAACCTAAGCAGTCTGTTCTGGGGACCTGTGCTTTTAAGTAGCACGTGGAATTGGAGACAAAGCCGTGTATTTGGGCACTGGTGGCTCACGCCTGTAATCCTAGCTATTTAGGAGACTGAGATCTGGGGTTCACAGTTTGAAGCCAGCCCAGGCAGGAAAATCTAATTAACCACCCAAAAGAACCAGAAGTGGAACTGTAGCTCAAGTAATAGAGTGCCAGCCTTGACTGAAAAAGCTAAAGGACAACACCTAGGCCCAGAGTTCAGGCCCTGTTATGGGCAGTAATGCATATACATACATCCTACACACCCAAAAAAAAACCAAAAACAGGACTGGGAAGGTGGCTCAGTGGTAGAGTGCTTGCCTCATGAGGCCCTGGGTTCATTTCCTCAGCACCACATAAGCAGAAAAGGCTGGAAGTGGCGCTGTGGCACAAGTGGTAGAGTGCTAGCCTCGTCTGAACTGCTGAGGGACAGCGTCTAGGCTCAGAGTTCAGGCCCCACAGCTGACCAAAAAATAAACAAAAAGCAAAATAGAAAATAAAAACAAAACCCTATTTAAAAAATAAACACACATATACACACAAAATAGTTTTTTTAGATTATTTTAAAGTTCTAACATACTTTTAAATTGCAACAAATCATTTTAAATTGTTTAATCTTGTTTAGATTGTTACTCATTTTCCTTTTTAGACTCCTAGCACAACCTAACAAACGGTTTAAGATCTGGCAAGACAAGCAGCCCCAGATGCAGCCGCTCCACTTCCTTGACCCATCGCCTCTCTCACAACAACCTGGAGATGGTCTGGGAGAAGTCAATGACCCGTACACCTTTGAGGATGGGGACATAAAGTACATCTTCACAGCAAACAAGAAATGCAAACAAGGGACAGAGAAAGACTCCCTGAAGAAGAGCAAGGTACCCTTTTCCACACCGTGAGTCCACGTGGTGTGGTTTCTATCTGTCTGCGTGATGTGTGTGGGAAGGCTTTGGAGGCCGGATGTTGAGGTAGTCTTGCCTGATCGCTCTGTTCCCATGTTCATGCTCTTGGTACTATTGTATTGAACAGCATATTGCTCCTTTTTTATGTCATGGCTCACCTTTGTTTAAAAGTCAGCCGAACATAAATGAGCACATATTTTCCAGGCTGGAGCTTATACAGTGCATGTTTCCTCTCATATGCTAATTCTTGTTGGCCTATGCTCCCTCCTATTTCTCTTTATGTATTATTCCAAAGTACCCAAGATGGAAAGGAAAAAAAAAGTGAAAACCAGTATCTACTATTTTTTGAGCACTTATTATGTTACTGTGCTGAGCATTATACCTTTATACTTTCTGAATTAATATCAACAGTATGCAAGACTGTGCATAGACTGTTAGTAATTTTCTCCTGTTCCACTGCACAAATGTGAGTACTGGATGTGTCTGCTGTCTTTAAAAGGCTCTATAAAATACTAGGCTATTTAAAGATACATTCTTAAGATTAGAGGAAGTATGACAATGAAAATAAGCTAGTACAGTCAAAGGGAATGCTTTTTTAAAAAAATTGAAATAGTTATTTTTCAGATTTCTTTACAGAAATTTCTGGAGGTCCAGAAAGCTTGAACTATAATTCAGCATCTAAAATGTTACCAAAGGCAGCTTTTAACACCATGGCATTCTTTAACTAAATGCCACCAGTACTATTTAGGAGTAAACCACTCTTCACTCCGAATACCCCAGAGGATTGAGGGGAATGTTGGGAAGTTCTTGGTTCTGTTTAAATTCCAGAGCAAGAACATATATTTTATTTCTTTGGTTGCATAGACCATGGTTTATCATACTTGTGCTCATAACAAGTTCCATTCAACCCTCTAATTCTTTGTGTTCTCCCTCATATTCCACACTTTGGGTTGGTGTTCATGTGTTTTGTTTGGCTGAATTTATTACACAGTCAGAGGATGGATTTGGTACCAAGGATGTCACTACACCAGGTCATTCCACGCCGGTGCCTGATGGGAAAAATGCCATGTCTATTTTCAGTTCTGCTACTAAAACAGGTGTGTACTATGATTATTTGCCTCACTTGGATTGTTGCTAAAATAGAATGTGAGGGAGATGCATCTCAATTTAAAATTATATTCTTATTGTTATAGTAGTAATTTGATCCCATTTATATTTTGTCATAGTTTGTTTTTCAGTTCCTTTCAAAACTGATAAACATAATTGGAAATAATTGTCTCAAAATTTAAATAAAACTATAGGAAAGAAGTTCACGAGCAGATCTTACCTATTGAGATCATGCCCTTTCCTCACTTCTTCTTAATTGATCAATCTGCTCATTCTCTTCCTTGTTTTCTTTTTTCCTTTTCCTACCCCCACCCTTTTCTACAGATGTCCGACAAGATAATGCTGCTGGCAGAGCTGGCTCCAGTAGCCTTACACAGGTGACAGACTTGGCACCTTCCCTGCATGACTTAGACAACATCTTTGATAATTCTGATGATGATGAACTTGGGGTGAGTCTGCCACAGCTACATATATAAAAACTTTGGTAAAAGCCAGGTGTCAGTGGCTCATTCCTATAATCCTAGCTACCCAGGAGACTGAGATCTTGAGATCTGAGGATTGTAGTTCGAAGCCAGTCTGGGCAGGCTGTGAGACTCTTCTCTCCAATTAACCAGCAAAAAGCCAGAATTGGAGGTGTGGTTTACAAGTAGTAGAGCACCAGCCTGGAGTAAAAAAAAAATAAGGGTCAGGGCCCAGGCCCTGAGTTCAAGCTCCAGTTCCAGAACACAAAATCAAAGAACTACTAAATAGGAGGTTATTGTCCCTATAGTTGGATCTACTGAGTTTGAAGGCTCTTATTTTAGGTTCTGAATGTTATCCAAAAAGTTTGTATATCTTGAAAAGAGCCACAGTGTTTTAGTTATTAATACAGTATTTAACACATTGGGTTTTGTTTGTGAATGCTTTTTTATTACTGTGTTTGTTTCTGGCAGCACAGGGGTTTGAACTCAGGGCCTGTGCTTGATAAGAAGTTGTTCTGCTACTTGAACCATGTCCCTAGCCACCCAATTATTTTATTAAATTCTTCTAAATATTATTGGACCTAAGGAAATATATGTTTCTTTAGATATTTTTAAACTAGTGCCCACATACCTTTTTAATCATCTAATAAATCAAGAGGTTAAGTTTGTATTATGATATTATTTTATGTGCTTTGTACTCTCTAGCTAGCCACATAGATTTGTGGTAGGGAAATAGTATATAGAGTTTAATTTAATAAAAGACATGATTATAGTGGAGGGCAAGACCATTTTTTGTTGATTAAGTAGGCCAGTAGTCAGCAAATTCTTGTTCTCATCCTTGTATTTCTCTGTACCTTTGGCAGAATTAGTTCATGATATTTCCAGGAGACCTAGAAATGTGTAAAACATTGTTTCTTTTCTAAGAAACCACCTTATTAGTTTTTTATTTTTTTTCTAGCCATCTGTTCTATAAACATTTTCAAATTAGGTGATGAGTTTCTGTGTGTGGTGGGTACAGAGGCTAGTGATCAAAGTTACCATTATGATTAGATTGTTGCCTTTAAACTTGAGACGGTTGTAGACTTAAAGAGAGCACATACATAAAGTTACAATGTACTTATTGTACATTGTACAATACAATTGTGACAGATGAGAATCTAAGGATTCTGGCTAGTTATTTAAGTACAGATGCCTTGCTGGCAAGGCAGCAGTATTTCAGGCTTGAACATGAGTGGGGATCAGATTTCTAACACCAATTGTGACTAATTAACAGGTACACCATTAATGTGGCACATATGTAGAAGCTGATGAGATAGATCATAAGGGGTTTGAAGAATGTATTTGACTTGATGTGGAGAGACAGGTCAGAGCTAGGTGTGGAGGGCATTGGTTTAAGTGAGAATGAGCTGTGAGTAAATAGCAAGAAACAAAGTAGATCTGGGTACTGGGAGCTAAGGAACAACCTGCTTATTGCTGATTCTTCTTGGTAGTCAGAGACTGACAGAACTTGAGAAGATTTTGGCTAGGACTCAGGTTTGGGCTTCACATTTTACCCTCTGGGTTTGGGTGCTGTCCCTGAGCTTCTTTTGCTCAAGGCTAGCAGAATACCACTTGAGCCACAGCTTCACTTTGGGCTTTTTTCTTGGCCTGGCTTCAAACCATGATCCTCAGATCTCAGCCTCCTGAATAGCTAAGGTTACAGGCATGAGCCACCTATGCCTGACAGAGTAGACGTTCTATCTGGTATTTTGTTGGATTGGAGTGTGAGGACCTAGAATTAGACAATAGCTACATGAAAGAAAAGAACATGGCAATATGAAAAACACAGAAGAACTGACATGTTTCTTTATTGTTTAACTAAGTCCTTTTTGAGTTCAACTTTCTTTGAAAGCCAAGCACTGCCTCAGATTGGTCTTTAAGATCCTGAAAGTCAGGTTAGGTGCTTTAGTAGTGATGGCGATAGCAAAATATAGAAAGGTTAAGAATCACAAATCAAAGAAATAGGAAGAAAGGAAGGAGAACCAGTAAAGTAATATGGATGGGCTGCCATTGTGGTTGTTCTGTGTGTTCTGGGTCACTGGACTTATTCTCTGTCCAAACTATAAATTACTCAGCTGCTGATGGCTTACATCTGCAATCTTAGCTACTCAAGAGACTGAGACCTGGAGGTTTGTCAATCTCAACAAGCCCAGGAAAGGAAAGTCTGTGAGACTGTATCTTCAGAACAACCAACACAAAGCAGAGTTAGGGTCATTGCTCAAATGTTAGATTACCAACTGATACAAGACACTGAATTCAAATCCTAGTACTGTCAAAGCGAGTTGGATTTTTTATTGATTTTTTTGTGTGTTGAAATGAGTGTTTCTGCTTTGATTTCTAGCATTTAATCATGTAAATGTTTACTTTAAAATCAACTGCTAATTCCTTTAACTAGTTAGTGAAGTTTGGAGATTATTGACCAAGATTTTGTCTCAGATGTCTTTGAACTGAATTTTATTTTTCAACTATATAAAAGCATTGTATTTGCAAAATTTTTACTTTATATGTATTTCATTTTCATTTTTAGTTTTTTATTTTTAGTTTTTGTTGGTCGTGGGGCCTGAACTCTGGGCCAGGGCGCTGTCCCTCAGCTCTTCAGCTCAAAGCTAGCACTCTACACTTGAACTATATAGCACTACTTTCAGCTTTTTCTGCTTATGTGTTGTTAAGAAATCGAACCCAGGGCCTCATGCATGCAAGGCAAGCACTCTGCTACTGAGCCATCTTCCCAGCCTTCATTTTTATTTTTTTAGAGTATATTTGTATTCTTGAAGCTAATCTTGCATAGAAAAAGAATTGATCTCTTTTGAATTTTATTTTGTAAATAAAGCTATTTTGAGATGGGCAAAGAAGGTGAAAATTTTTTATGGCAAAAATTTAAAAATAGTAGTAGTTTTAGATGGCTTGAGATCTACTTTCGCTTCTTGTCCCAAGCAAGGAACCAGACTATCTGATGGTTATTACTGGAAACATTGTTCTAATGTCATGATTGTGTTCATGAAGACAGACTGACTTGTAGTGACCTGGGAAGGAAGGATTGCCAAAGGTCTGTAGACTGCTTTGATAGCACAATCTGCCTTCACACACCCAGTTTCTTTTACATGAAAAGCTTGTAGCCATCTCCTTCCTTGTACTGTCTGCTGTGTTTTTTGACATTCAGCTGGTGAATATTGTGAGGGGAAGCATTTCTCCTTTATTTAGTATCAATAGGCACATTCTTTGAAATGTTGAACCCCTGCTTTGCTTGAGTGTTACTATGTTTTAATGATAATGATCTGTTCTTAGGCTGTATCCCCTGCACTACGCTCATCAAAAATGCCTACAATTGGGACAGAAGACCGGCCTCTTGGAAAGGATGGAAGAGCTGCTGTTCCTTACCCACCAAGTATGTGAAGAAAGTCACTGAGTTTTGGACACTGTCTGTAACTCTTCTATAACACTCTTATCTTACACTTAGAGCTGCTCTGTCTGAAATCCCCTTCCTTTTCTTTGGGTGTAATTCTGTGAGGGAAAACGAATAAAAGATGGTATTTCTGGTAAGACACAGTTCATTATGTTCAGAAACTGTGTTGTTTAGAATTCTTAATACTTGTCAGAGTATTACTGTTTATAGTTAAAATATGTAGAAAAATATGTTTTGGGTTTGTGTCTAGTAGGATAAATGCTGTGAACTTGATTTTTAGAGTAATCACTTACTATAAAATACTGCATGAAATCCTTTCATAAATGTAATTCACTCGGGTTTATTGATATTATCTTTCCTGGTTCTTGTCAAGACACATACTGTTTCCTTTTGAGATCAACATGTTTTGTTTTTCATGTTGATGAGAAAAGCATACTTTCAGAGTATTCTTCTTCACCCATGATTCTTTAGAATAAATTCAAGGGTAGCTTATCTGGATACTTTGCAGCAGAGTCATAGTTCCATTGCAAATCATTCTTTAAGACCTTCTCATTAACTTCGGCTGGTAATGAGAACAAATTGAGAGTAAAAACCACCGTGTTGTAGGGATGAGTGAAAAAGTTTTATGAACCTATAAATGTAGTGCTGATTTACTCAAATGTGGAAGTGGGATAGATACAAAGATTGGGTTTTGACAGCTTTAGTGGATCCATAGCTTTAAAAAATATTCAAAGCTTTCTCAAGCATGACATGGATAGAAATGAATAATGATGGCTAGCTGGTTGCTGTAGTTTTTTTTTAATTAAACATTTTTCTTTTTTTTATTACACTGAGCTGCAGAATTTTTTTAAACATAGAACTTCACAGATTAAAAGAAATTCTACTGAAATAGATAACTGTGGGGTCAAATGAATGAAAGTTTTTCCACGTACTGAACCAATTAATTTGAGATCAAGTACACAGTGCTCTCTGTTCTTTAACTTGTATTCAAAAAGGAATTACTTCAGAATGAACTTACTCAAAATTTGATGATAAAGTGCAGATTATAATTGATTTAAAATGTATCACAGAAGTGTTAGTACCAACAATATCCACATAAAGTGTGTGTGTATATGTGTGTGTGTGTGTGTGTGTGTAAGTTTATTTTTGTTGGAATTTTTTATTTTTGTAGAGAAGGTATGTGGGCACGTACATAGGATTTCTGCCCCTAGAATGACAATAAAGTAGACTGACAAGAGGTAGTTTTATTGGACTTACGAAATTTAAAGACTAGAATAGCAATATTCACTAGAAATATAAGCCAGAACCATTTATGCAATTTAGGTTTTCTAGTAACTACATTATAAGGTGAATGTACACATGAAATTAACTTGGAGTGTGACCTCAAGTAGCATAATTCTTATTATTCATTTTGTTCGGTTGTGGGGCTTGAACTCCGGGCCTGAGCACTGTCCCTTAGCTTTTCAGCTCAAGTCTAGCGCTCCACCACTTGATCCTCAGCGCCACTCTGGTTTTCTGGTGGTTTATTAGAGATAAGAGTCTCACAGACTTTTTTACCTGGGCTAGCTTTGAACTGTGATCCTCAGATATCAGCCTTCTGAGTAGCTAGGATTATAGGCGTGAGCCACTAGCGCCTGGCTTCAAGTAGCATAATTCTTAAGTGTAGTTAGTTTGAAAAGTGATTAAGATATTTCACTTTTTGTGGATACTCTTTGAAATTGGTATGTGTTTGGTTGACTTCTGATTTGAATTTCCAGTAGCCCTGTGTAGCTAGTAGATACTAGCTACATGTTCATAATTATTATGTATGTAATAATGAAGGAGGTAGTCAGGTAGTCAGAGATTTTTCTTGGATCTTGTTAAGCACTTGCTTTTGTGAAGTTTTGTCTGTGACATCATGTCCCTTTGAAGATGGCTTTGAGGAAGCAAAATGAAAGTGAATGTTCTGAAATGGTATCATTTCTTTTCTGTAAGCACTATTTTCACAGCCTCTTCTGAGTGCTAGGGTGAGGGGCACACAAAAATCAGGGGTATAGCCTCTATTGGAAGACTCCATTCCTGAATGTGAATACTTGGCTAACACTGGAGGTGGTTGGGTGTCCCTACTGAGTTCCAGCCGGGGCAAGGTAGAAAGTCATTGGTCCTGGGGGCAAGATAGCTCCCTCCAGTTTGTTCTGGTAACTTCCTATTTTCACTTTAGCCCCTTTCTAGGAAGAAAATTGCAAGCCATATTTTTCTATTTTGGAGAACCAAAGTTCATTTTTCTTCCTTACCAACTTAGAGTAAGGCCAATTCCTTTTATCATCTTAAAGCTCTTTTCAGAAATTCACTGTGAGTGAACATCAGTTCTACCTTTTCCCAGTCAAACCCTAATAATTGGGAGTGAAGACTCAGTTTGTGTCATCTTGATCACTTCATGTTCAGATCTTTGTGGCAGATGTTGGTTTCTGTACATCCATTATCTCATTTAGCATGCAGTGTGAGGAAGACATTACTAACATTCTATTGATGAGCAATTGAAGTTAAGAGAGGTTAAGGCCTTTCTCAGGAATACATGTTAATAAAAATGGTGAAGAGGGCTGGGAAGGTGGCTCAGTGGTAGAGTGCTTGCCTGGCATGCATGAAGCCCTGGGTTTGATTCCTCAGTACCACATAAACAGAAAAAGCCAGAAGTGGCACTGTGGCTCAAGTGGTAGAATGCTAGACTTTAGCAAAAGAGGATCGGAGACAGTGCCCAGGCCCTGAGTTCAAGCCCCAGGATTGGGGGAAAAAAAAATGTGGAAGAACACTTTGTAGAGTGAACCTAGATGTTTTTGCGCGCGTGTGTGTGTGTGTGTGTGTGTGTGTGTGTGTGTGTGTGTGTGTGTGTGTGTGTGTGTGTACGCACGCTGTCTTGGTGAAAGTGAACAGGCATAGATGTGCAACTGTACATGTATGTAGAGCACCAGCAGTAAAACCAGGCAGCACAAAGTACAAGTGATGTCATCACATTTCTTAGAGGAAATTTAAAAGCTAATTTAATGGGAACTTAAATTTTTTTTTGTAAAGGTATTGTACAGAGGGGTTACAGTTACATAAGTGAAGTAATGAGCACATTTCCTATTGAGCATTGTTACCTCCTCCTTTGGTTTTCCTTTACTATCCTTTCCCTCCCTCACCCCCAACTCCCCCCCTCCAAAAGTTGTGAAGTTTATTTTCAACATAGTGTCTGTACATCTAACTGTTACAATGGGTCAACCTGTACCTTATTTCAGCATTTTGTTATTTCCCTTCCCCAATAGGGACTCTCTTTTTCTCATAAAATGTTTTATCATAGAATATTAGTTTAAAAGCTAATAGGGACTTTTTTTTTGGTAAAATGTTTTATCACAGAATATTTGTAAGTAAAAGGCTATGTTTTGTTTATTATTTTGACTGGAAGAATATTTTTTACATAACTTGAGGATCTTAAGGCAATTTGAAATTTTTTTGTAAGGCAGTATAATACTATAAAATACATTTGAATTTTATATTAAAATCTTGTAGTCACTGCTCTTTTTTCTTGGGAAAGGTTAAAGGTAAACTCTATATCTTCTATATTTAAAAAAGATTATCTGGACCCTGCTATATTTGAAGACCTTTTTCCACCTTAGGATCTATTACGTAGCATACCAAATAGTTCTCTAGTAGTTTCTTTTTTGATTGTTTTTCTTATTTCTTGGGATTGCTCCCTTCCTTACAGGTAGAATGTTGTCATAGCAAGGAGATGCCTTGCTCACCTTTGGGGATTTCTTTTTTACCATTTGCACTAGTGAACTCTTATACACACAGTACAGTCAATGGAAGTGAGAGTTGAAACCGCCACCCTGCCTGGGGTGTTCCCCCTTCTATTTTACAGGTAGTATCTGTGCCATGGTGAACCTGATCTAACCCAGAGGTGATCATCTTTCTTTCTGAGGAGGTTATTGGAACCTCCTCTGTCCCAGACAGAAAAAAATCAAGCAAGCCCTTTGAGAACTCCACATCTGTTCAAGCTTTCTCTACTGGACGGAGGCCCGGAGGCCCTGGCCTTAGCAGAACTGTGTCCAGGGCACCTGAACTGTGCCTTTCGGCCTGCTGTTATTTCTTTATACAGTTATGCCATAGGCAGTAGCTCAGGACAGAATGTGGGCTGGTTGTTTTGTATTAATTTCTGGTTAGAGCTTTGAGTCAGATCTTAGTCTATTCACTGGTCACTGAAGACAATAGGATAAGAACTGGGGACCTTGAATAGGATTCCAAATTGCTGATTTAAACTAAATACATTTGCTGGACAGGACTCCCCCCTAGTGGCCAAGCTTTATAAACCCAATTTTAGTGATTACTTCAGGTATATTAAAGAGACTTTTTTAAAAGGATTGTGAATTGTTTACTATTGGAGGTTTTTTCTTTCCTTTTCCTTTCTTCTTTTTCTTGAAGTTAAACTCAGGACACTGTACATGGCCTCTTGAGTTGTTGTCGTTGTCCTCATCCTCATCGTCCCCCTTGTCCTTCTCCTCCCCCTTCCCCCCCTCCTCCCCATCCTCCCCCTTCTTTTTTCTCCTCCTTCCTCTTCCTCCTCCCCCTCCCCCCTCCTTCTCCTCCCTCCCTCCCTCCCTCCCTCCCTCCCTCCCTCCCTCCCTCCCTCCCTCCCTCCCTCCCTCCCTCCCTCCCTCCCTTTCTTTCGTCTTCTTTCTTGTTCCTTTTTTTTCCCCCCCAGTCCTGGGACTTGAGCTCAGGACCTGGGCCCCTGTCCTTAGCTTCTTTTGCTCAAGGCTAAAGTGCCTTACCACTTGAGCCACAGTGCTACTTCTGGCTTTTTCTTATTATGTGGTACTGGGGAATTGAATCCAGGGCTTCATGCATGCTAGGCAAGCACTCCACCTCTAAGCCACATTCCCAGTTCTGAGTATTTCTTAAAATACTTGTTTTTTTTTCTTCTTCAAACACATGATTGATATCCAACAAATTATTTTTTGATTCTAGTCTGGAATGCGTGCAGAATTGTTTCCCCAAAAGGTTGGCACAAAAATCACCTGAAACCAGTTTTTATTATTTTTAGTATTTCATGTATCACTGTAAACACGATGGAATTTGTCTGTGTGCCCACTCCCCCATTCCCTCCCCCCCCCCCCCCACCATCCTGCACAGTAGTATTAGAGCTTGAACTTAGGCCTTGCACCCTTGCTTGGCCTTTTCTTTCAAGGCTGGTGCTCTACCACCTGAGCTATACTTCCATTTCTGGCTTTTTGGAGATAAAGAGTCTCATGGACTGTCCAGGGTGGCTTCCAGCTGGGATCCTCAGATCAAAGCTTCCTGAGTAGCTAGAATTACAGACATGAGCCATCAGTGCTTAGGAATAGAATTTTAATATTCCAGGGGTAGAATTTTTAATAGTGCAGCTACATCTAAATCACTTCCAGTTTCCCTTTCATTCACCTAATACATTTTTTAGTAACTATTGGAAGAAAAATGAATATAATAGAGATTTTATACACTTAATTGGTACAAAGTCATATCATAAAGCATTATAGAATATTGGTAAAGTCTCAGAAAAGTATCATTTTTTTTACTTGTGACCATCTTTTTAGAAGCTTCCGTTCTTAGTGTGCTCACGTGTAATTGATGTGAACATTCAGTCAGCGTTATTTGTGGAGCCCAGTGGGGTGCCTGGGTACAAACGAGGATATTTGTAGGTTTGCCTTTCAAAGAGTTTTCTTTTTTTAGCAGTTGCAGATTTACAGAGGATGTTCCCCACCCCTCCATCTTTGGAACAGCATCCTGCCTTTTCACCTGTGATGACTTACAAAGATGGGATACTTCCAGAGACAGTGACGGCGTTAGGTATGATGGAGAGTCCTGCGGTCAGTATGGTTTCCACACACCTCCCAGAATTCAAAATGGAAGTGGAAGATGGATTAGGAAGTCCCAAGCCAGAAGAAATAAAGGTAATTGTCCGTGTACTCATGTCTTCAAGGCAGGGTGGTTTTCAAGTGGACTCATATACAGCTTTATTTTTTTGAGATGAGACATGAACTTGGTACCTGATACCTTTGCTCATTGACTGGCGCTCTGCCAACTGAGCCCTACCTCCATCCCCTCATATACAACTTTTAAAAATGACATTATTTATGTGTCATACCCACAGTTTCTAAGAATCTTTTGAGCATGAGGTACCACTGGGCATACTAATTATAGTGTCTTGACTAAACGTTTTGGTAGTAATAATTTTTTAATTCATCAATAAGAAAAATACAGTTTTTTTGTGGCTGTGTTTATGAAGCCCTGAGCAACTGTGGCACTAACACTAGCTGTTTTGTTGTTACAGGACTTTTCATATGTGCACAGACCTCCACCTTTTCAACCATTTGTGGGATCCTCCATGTTTGCTCCACTGAAGATGTTGCCGAGCCATTGCCTGCTACCTCTGAAAATACCCGATGCCTGTCTGTTTCGGCCTTCGTGGGCAATTCCTCCTAAAATCGAACAACTGCCCCTGCCCTCCGCAGCCACTTTCGTTAGAGATGGCTACAAGTACGTGCAGAGACTTTGCTCATTTTGGGCCTTATTTCAGACCAAGAGAACACTTGTTAAAAGTGGTGACAATAACAAATCATTTGAGACTTGGATGATTCATGATTTTGTGCCCATTATCTGTATAATCGTTTCTAAATGAGGTTTTTTTTTTTGTTTATACAAATTAGGATTATTTGTATAGAGAAGTGTGGTGCTCATATTTATTCATTGTGAAATCTGACTACCACTAAATCAGACATTGATAGGAGTTGGTTGTATTTTGGGAGTGGTGTTTTATGTAAAGTGATAATTTCAGTGTATTACTTAATGGCACCTTAAAATTCAGTATTAATATAGGTAAATTTCTCTGTCGCTGACCCCACATCATTTTGAAAAGCAGCAACAGTGGCAGTATGATTTGATGGATGAAAAAGGTGTTCATGAACACTGGACAGATTTCCTGGTATCTGGAAAAACAGTACTTATCTCACCAACATAATCAACTTTCTTTGGAATAAATACTGTTTTAATAAAATACAATGCTATAAAATAAGAAACCAGGCACTTAAACTGGTATTTGGGCCCAGATGAGCCCACCTGCCCCTGTAGGACAGCAAGGTCAGTAGGCCTTGGTTTGTGCCCTGTTCCCAGTGACAATGGCTGTTCGGTGGGTGGAGCTGCTGTCATGGAGTGGTGGGATCAGTGTGGTCAGAGTGTTCTGTTCTGGAGTGCTGGTGGAAATCCAGACATTTATGGTTTCTACTTTTTAAAGTCTTGGCAGCTTTTTCAGCATTATATTTTAGGAATCAATGAAACAAATATGTGGTACAGACTCGTTCTGTGGGCTACATGTTTGTGTCTTCCTAATAAACTATCTTATTGAAATTTAATGCAATAACCCAGCTTCATGTTTGTGTATGTGAAGTCAGTGACAGAATGAGAAGCTAATGGAGGCATAGTGAGAAGACCCTAGGTATGGGAGCCAGGCTACAGTATCATAAGATATACATTCATGCCTTCTCAGAGTTGTCTGTATAACATTTAATAGTCTGAGGATCCTGTTCTTCCTCCTGCTCCCCAGAACTTTGGACAGCCTCTAGAGCTAATGGCTTATTGAGGTGTCATGGAAATAACTGCATAACCAGTAGGAAAGAATGTGCTCAGAAGCACAGTGCTGTGAGTCCCTGGCAAGTGGGCGCTGTTGTACTCCAGAGGTATTCCAGCTTCCTTACTTAGTTTAGGTCCTGCTATCACACCAGCACATACCCTGCACACATGTTAGCATTCCCAGTTGTGAATAAATGAAACTTCAGGAAACACATTCAGTGGTTTAATCTCTCACATTCCTCCTGCAGGTTTCCCCTAAATACTGCACATAACCTTTTATTATTTGATAGGATAGCTTAGAGCATATGGTAACTGTTTACATCTATTACCTCTGCTCTTTGCCATCCAAAGATTTTTTTGTGTGTGTTCTAGATGGCCAGTGTGAATAAAACTTCCTATGTGGCAGTCACTGGCCTTGTGTGGTAGCTAGTGAGACTAAATCTGAGTTTGAGTTTCATTTGATTTAAGTCCATCCTGTGGAGCGAGTGGATATCTGACTGACATCATAGTTATACACAGTATGGTCCTAGTGTTGTGGTATCCAGTCCCCACCACCCTGGACCTCCTCTTGGTCATACTCAGTGTACCTGTGATCACTTGACTCAAGTCTATTGCACTTTTCTGTCTTTTTCATTGTTGTATATCCAGCTTCTAACATTATGTTAGAAGGTTGATGTTCAACTCAATTTTATTGAATATGAGAAACCAGATTATTATATCAGACGATCTATTCTTTCTACCTAGGGGGACAGTTTAAACATTTCCATTTTTAGGCAGTAGTTCTAGTTCTTTATCCAGTATGAATTACATAATTATTTCAGGGTTTTGTTGAACAGGTAAACTTGAAAGGAATCCAGTTCGAATGAAGATCATTGTTACACACTTACTATTTTGATCTGAAACAATAGTAATTGCCAACCAAATTTTCTGGATCATTTAAATCTATAGTCAAGGTACTACTATGTCTCAGATTTAAAAGTATTTTATAATGCCTGATTTGGGTTTTAAGGCTAATAGTAAAGGCATTAAAAGAATCACAAGAAAATTATTTGACAAAGCATTTCTTTATTAGTTTTTCTTCTACATTGTGAATAAGTGCATATTTCATTTATTGAAAAAACATCAGTTTAACTACAGTATTTGTTTTTTGTTTTGTGTTTTGCCAGTCCTTGGGCTTGAACTCAGGGCCTGGGCACTGTCCCTGACCTTCTTTTACTCAAGGCTAGCACTCTTGAGCCACAGCCACAGCTCCACTTCCAGTTTTTTTCTGTTTATGTGGTACTGAGGAATCTGACCCAGGGCTTCATGCACACTGGGCAAACACTTGACCTCTAAACCACATTCCCAGCCCCTAACTACAGTATTTGTACATAAGAGAATCAATACTGAAAAAAAATGCCTTTGATTTCGAAGTGTAGAGAATAGACTTGTATGCTATTTACACAGGTACATCAGAAAGTGTATCCAGAAAATGTCTTACAAGAACAAAACAGCTGTAGACACTATCTTCTGTTTGGTTATTCTTCCAAGTTATTACTGCTTATAAGAAAATAGATCATCAACTCAGTCCTAGGGAACAAAAATAACTGTACAATATGTAATACACAACATATTTAAAAATAAGAGATGGAATAAGAGTGCCTTTCATCCCACAGATATCTTTTTTTAGAAGCTAGAAAGCAGGATACACTGTTTCTCCTTCTGCAGGCACATCTTCCTAATTACCACCAAAGCCTGTTATGGCATGTGCAGTATTTCTGATAATTAAGTGCAGCACTGGCAATGGGCTAGAATCCCCCCCCTCTCTCCCGCCTCCCCCCAAAAAAACCCAGGTCACGTATTACTATGAAAATGTGAATCAAGAAAGGGTTGCAGTTGGAAAATTAGAAAAATGTTAAAATGTTATATGTATTTGATTATAACTATTCTAGTATCATATATAGATCTAGCCTCTGGGAGCAAATTTACTGGCAGAGTTTCAGGTTCAAAAATGCTGGTGTTGGGCTGGGAAGGTGGCTTAGTGGTAGAGCACTTGCCTTGCATGCATGAGGCCCTGTGTTCGATTCCTCAGCACCACATAAGCAGAAAAAAAAAAAGCTGGAAGTGGCGCTGTGGCTCAAGTGGTAGAGTGCTAGCCTTGAGCTGAAGAGCTGAGGGACAGCACCCAGGCCCAGAGTTCAGGCCCCACGACCTGACCCAAAAAAAAATTTAAAAAAAAATGCCAGTGTCTCCCTACCTACCTATGAGAGCACCCATACTCTGCTAGAGTGTACCCCTGTCCTTGTGCTTGTCTGTCTGCTTTTTGTCTGTATGTCTTCTTGCATGTTTGTTTACTTACTCAATATAGTTCTGCTAAGTTTTCTTACCACCACCACCACCACCAAAAAAAAAAGAGACAAAACCATACTCACAAGTTAGATGGAATTTCAATCCTATCATCTTTTAGCTAATTGAGCATCCAAACTCATATGCCTAAGTTCCAGTTAGTAGTTACAACTTCTCAAACTCAAATTTATTAAACTCATTGTCATGTATCCTTACAGAAATAGTGATTTTCCTCAAAAGACTGATGTGAGGATGATTTGCATGTGAAAGATGTAGAAGGAATGTGTACTGTGGAATTCTTCTTGTCTTGGTTTTCTGTATACTGTACTGACTGTTTTGTGTTCTCCTGTTCCCTCCTTTTTTAAGGGGGCTATAACAAGGACTGAACTCGGAGAGCCTTGAGCTTTTGCTCTGCTTTTTCACTCAAGGCTAATGTTCTTCTACCTTTTGAGTCATGGCTCCAGGTCCAGCTTTTTGCTGATTAATTGGGGATAAATAGCATGTCATGGACTTTTCTGCCTTGGCTGGCTTGGAGTGGGGTTTCTCAGATCTCAGCATCCTGAGTAACCTGTGAACCACAGGTGCAGTGCCACTTCCAGTTTTCTGGTGGTTTATTGGAGATAAGAGTCTCACAGACTTTTCTGCCCAGGCTGGCTTTGAGCCATGATTCTCAGATCTCAGCCTCTTGAGTAGCTAGGATTACAGGCGTGAGCCACCAACACCAGGCTTTTTTTTTTTTTTTTTTAATTTAAATCAAATGAGTAATGTACAGTGGTGGTTGGGGTGATATTGGGTAGGCTCTGGTGTCTGGACTTGCTGCCCTTCCTCATGTGATAATGCCTTCTCTTTTTTGCAGTAATGTGCCTAGTGTTGGGAGCCTAGCAGATCCAGACTATCTGAACACACCACAGATGAACACACCAGTGACACTGAACAGTGCTGCCCCAGCCAGCAACAGTGGGGCAGGAGTCCTCCCATCTCCAGCAACACCTCGTTTCTCTGTTCCCACACCACGAACCCCCAGGACTCCAAGAACTCCCAGAGGTGGGGGTACTGCCAGTGGTCAAGGGTCTGTTAAATATGACAGCACTGATCAGGGCTCACCAGCCTCTACCCCCTCTACCACGCGGCCCCTTAACTCTGTGGAGCCTGCCACCATGCAGCCAATTCCTGAAGCCCATAGTCTGTATGTCACCCTGATTCTCTCAGATTCTGTGATGAATATCTTTAAGGACCGGAACTTTGACAGTTGTTGCATCTGTGCCTGCAACATGAACATCAAAGGGGCAGACGTTGGGCTTTACATCCCAGATTCTTCCAATGAGGACCAGTACCGCTGCACCTGTGGGTTTAGTGCCATCATGAACCGCAAACTTGGCTACAACTCGGGACTCTTCCTTGAAGATGAGTTGGATATTTTTGGGAAGAATTCTGATATTGGCCAAGCCGCAGAGAGGCGCTTAATGATGTGTCAGTCCACCTTTCTTCCTCAGATGGAGGGAGCTAGGAAGTCTCTGGAGCCACCCATAAGCCTTCTCCTCCTCCTGCAGAATCAGCACACACAACCTTTTGCTTCTCTGAGTTTCCTGGACTACATTTCCTCTAACAATCGCCAAACAGTTCCCTGTGTGAGCTGGAGTTATGACCGGGTGCAGGCAGATAATAATGACTACTGGACGGAATGCTTTAATGCACTGGAGCAGGGGCGACAGTATGTGGATAATCTCACAGGTGGAAAAATAGACGAAGCTTTGGTGAGAAGTGCCACTGTGCATTCATGGCCTCACAGCAATGGTAAGTGGCCCAGAAAACAGATTTCCATTTAAAATTATCTTGGTGTGATGACAACTGAAGGCTTTCTTTACTGTGTAACAAAAATTTTAATTTTCATCTCGTCAAAAATAAAAGTCACTGAAATGAGGGCTGTATTGATTTCATCCTAGATTTAAGAAACGAGGGAATATTTTCTATTGAAACATGACTGGAGAAGAGTAATTGTTTTGTGAAAATTTCCTCTTGTATTAATCACAAGTAAGCAATTCATATTGGCATCCCGTGGCTCCTACATGTCCAAGTTGTCATGACTGTGTAAACTGGTAATTTGTGTACCCTGTTGCCTACGTCCATCCATTCTTTAAGGTCAGGTTTCCATGAAGTTGCTTCCTTGAGACTGATGGTTCAGTGGACATTTTCACCTTCCTCTGGTTTCCCAGTGTGTTGTGTCTCTTACTACAGTGCTGTGATTCCTGGAGCATATCCCAGGGTCTCTAGCATTAGTGCTGCAGGTTGGCTGGAATGATCCCTAGCTGGCTTGCATGAGGCACAGAGTTCAATCCCTAGCACTGTGGCAGTGGAGGAGATAAAAACCCAAGCTGACGAAACACTTCGGGGTTAGGCTCTAAGAGTGCCAGGCAAATCCCTTGCCTTAGCTGCTACACTCCACTGTGATGTGTGTAACACAGAGAGGAGGCATCTGCCTTTGTGAGCTCTCTAAGTTATGTGGGAAAATGAACAGTTGGACATTTATCAATTATGTAGGTCAGCACGTTGAAATCAGTCATTGTAAGAGATGAGAACATGGAACAGAGAGGCTACCTTGCACAGGAGGTTGGGAAAGACTCCCTTGGAGTGGTAGCATTTGCTCAGAGATCTTCTCACTGAGGAAGAAGAGAAAGCAGATCATGTGTCCTAGACAGGAGAGATGAGTGTGAAGGTCCGGAGTTAGACTAAATTGTGCCCTCAGGTTAGGAGTTAGCAGAGACTGGGTTATAAAGAGCCCTTAAGACATGGTGGGAATCAGGTCTTCAGAGCACACTAAAATGTGTCTGAAGAAAATGTGAGACCATCATGAGGGGCGAACAAGAATAAGAAACATGTATTCTGACCATAATTCTGATGTGGATTAGAAATTAATCTGGAAGACTTCAGATCAAATAAGAAACCATAGTTTGCCTTATGGTGGGGAAGTAGTAGACAAATTGTAGAGGTGCTTTGAAGTGTTATTGCAGGACTTGTTACTGGATTGAGTTTGGGAGGGGATTAAAGATCCCGTAAATTATGTCCTTGAATAGACAGTGCTATCGTTCATATATCCGCAGCTGTAAGACATGGTCTGGGGAGAAAGGTCATAAATGGAGTTTTTAAGATGTCTTTTGAAATCTCTGGGTAGAGACTGGGGCTGGAGCTCAGAAGACAAGTATTTGTCATATGCATGGTAATTCCAGAACCCAGAGTTCACTGAGGAGGAAAGAAAGTGTACAGGAAGCCAAGGCAGAGCTGAGCGAAATATGGATAGGGAGAGAAGGGAGCATAGAGGGGTGGAGCAGAGTGGGGCCTGTCTTAGGAAGAAGTGAGGGCTAACGTGTGTTCCAAAGCGAGAAGGTGGTCAGCACACAAAACAGTGCAGGTGAGGAGTAGAAGGTGGGCTAATCCTATCTTCTTTACTAAGAAGACAGTGTGAGGATGAAGCACCTACCCTGCCTTCCTCAACTCTGTTTTTCTGAGGGGAGAGTAATAGGCATATCTTAAATTAGACTAAAAAGGGGAATGGTAAAAGCATGTGTGGCGTGCAGAGATCATCGAATAGTCTAAGTAAGTTAAGACTCCTAAGAAAGTGTAAAGCGTTATCTTTGGTTTTACAACTGCTTAGCTTCAGACAATGTCCTGTGCTTAGCAGGTCCTTAGTGTCTCCTGAATGAATAGTTGAAGTAAAGAGACCTTCCTTTCTCCCGAAAAACTGTGGAGGATCAGCTTGAGTGGTTCCTTTCTCTGGATTGTCTGGCTGTCATGGGACAGAAAAGCAGTCTGCATGAATCAGTGGTATCAACTTGTCCTGTGAGGAACTGTGCTTCTTACTGTAGAGCAAGTTTGAAAAATGGGAAGATGCTTAAAAGTAGCAAATATTACTGTAAATGAACGAGGTGCCTTCAAATTCTATTTTATATGTACAGGAATAGGACTTACAAGAAATACTCTAGTTTTATTTTTCAGAAAGCTGTAATACCCTTATTTTCCACTTTTGGTAGAGGCAAAGGTACAGAGAAACTTCATTGTTGTTGGTGGTTATATATATTGTAATATATATAACATGTAACATATTATCTATATTATCTATAATTTATAATTATATATATTATGTATATATAAGTAAAATAAAGAGCCTAAAGGTGATTTAATTGAGGGAGAAGTACAGTGGGGAAAGCTGCCCTCAGCGCCTCTGCTCCCCAGGGAAAGCTTATGCAGGAACACAGGGCTTAGCCCCAAACAAACAACCTACATTTGTATAATTTCCTGGAGTTTTGTCCCCAAAGGTGAAAAAAAATTCTGAGGATCACCAATACAGGCTAATAGAAGCTGTTCTTCATTGACTTAGGAGCTTATCTATACGGGTCTTAAAGAGTACCTGCGTCTCACTCAGATTTAGTTGGTAGACATGTCTTACATGTTTCTTCAAGTCTTTTTCTTGTTCAGCCAGAAAAGTAGGTATGAGGAAAGGTCTCCAGGAGCCCAGTCAGGCAAATTCATAGCATATCACTTCAAGTCTGTTATGCTGTTCCCACAGACCTTTTGAGAATGCGGTGAGTGTTAGGGGCCTTCCATCCAGAGAAAACACATACACATTCACATGTGTGTGCTTGCATAGAGGTTAACATCTCTTCCCAGGGTGACTGTTGACAGAAGGAACATTTACATTATCCTACCCAGTGAGCCCCACTTCTTGTGTGTGTTTAAGGTGACTGGATCCTGTTGCTGCTTCTGCCGTGTTTCTGTATGCTTCAGGCTGCCTTCAGTGTCCCTTTTTCTCCTTATGCATTCCTTATTTGTTGGGAAAATATTTTATATTAAGAGCATTCCAAATGCTTTTTTAAGCGTCTCTTTCTTGTATCCTAACTTAACATGTAGCCAAAGCATTTTTATTTGTAAATGGAAGTATATGATAATCAAGAACTATTGCAGAGCTCTTAGGAAAATTTTGGAAACAAATCTTTCTCTTGTCAAACCATTTTTTAGTTAAACTCTCTTATTTGTAGTAACTCATTTCCCTTTTACTAACTTTTTATTACCAAGTTGTCAGTTGTTTTCTAATTGAGAAGATCTTTTAACCCCTAGGTCCAGAATCCTAGATACTCCTGTAGCTAATTAATGTGTGTTGTGGGTTAACAGAGATCCTCTCTGCTCTCGTGTCTCTTCCAGTGCTGGACATCAGCATGCTCTCCTCCCAGGATGTGGTGCGCATGCTGTTGTCTCTGCAGCCCTTTCTCCAAGATGCCATCCAGAAGAAGCGCACGGGCCGGACCTGGGAGAACATCCAGCACGTGCAGGGGCCACTAACCTGGCAGCAGTTCCATAAAATGGCAGGACGTGGAACCTACGGTAGAGTCCCCTCCTTCTACTCTTTGCCAACGACCAAGTCCTTGCTTCATTGATGAGATGGAACATTTGTCTTTATTATTACTATTGTTTTATGAATTTTTATTTCTTAAAGTTATTTTTGGAGTCCAGTTTTCTAAGCATTCTTGGGATAATTCAAGTGAGACAGGAAAATCATCTTTGACAGGCATAACTGTGTGAAGAGTTAGACTCTCATCTTTCCTGTCCTCAGTTCTCTGATTGATGTCTCTGTAGTCACCATCACAATACTGCTCTGAAATGCAATGTAGTTAGTGCCACTTGGAAAGCTAACTTCCCTGTGTTTCAGTTTGCCTTATCTTTTGGAACCTTTACAAGTAAATTCTGACTCATTTAATTAGGGGTCTTCACTAGGGACTGTGTAATTAGATGATCTGGGAAATTCTTTGCAGAGTGCGGTATCAATAGGCTGTGACATTTCACATGGCAGGATCAGGAGTGGTACGCCAGGGGCCGTGCGGGCCTTGGTTGTGGGCAGCAGGCTGTGAGGCGCCTTCCTAATGTTGCTGCTGTTTTAGGCTCAGAGGAGTCCCCGGAGCCGCTGCCCATCCCCACTCTGCTGGTGGGCTATGACAAGGACTTCCTGACCGTCTCTCCGTTCTCCTTGCCCTTCTGGGAGAGGCTGCTGCTGGACCCGTACGGGGGCCGCCGCGATGTTGCCTATATTGTGGTGTGTCCCGAAAATGAGGCCTTGCTCGAAGGAGCCAAAACTTTCTTCAGGGACTTGAGTGCTGTGTACGAGGTGAGAGCAACCTTTTTATGAGGGCACCCCTGTTCTCCTGACTCGACTGTTTGAAAGTGCAAGCTTGTCTGTTGAAGTTAGGTCTCTTAAGGACACCACGAATGGAGGTGAAAGAGTTCACTTTAAGAGATTTTTTTCTGGAAATGAATTGTTTTATTCCTGTAGGTTTGCATTTTATTAGATAAAGAAGACATTCCTGCACTAGCCTTATGTGGCTGAAAATTCCACCCTGTTTTCCCATTCTGAGCTCAGAGTTTATAAGCAGTACTCACTGCAGGAGAGAGGTCTTTGTCTAAGAGCTTTACGAAAAGCATACCTGCTCTTTTGATTTATTTCGGGGAGTAGGTAGATAGGTAAGAGTACCTGAAAATGTTATAAAAAAAATAGTTTAGCTAAAAAAAAATTGGAGCTAAAAGATGTGCAATGAATAATGTACCTATTGTGGTTTAACACTACTTAAATTCATCTTAATACAAAAATTTTGATTCAGATAAAAAAAGTAATGGCCAAATATACGCACCATTGGGGGAGGGGGGAGGCTGGGAAGGGATGTGAAGGGTAAACAAAGGAGGAGGCTGCAATGCTTGGTAAGAAATGTACGCATTATCCTGCCCACGTAATTGTAACTCCTCTGTACAGTATGTTCACAAATAAAATTAAATTAAATAAAAAAAAAACAAAAAAAAAACAAATATAAGCACCATGTAGATATCTCATATCTTAAGTGTATAAATTCCTGGTAGTTTTGAAAAGTTAGATTCATGTCTGTCTGTAAAGAGTGTCACATTTCTTTTGCTGAAGTACATAAACTGTGAAGTTCTTTGTGACTTATATGTTGAGTATCTTCATATTTGGCAAGGTTAATTGAAATTAATATCTGTTTGAATGTTTATAACTGTGTCAGGCACATTGTAAGCATTTTATTTTTATTTTTTTTGCCAGTCCTGGGACTTTGAACTCTGGGCCTGGGTGCTGTCCCATAGCTTCTTTTGCTCAAGATGAGTGTTCTATCACTTAAAAAGCCACTTATGGCTTTTTTTTAAAATAGTTTATTGGAGATAAGAGTCTCATGGACTTTCCTGCCTGGGTTGGCTTTGAACCATAACCCTCAGCCTTCTGAGTAACTGGGATTATAGGCATAAACCACCAAGGCCTAGCTCACAAGCATTTAAAAAGTGGTCCTTGACTAAGATGCTGAATCTCAAATTCCAAAGCAGAACATTCCTATTTATAAATGTATGGGTAAATGTGGAACCCAAGTAAATTTAGGAGTTAGTTGAAAGAATGGAGGTGCTCAGATGTGATGTAATGGCATCTGCTAAGCCATACAAATCTCAGTATAGTCATTTCTTAGCACTGCCTGGTCTTTGGATGCAACATACTATTAGTTCACAAGTAGTCTATCACAGACAACTTGTCTCAGCAACTTTTAAAGCACATCATCATCTCGAATGGAGCCTTCAGTATATGCTACAAAGCATAAGGGATTTCTAGATCTTTTTAGAAGGAGTAGCACTATTGTTCTTAACGACTTTACTAGGGATACTCTTTTGGCAGTAATTCACACTTGCTTAGGATTAGAGTACTCAAGAGGTTTCTTGGGGGCCGGGTCAGCCTTCCCTTCCTCACCTCTATTAAGGGACACTAATGTAAGCAGTTTACTTTTCAGGGTATTCTGTTCATTTTTGGGGGGGATGGGGTCTGAACTATGGGCCTGGGCGCTGTCCCTCAGCTCTTCAGCTCAAGGCTTGCACTCTACCACTTGAGCCATAGCACCACTTTCGGCTTTTTTTTTTTTTCTGCTTATGTGGTGCTGAGGAATTGAACCCAGGGCCTCATGCATGCAAGGCAAGCGCTCTACCACTGAGCCACCTTCTCAGCCCCTTCTGTTCATTTTTTTGCCATAACCACCCAGTGAGTATCCTGGAGAGTAAGGGCAGAATCTTACTGTGCTCAATTAACTATTTATTTTTTTAAAAAGTGATCAGGCCAGATGCTGGTGGCTCACGCCTGTCATCCTAGCTACTCAGGAGGCTGAGATCTGAGGATCACAGTTCAAAGCCAGCCTGGGCAGGAAAGTCCATGAGACTCTTATCTCCAAGTGGCACTGTGGCTCAAGTGATTGAGTGCTCGCCTTGACCTGAAGAGCTTAGGGAAAGTGCCTAGGCTCAGAGTTCAAGCCCCATGATGTACCCCTCCCCCCGCCCCCCCAAAAATGATCAGCATGTCTACTGCTTCAGTGACCTCTGCTATTGGTGATGTCCAGAATGTTTTTAACCATATAGATGACCCCCTAAAATTTTAATGGTGTGGGGAAACATGATTACTTAAGGATTATAGAGGAGGTGTTGGTGAACAAACATCTCAATCAGCCTTAGTAGTCAGGAATCTGGTGTATTTATTTGCTCATTAGCAACCAGGTAGTGCTCAACATTGTCCCGTCATCTTTGCTTAGGCAAAGAAACACTTTTCCTTAGAGCCCACATTTTGGAGGTAAAGACAGCAATTTTAGGGCACATTATAACAACCAGAAAGGAGCAGCTGATGATAATGGTTTGGTTGTGTGTGATAACTTGACATGGGGAAGTGCCTGCGCATTTTTGCCAGCAGAAGGTAACAAGAATGGAATGAGGGGGCACTGGTCAGTAACCATCTTGTTTTGTGGTCTCAGATGTGTAAGCTTGGGCAGCACAAGCCCATCTGCAAAGTGCTACGCGACGGAATCATGCGTGTGGGGAAGACTGTGGCCCAGAAGCTGGCAGATGAACTTGTGAGCGAGTGGTTTAACCAGCCCTGGAGCGGCGAGGAGAATGACAATCATTCCAGACTCAAACTTTATGCGCAAGTTTGCCGCCATCACCTAGGTAAAGGACAAAGTAGAATTTGGGGAGTAAACACAGTTAATCCTGTCCTCCTATGGTTGCAGCATTGTATTTCTTTTAAGTTATGTTAGGATTCCATTTTTATACTTAGGTCTTTTTGGTGTTCTAGGTAGTGAAATCCTAATTATATGTGGCTATATATTCTTTAAAAACTTGCATAAAGTTGCTTTAAAGAGGTTATATCTATTAACACCATATTTTGAAACCTCAGCATCACATGGGAGAAAACCTTAAGCTCGTGAAGCTATACGAGCATAAGGCATCATGATGGCTGTGAAACACATGGTTTTTCATTTCTCAGTAAAAGTACATAGAAACAGTCTGAAAGGAAATACTAGAAGTGATTATTTTCAGTTTCTTTTTGGATAAGCTTCTTTTAACTTGGTAGTACTGGACTTTGGAACTCAGGGCTCTACTCTTGAAAGACAGGTGCTCTACCACATTTTTTGTTTTGGTAATTGCTGCTGTTATTATTTTTATTATTATTATTGTTGTTGTTGTTGTTGTTGTTGTTTATTGATGGTCCTGGAACTTGAACTCATGGCCTAGATCTTTCTAGGCTCTATCAGTTGAGCCACACCTCCAGACCTTTTTTGCATTGGTTATTTTTGAGGTAGGGTTATTTTCTGTTCTAACTGGCCTGGGTTGTGAACCTCCAACGTGTGCCTCTTGGTATCTCTGGGGAAGACAGGGCACCACCAGGGGCCCTCTGCTGCACACAGCCATTCACTGAGATGACATTTTGTGAACTTCTTTTTCCTTGGGCTGGTGTAAAACGGTGATCTCCAGATTTTTGCTTTCCAAATGGCTAGTGGCCACTGGACCCAGCTGCTTTGGTTAGTTTTAATGCAGCTGCGTAGCTGGGATGACAGGTATGTGTCATTAACTCAGCTTTCTCTTGGTTAAAATGCAGGCCCATGAACTTTTTACTCAGTCTGGCTTCAAACCACAATCCTCCCCATCTCTACCTCCCAGGTAGCTAGAATTACAGATGTGAGCCACTGTGCTTGGCTGTCACACAGGTTTTATAATAGTTGCTTCCTGTGTGCATCAGTGTTTGCAGAATATATAAGCCAATGCAGGTGGGGAGTCTAAGGTGTCATGATCAGTGTTGCATCCTGAAAGCATCATTTTTTAAGGTGCTTATCTGAATTTCTGACTACTCTCTCTGACACTGCGGAGCTCTCTCATGGTGGTTGTCTGCATGGATTCTTACAGCACCTTACTTGGCTACTCTGCAACTCGACAGCAGCCTGTTGACCCCACCCAAGTACCAGCCTCCACCGCCAGCAGCCCAGGGACAAGCTACTCCTGGGACTGCTGGGCCTTTAGCTCCAAACTCAGGCTCAGCAGCTCCCCCAGCTGGCAGTGCATTCAATCCCACCTCTAACAGCAATTCTGCAAACCCTGCAGCAAGTACTTCCTCAGCTGGCTCCTCTGGGCCTCCAGTTTCCTCGGCTGCCTCCGCCCCTGGGATTAACCAGATGAGCACTACCTCGTCTTCAGGCTTCAGCGGTGGTGTGGGAGGGCAGAACCCCAGCAGTGGGGGTGGCTCTATCGATAGAACACAAGGGAACATTGCCTGTGGCGGAGACCCTGAGCAGGGGAGCTCTACCCAGCCCTACCAGGATGGACAAGACAGGTATGTTACTTCATTGAGCCAGAGAAGTGGCTTCTAATTGGACCTCTCTCTCCCCTGCAACCTCATAAATCTCTAGATCCAGTAGAATGCTTTGTTTCTCTTCTTTGTGACAGTTGTCGATCTGTAGCTGCAGTAAGAAATTGGAGGCTTGTAACATATTCAGACAAACTATTAAGCATATTAACTTACAGTTAACTTGGTATATAACCTCTTTGTACAGTATCACCACAGAAAATAAAGAGGAGTTGAAAAAAGAAATCTCCCTTTTTAGAGGACTATGCAGGCTGAGTATGCCCTCTTCTGAAATGCTTGGGACCTGAAGTATCTCAGATTTTGGCGAATTTTGAATTTTGGAATATTTGCATGTGCCCTATTGATTGAGAATTCCTCATCTGAAAACCTGAAATCCCAAACCCAAAATTTTTGTGCTTTATGTCAGGTTTTTTAATTAGGAATGCTGGATGTGTATTGTTATTTCCCATCTGGCCTAGATGCTGGCTAGCTTGGTTTGTGTGACCCATCCTGTCCCATTTAAATCTGGAGTCATTGTCCAGGCAGTCAGCTTGCTCTAGGACTGATTTGTTCTATGGCATTGACACTTACTTTGTCCACCTTACAAATGACTCTCTGTGCAGCGTTACCGAAAGGGAGAGAATAGGAATTCCCACGGAGCCCGACTCTGCAGACAGTCAAGCCTACCCTCCAGCTGTCGTCATTTACATGGTGGACCCGTTCACCTACACTGCAGAGGAAGACTCCACGTCTGGAAACTTTTGGCTGTTGAGCTTGATGCGCTGCTATACAGAAATGCTGGATAATTTACCTGAGCATATGAGAAACTCTTTCATTCTCCAGGTTAATCTTTGCAAGATTATTCTTTACATTAGTTGTTGTTACAAAAATTCATAACAACATGAGTTGTTTTTTTTTTTAATTGGGAGACTATGTAAGTTTAAAAGGAAAAAAGATACATTTACAATTTGGCTTTTTAGATTCAACAATCGTATTTCCATTATGGTGTATTTCTGCCCCTTTTCTCCATTTTTATGTGATCAGGATTGTAATTTAAATATAAATTTTAGTCTTTTCTAGTTAATGTTATTCATGAATATTTTGTCATTTTACTTAAAATTCTCACAATTAACATTTTTAATGACTATTTTCCATATATGGGTGGCCAGTTCATTTTCACTACTCTAAAGTAGTCAGAGCAAACATGCTGTGCTTCCCTTTTTTTCACATTGTTTTCTAAAGTGGCTTCTTGAATGTAGCTACTGAAACATATCACCATATTCCTTTCCAAAAAGATTACACTTCTGTACATTACTTTTGTCACTGGATGAGCAAACTAGCCTTTATTGTACCTTTGCTAGCTTTATAGTAGAATGATGTTAGAATGATGTCACATTTTAGCTGAAGAGTGATACCTTGGTTAGCTTGGTCTTGTTTTGCTGTCTCTTCAGTGAAATATTAGTAGTAAAATAGTAGAGTAGATTGTTGCTGGTTTCTCATTATTTGAAGTCTGTGTTTGAAATGATTATATAGTAATTCCTATATGCTGCATGTATACATTGTGCCTACAAAGAATGTATTAAAATGTACCTTCTACAACTTTGAGGCCATAGTAACAGTAACCTGAGAATTACTAGAACTGAATTTTATACCAATAGAAGCAATTAGGATTTAATGACAGCCCACTTGACATTTGCATATTTTAAAGCTAAGGCTTTCTTTTACCTCAAGAATTGCATGCCGTTTTATTTTCCAGGTGTCTTACAAGGCATTGTCAATCTCCATTTCTAGGGGTTTAAAATGATTATTGTTTGTGTTTCTAGATTGTGCCTTGCCAGTACATGCTGCAGACAATGAAGGATGAGCAAGTGGTCTACATCCAGTACTTGAAGTCCATGGCATTTTCCGTGTACTGCCAGTGCAGGCGGCCGCTGCCCACACAGATCCACATTAAGTCCCTCACAGGATTCGGGCCTGCAGCCAGCATTGAGATGACCCTCAAGAACCCAGAGGTCAGCACTGGAGGGCAGAAACCTGATAAAAGAGTACTTGTACAACAAAAACACTAAAATGGAAACCATGAACGTGTTTTTCTAACTCCCAGATTGGTTGGTGGCTTGGTCAGTCTTCTGCTCTTATAGAAGACTTAGCAAGTCTCTTTAATCTTCAAAATAGAGAAGGTCCTTCTTTAAAACTTTGAGAAAATAAGTAAGTTCTTCCTTATTTTCTTCTGATGTAGGATTTAAGGCAATAGCCTACATTTACTTTGTTCTTTATTTTTCTGGACTTTTGGATCCTAAAATGCAAACTCTGCCCATTGCACTCTGATTTCTATTTTGACAGAGTAGTGTTGTATGTTTACCACTTTTTTGCATACTTCAGTTTCTCATGCATGCTCTCCCTGGTGCTGCTTGCTCATTCACCTCAGTGCTACTGCGTACATGTGAGTGTTTTTCCCTTCCATCTTCGTGGACCTGCTTCCAACAGTGAATGTACCTCAGAGGGAATTTTAGATGGCTAAAGCCATCTAAAATCATCTTAAGCAAAAGTTTTACATTTTCCTTGTATTTTTAATGATCTTTTCTTCAACAGAGGTGTCACAGAACAGTGTTTACAGTTTTCAAAGCTTTACAACATCAGATCCACAACTCTTCACTTTAAGGGACCTTTTTTAAACACTAGCTTCTGAAGAGTATCATTGGCAATGTGCTTCTCTGCACAAAACACTTACCCTTTCCTAAGTAAAAGCTGGGAGGTAAGAAGTGAAGCAAATAGTTGATACTGTGTTTGTGGTTCACTCTAATACTAGGGAAGAAAGCTGCTCTGCTGATGACCTACATTTATCCTGGTGTTAAAGATACTTTCTATTTTTTGACAAAACTATGGACAGCCTCCAGACACCCCTAAAATGTTCCTTCCAGACTTCTATCAACATAACCTTGTTCATGTCAGTAGTGAGTCACCATTTGATTGCTTAACATTCAGATTGTGTGGCTATCACAATGTACTGTCCACTTCACTATTAATGAAAATGGAGGCTATTTTCAACTCGGAGCTGTTATGATTAGTACTAGTATAAATACACTGGCAAATGTTTTTGGGGAAATGCAGGTATGCGCGCGCACGCGTGCGCGCGCGTGTGTGTGTGTGTATTAGTATGTGTTCAGATTAAGCAAATATTGTCAAATATTCTTCCAAAGATATTACACCACAGTGTTGGAAAGTTCTAGTTATTCAATATTCTTACCGATTAGATTTTCTGCTATTGTTATTTTACGTATTCTGATGGATATTTATAGTGTTATTCCATAATGGCTTCAGTTTCTGCTTTTCTAATGTCTAATGAAATTGGCCAAAACCAGTTTACCTTTTCTAAAATAGTAAGTTTTAATAAGCAAACATTGGGTTCATTGAGTTTCCTAGTTGTATCAGTTACGTTTTATTTATTTTAATTTATTTTATTTAGATGTACTGGAGCTTGAAACTCAGGGCCTTGTACTTACTAGTTGCTGTACCACTTGAGCCATGCCCTTTAGCCCCTTTTTTATTTTAGTTATTTTTCTGGTGGCGTCTTGAGTTCTGGCATCAGTACCGTCTTCCTACTTGGGGTCTTCTGCATTGTTGGGATCAAAGGTGTTAGCTACCTTGCACATTATATTGGTTTGAGATGAAGGTTTCACTAACTTTTTTTTTGCAGGGGTGGGGGGGGGCTAGTTTTGGGGCTTGAACTCAGGGCTCGGCCACTGTCCCTGAGCTTCTTTTGTGCTAGCACTCTAACCACTTGAGCTATAACCCCACTTCTGGCCTTTTCTGTTTATGTGGTACTGAGGAGTTGAACCCAGAGCTTTATGCATATTAGGCAAGCATTCTACCACTAAGCCACATTCCCAGCCCAACACTTACCTTTTTTTTTAAAGCTGGGTCCTCCTCCCAGGCCCTGCCTTCAGAATAGCTGGGACGACAGAGGAGAGCCAGTGTTCCCAGTCCTAAACCATGTTTCTGTTGTCTGTGCTTGTCACTAGTGTTTATATAAACATGGGGTGGGGGTCGGGGAATGGACAGAGTTGGAGCCTGCTTTTTTAATCTCACCCTGTTGGTTCCCCTCAGTGTTGTTTTAGGTTCTATTATAAACACTAAGTTGAATGCTTTGTGTGGATTTTGCTTTTTATTTTGATTTCAGCGGCCGAGCCCAATCCAGCTTTACTCCCCTCCCTTTATATTGGCCCCAATCAAAGAGAAGCAGACGGAGCAAGGAGAGACCCTTGGAGAAGCAAGCCAGAAATACAATGTGCTCTTTGTGGGCTACTGTCTGTCTCATGACCAGCGCTGGCTATTGGCTTCCTGCACTGACCTCCATGGGGAGTTATTAGAGACCTGCATTGTAAATATTGCTTTACCAAACAGGTGAGAGGCCCTTGATGCTTGTGGTGTGTGTAAACTGATGCTGCCCTTTCCTCCACATGGGACTCTGTAACTCTTCTATCTAAATGCAATGGAGACTCATGCATGTGCATGCTCTTTGAATGTTTTTTGCCTCACTGAGTGAGTAGTGGCTGTGATTCATGGAGGGACTCCTTCCCTACTTCTTTTCATTAGATCACGGAAGAGTAAAGTGTCTGCCCGGAAGATTGGACTGCAAAAGTTATGGGAGTGGTGTATTGGGATTGTCCAAATGACATCTTTGCCCTGGAGAGTTGTCATCGGACGTCTTGGTCGGCTCGGCCACGGGGAGCTTAAAGGTGAGAAATCTTGAAGCAGTGTTTGCAAGAAGCAGAGAAAAAAAAGGATGAGTAATGTCATTGGCTGAGCAAAGCAGGGAAAAGTGTTAAACTTGGTAATGAGATTGAGGCAGATACTTTCTGATTGTGTTCTATAGATACAGAATAAACCATAGTTTTTTCTTGAGCAACAAAATCCATTTCCCAAACAAATATTAAATGCAAAACAAAAAAAGTGTTTTATTAATATAAAAGTGATATTCAGTAAATTTCAAACACTAATACATATATTGTATGTGTATAGTAATAGATACATTGTGTGTGTGTGTGTGTGTGTGTGTGTGTGTGTGTGTGTGTGTGTGTGTGTGTGTGTGTGTAATAGAGATAGAGATAATAGAAATTGTACTTGTTCGATCATTGGTGATGAGTTTTGAATTTCTCTGATTTGGTACCACAATAGCAAACAATCTTACTCCTTATTCATAAGGACAAGTGGTTACATGTAAGACATTGCCAGTTACTTTTCAGTGTGGAGGCATGAAAGAACAGAGTTTTAAATTGTATCTCCAAGTATATCTGCCACTGCTTCAATTTCTCGCAAACATAATGATCGGCCAAGAAGCTTGGAAAGTACTGACCACCACCAGCTGCTGTGCCTGGCACAATGCCCAGCCCAGCTACTGGCCTCATGTAGCTACTTCACAGTTTCCACATGAGTAATAGGAACACAATTAGAGCCTTATTAATTACACACACACACACACACACACACACACACACACACACACACACACACACACACACACACACACACACACTCTCACATACACACACACACACACACACACACACACACACGTAGGACCTTTCTAAGGTCTGTTTAAAATAAAGCTTATGTCACCAATTACTTTTCGGACTTCCTGCATGCATAGACATTAACGTCAGCAAAGTTTGTCACGGACCAGAGAATAAATAGTTCTCCCTTTGCAGGCCAGATGGTCACCACTGCAGCTACTTGACTCTGTTTGGCAATGTCAAGGCAACTATGAGAACAGCTTTGCTAATAAAACTTTATACAAACACTTAGTGGGCAGGATTTGGTTTGTGTTAGGGTATGGGATTATATCTTTACTGGAAATTGACATCAGAAGTTTGTGGAGACCCTGAAACAAAACCCCTGATTCAGACAGAGCCTATCATGCTGTAGGCCCTGCTTGCATGCCGAGTACCTCCCTTTTGGCAGTGCAGGTGAGGTCTCCATGCCATGTTTCTATAAGTATTATATCACAGGTTTGAAGAAAAGCTTCTGCTCTACACAGAGGGTTTTTTCAGGAATGTCACACTTAACATTTTGTATCAGCAGCCTAGAGGTTAACACATTAGGAGATTCATCACTTCATTCTGTGAGATTTCCTGTCTTTCTCCCTAGTCTACTTTTTAGCCAGTCTTCTTTTTTAAAGGTTTTTGAGCTATTTCTAACCCATGGGAGGGAGAGGGGATGGTCAGAGTGTAATAAGAAAGAAAAGGAGGAGGGATGTAGTCTAGTGTCTAGCACCAAGTATGCCAACAGGAAGGGCCCCATCCCTCCTTATCTCTCCTACAGAAGAGGGGAGTGAGTGTGGAGATGGGAGACCTTGCAGGTCTGCAGTGCAGGGCAGATAGGAGCCGTTAGTCTTGGGAAGCAGCTTCTGAATTTCAGCTCTTTGTCCGGGTACTGGTGTTGAGACGGCTCCCTCGGTTGGTTTTGAGATAGGTCACTCATATCTGTCTTTTTTTTTTTTTTCAATTTAAAAATATATATCCATCATGTTTCTGGCCACTCTTTATTTAACTCACTTTAGTTTGAGGTTCATTTGGAATCTGAAAATGTTTCCCTTGCTCCTAAGGGAAAGAAACAGCTTGTTTGACAAACCATGTGCCAGTAGAGTGGCATTTGATCAGTGCACTGTGACAGGACAGCAGCTTGCTGCATAAGACAGTGCATACCTTGGGGTCAGACAGGTTAAAAGAGTTAACAAGAGCTCTTCTCTTCCCAAAGTACTGTCCTTCCTCAATGCTCAGATTTAATCTAGTGTTTCTGTTTGGAGACAGCGAATGAGTGTTAGAAAGGCAAATATGGCCAGCTCTCAGTGTGAACCTGGGTATGGCATTCTTCAGAGGACACACGCTTACCTCTTGTTCTTTGGACACTGGAAGAACCGGTTCCTACATTTCTGCTACTGCTTGCCTCTTGTGGAAGTAAATCCCCTCCAGCAATAAACAGAATGGAAGTTCTTCTAAATGTGCTTTCATCCAAAGAAAAGTGTTGGGCACAGCAAAGGGAGAGAGAGAGAAAAAGGCCAAGAAGGAGAAAGGCCAGGAGTGACAATGGCTTATTGGCAATTTCAGTGCCTACGTCTACCAATGTCGGTGCCGGCCTCTGAAAGACAATCTGCACAGGATAGTAAAGCTCTGCTTCTGTGTTAATAAGGGGTGTAGAACTCAAGGATCACTTTCTTTATAGTGAGGAGAGAATATGGGAAGCCATTTCCCTTTAGGGTCCAATCACATCAGTATGAGTTCTAAAGATTGTATCTGTGCTATCTGACTTCAGATTGGAGTATCCTCCTTGGAGAATGTTCACTACAGACAATCAGCAAACAGCTCAAGGACGTGTGCCGAATGTGTGGGATCTCTGCTGCAGACTCTCCTTCTATCCTCAGTGCCTGCCTGGTGGCCATGGAGCCCCAGGGGTCCTTTGTAGTGATGCCAGGTAAACCTCTCATCAGCTTCACTACTAGAGACATGGGTGGAGTGCGTCGTTATTGTCTCTTTGTAAGAGAAGATTGAATTTTGATCTATAAAGTGGGAATCATTTGATTTCTTCAGTGGGAATGATTTGCGATTTCCTTCCTTCCTTCCTTCCTTCCTTCCTTCCTTCCTTCCTTCCTTCCTTCCTTCCTTCCTTCCTTCCTTCCTTCCTTCCTTCCTTCCTTCCTTCCTTCCTTCCTTCTTTCCTTCCTTCCTTCCTTCCTTCCTCCCTCCCTCCCTCCTTTCCTCCTTTCCTCCTTTCCTCCTTTCTTCCCTCCCTTCTTCCCTCCCTCCCTCCCACCCCCTTTCCTCCCTCTAACTCCCTTTCATATTTGAACTTCGTTTTGGAGATAGATATTGTCCAGCTTTACAAGCAGCCCTAAAGGATATGTCTAGCCTCTCTAATGAGGATAAGGGCTGGAGCAAAGGAGAGAGAGCCATTCAGCAGCAGGCCTGGCACATAGGAGTCTCTTAGTAGTGCATAACCAGCATACAGAGCTGTGGAAAGTTTGTAAATTCTGTCTGGCTTTTGATGAACAGCTAAACTTTATACTTTTAAAATATGTTCTTACCATCCGATAACAGTACATCTTTGTTTTCTATCCACACTCCCTGTGAGAAGTGAGTGGAGTTGTGGTGTGAGCTAGACTCTCTGGTCTAGGGCTCTTTGGACTGCACACCACACAGGTGGCCTGTTGAATGTTTGAAGATGAAGGTCTTAAAAATGGCCCCGATACGAGTAAAATGGCATGAGTAAGGAGGAGAAATGCTTAAGTAATTTTAAAAAATACTTGGTGAGTGGAATTCAAGTATGACTTAACATTTCCAGTGTGAGTTTAGATTCTCATGCTGTATGCTTGCGTCAGGGTCCCTGAATGTATTTAAGCGGTTGGGACAGTTTGAAGTGCATTAGGTGCAGACCACTCCCATTCAGTCTGTCTGGAAACTTTGTTCTTGAGCTGGTCCCTGTTGAGTCAGAGAAGCTGACGGAGGTTTTGTCCTTAAAGATGCTGTCACGATGGGCTCGGTGTTTGGCCGAAGCACTGCACTGAACATGCAGTCCTCTCAGCTGAACACCCCTCAAGATGCTTCTTGTACACACATACTGGTGTTTCCCACATCATCAACCATCCAGGTAGCTCCAGCCAACTATCCCAATGAAGATGGGTTCAGCCCCAACAACGGTGAGTAGAGGACCTTCATGAGGACACTTCCTGAGCAGAACACAGAGAGAGAGCATGGGGCATGGTTGTAATGACACATGAACCATGAGGAGGGGTGGAGATCTGAGAATCTTGGGGGTTTGAAAGCTTCAAGTAGTCTCCACTATAACTCTGTTACTTCTTTTTCCTCACTACAACAAAGTACTTAAGAAGAACAACTTAAGGGAGGAAAGATTTACTTTAGCTCATGTTTTAGAGGTTTCAGTCTGTCATGGTGGAGTGTGGTAGGCAAGGCAGAGAAGTTCATATCATGGTGGCTAGGAAGAAGAAAGAGAGACCTTGGGCTGTGGTGGGCTTCTCTCTCTGCCCTGTCTCCTTTGCCCTGTCCCTCCCTCTCCATTTGGGTTCTGAGCTTCTTGATGCTATTTTCCACATTCCGAGTGGGTACTTATCCCGCCCCTGCCCCAATCCTTCTGGAAATGCCCTTCCACCCAGTGTGCTTTGCTGATCTCCTAGAAGCTTCTCAGTCAGGTTGGCAATCAAGATTTCCCATTACAGTTACCAAGCCCCAAGGATTAACATTCCTCTATTTTCATTAAAGGCAAAAGTAATGATTGATTGCTTGATAGAGTCTTGCCGGAGCGTTACTTTGAGTAAATTTGTTGATCTGATTTTTCTTTTTTCTTTTTTTTTGGTCCATTGTGGGACTTGAACTTTGGGCCTGGGCGCTGTCCCTCAGCTCTTCAGCTCAAGGCTAGCACTCTACCACTTGAACCATAGCACCAATTCCAGTTTTTTCCTGGTAGTTTACAAGAGATGAATCTCACAGACTTTCCTGCCCAGGCTGGCTTTGAACTGCAATCCTCAGATCTCAGCCTCCTGAGTAGCTAGGATGACAGGCATGAGCCCACTGGTACACAGCAGAGATCATATGGAGAATTTTTTTTCTCTTTTCTTTTTTGTTTTTTGTCAGGCATGGGGCTTGAACTCTAGGCCTGAGCACTGTCCCTCAGCTCTTCATCAAGGCTAGTGCTCTACCACTTGAGCACAGCACCACTTCTGGTTTTCTGGTGGCTTATTGGAGATAGGAGTTTCACAGCCTTTCCTGCCCAGGCTGGCTTTGAACTGTGATCCTCAGATCTCAGCCTGCTGAGTAGCTAGCATTACAGGCGTGAGCCACCAGTGCCTGGCTTATTGATCGGATTTGAATGTGTGAATGAATACTTGGGATTCTAGTGTGCTATAATCAAATAATTTTTATTTGATTCCAAAGGAATCAAACAGTAAAATTTCCATTTTATTCACCTATTTGCATTGTTTTTGAAGAATTTTCAGTAGGTACTGGCATTTACTAATGTTAAACAGGGAGGAAAAAATAATACCAAATTTTATATATAATACAGAAATATAGGATACAAAAAGAAAGCATATTAAAAATGTTGATGGTGAGTGAGTTGTGGGTATTTCAGTTTTGTCACTTTTCTTTCCAAATTCTTATGCGGTGAATGTGCCCTATGGTGGATGTCTGGGGGAGAAGTTTTGAAGGTGTGCATTGTGTTTGACCTGCTCTCGCATGGGCTTCCTTTACTGTTGGGGCAGGTTCACATTGTGAGAATGAGTCTACTTTGTTCTCAGATGCTGCCAGCTTGAAATGTGTGTAATAGTCCAGTTGTTCTTTAGCTGTTTGACATTTTTTAAGTAGTCAGGCCATGTCTGTAGCAGAGCATGGTGTTGGTGAGGGTAGACCTGTCGATTTCTCTTTTTAATTCTGATATTTTTCTCCTCCCTTCTAGATGATATGTTTGTGGACCTTCCATTCCCAGACGATATGGACAATGATATTGGCATATTAATAACTGGGAATCTCCACTCCTCCCCCAACTCCTCCCCGGCACCCTCCCCGGGCTCTCCCTCTGGAATTGGTGTGGGCTCTCACTTCCAGCACAGTCGGGTAAGGACAGTACAGCCCTTGGGAGAATAATCCTTTCCTGAGTGTGCCATCTTCCTTGTGTCCAGGGCTTACAGAGCTGCTGTGGGGACATAGTGTTCTACTTCACTGTGCTTTATAAAAGGCAGCCTTTCAAAAGAAATGTGTTATTTGTTCATTTATCTGTCGTGAATAGTTTTACTATAGGCATGAGATTGTGTGTGTGTGTGTGTGTGTGTGTGTGTGTGTGTGTGTGTGTGTGTGTGTACATGGGATTTGAACTCAGGATCTGGAAACTCTGAATTTTTTTCACTCATGGTTAGCACTCTACCACATGAGCTTGGCTTTTGCTGTTTAATTGGAGATAAGATTCTCAGAAACGGGGCTGGGAAGGTGGCTCAGAGGCAGAGTGCTTGCCCTGGATTCGATTCCTCAATACCACATAAGCAGAAAAAGCCAGAAGTGGCACTGTGGCTCAAGTGGTAGAGTGCTAGCTTTGAGCTGAAGAGCTCAGGGACAGCATTCAGGCCCCACAACTGACAAAAAAAGAAAAGAAAAGATTCTCAGAGACTTTTCTGCCTGGGCTGGCTTCAGACTGTGATCCCGGCCTCCTGAGTAGCTAGTAGCACAGGCTTAGACAGATTTTTATTCTCTTCCTTTATTGCTCTGGAGATCTAAATCAAGAGTTTTGTGAGGGGCTGAGAAGGTAGCTCAGTGGTAGAGTGCTTGCCTTGCATGCCTGAGGCCCTGGGTTCGATTCCTCAGCACCACATAAGCAAAAAAGAAAAAAGCCGGAAGTGGTGCTGTGGCTCAAAGTGGTAGAGCGCTAGCCTTGAGCTGAAGAGCTGAGGGACAGCGCCCAGGCCCAGAGTTCAGGCCCCACGACGGACCCAAAAAAAAAAAAAGAGTTTTGTGAGGGGCTGGGAAGGTGGCTCAGTGGTAGAGCGCTTGCCTTACATGCCTGAGGCCCTGGGTTCAATTCCTCAGCACCATATAAGCAAAAAAAAAAAAAAAAAAAAAACAAGAAAAAAGCCAGAAGTGGCGCTGTGGCTCAAGTGGTAGAGCGCTAGCCTCGAGCTGAAGAGCTGAGGGACAGCGCCCAGGCCCAGAGTTCAGGCCCCACGACTGGACCACCCCCCGCCCCCCAAAAAAAAAGAAAAAAGAAAAAAAAGTTTTATGAGATTTTTTTTTTTTTGTAAAACCATTTTCTGGTTGCTTGATACTTCCAAGTTATTTTGTTTTCCTTTACTGGTTTTTAGCATGTAGTCCAGTAGCCCTATGTATCCTTCATGTACAGAACGTAGTTGTGGACATATGGCTTATTTGGCAGGGAGCCTGACTGAGTCCTCCCAGCATTGGGAACCTTTGCTTACACAATCCCAGTCTCATCTGGAGCCAAACTGCAGGAGTGTCAAGAGTCATCAGGAGGTGGATTTTATAAAAATGTCCAGTTTCATGCCAGAGTATTAAGGGAAAATCCAGCACTCACAGCTAGTTTAATCAGCAAGTATACCAGGGATCTTGGCAGGGGATTAGTGGAGATTTAACTGTCGAACAGTTCTGCCACAGTACATGTTAGCCTGGTCTCACAGCAAGGTGATTCACACCTCCTCACTATATTGTGCATTTTATTAACAGTGCTTTGAGATTATGGGGTCAAGTCATAGAAAAGTACATATATGTGTAGTGTCTTAGACTGGTTGCATATAAGTAGCTACGTTTCTTTAGACACAAACATAGACATGACCATAGATTACTGTCCTGTGGGACTTGTATTACCAGCACTGAGTTCACTACAGGACAATCTAAAGAAAGCACATTTAAAGGTTAACTTAGTCACAGAGTGAGTAAAAGTATGGCTGAGGAACTTACTCCACCCCATCCTTCTGCCTGCTCCCACTGCTGTCTTCTGTGAGGAGGAGATTTTAGAAGCATTTCTTTTATAGTTGTAGCCAGGTAAGGACAATCGATTATTCACTGGAACCGAAAGCACAAGTTGTACAGTGGATCATTTTACAGTAGGACTTCTGCCAGGACTTCTGTGGAGGAGAATGGCATAGCTGCTAAGACTGTCCCTGCGTCTGTGCCTACAGCTGCCTTGTGCTGGTCTGTGTGCTGCCCTTAGGACCCCAGACAGCCCTCATTACTCTCTGCGAAGTGGAAATAACAGTCCCTGTTGCTATAACTCATTGTTTCTCTTAACACAAGATTATTGCTCATTGAAGTATACTATTCGTTTTACAAGAGACTGGCATATTGCATTGTATTAGTAGTTGGTTTTTTTTTTTGGGTCCGGTCGTGGGGCCTGAACTCTGGGCCTGGGCGCTGTCCCTCAGCTCTTCAGCTCAAGGCTAGCACTCTACCACTTGAGCCACAGCGTCACTTATGGCTTTTTTCTTTTTGCTTATGTGGTGCTGAGGAATCGAACCCAGGGCCTCAGGCATGCAAGGCAAGCGTTCTACCACTGAGCCACCTCCCCAGCCCTGTATTAGTAGTTTTATGAGAAATAGGCATGCTGCATTTCCTCCCTTTGTGGGAGCCTCAGCCCCTCAAGCTTTTGACTGACTCTCACAGTTAAACAGCACTGGTCGGCTGGCCTTTCATCCTGCGTGCCTGAAACCAAGTGGCCAAAAAGCTTTTTGAGCTTTTCCTTAATTATTCTTTAATATCCAATGAAGACATTAGAAAAGGTGAAAGAGGTGGGGTGCTGGTGGGTCATGCCTGTAATTCTAGCTACTCGGGAGACTGAAGATCACAATTTGAAACCAGCCCAGGCAATAATGCCAGTGAGACTCTTATTTCCAGTTAACCCCTCCCCTCCGCCCCCCCCCCCCCCATCCCACACACACACCATGCTAGAAGTAGAACTGTGGCTCAAAGTGGTAAAGTACAATTCTTGAGCACCAAAGCTCAGGGACAGTGTCCAGGCCCTGAGTTCAAGGCCCAGGACTGGAATTTTTTTTTTTTTTTTTTTTTTTTTTTAAGGAGAAACGGTATTCTTGAGGTACAGCAAGTTTTTATTAACCTACTTGGAATTGGTATAACAGGTACAATTGAGGGTGATTTTTCTCCCTCCAAATGCAGAGTTTTTAAAAACAAAGAAATTACTGAGGAAAGTGTTAAGTTGCAGATTATAAGATAGATAAGAGGCTCTCTTAAGGGCATTGTGCACATTACCAGCTTTGCTCTGAGCAGCTCTTAAGATCAGCGCTATGTGCAGACAAGTAGCCTCTTGGTCATTCCTGCTTAAAGTCAAGGGATGATGGACAGTTGGTACACTACTCTGTTGCCACAGTTTGTCCACCTGCCTTTACATTGTAATGTAGCTGGGATGATTCTGCCCTCACCGGTGTCTTTTGCGAATGTCTACTGTGGAGCTGTAGTTCTCTCCACTGTCCCATGTGCTGCAGAGACAGGGCCTTTCCAGCTTACCTTTCTCAGGCCCCTGGGGCTTTTGTGCCAGGCAGGGGTTGGTATCTGCTACTATGTGCTGACTATGCTTTGGTTCTTGTTTTTCAGAGCCAGGGTGAGCGGCTGCTCTCTAGAGAGGCTCCAGAGGAGCTCAAGCAGCAGCCTTTGGCCCTTGGGTACTTTGTATCAACTGCCAAAGCTGAGAAGTTGCCCCAGTGGTTTTGGTCATCGTGTCCGCAGGCACAGAACCAGTGCCCTCTCTTCCTAAAGGTTGGTGTAGTGTCATAGTTGAAATTTGTGAGACTTGAGTGGAACATATCGGTAACTAGGTGTCCTTTTCCCCCTGCCCTGGTTTGTCAACACACTTCCTTAGAGAAGGTGAGAGTGGTTAAAAATCGCACATATTGCCGGGCGCTGGTTGCTCACGCCTGTAATCCTAGCTACTCAGGAGGCTGAGATCTGAGGATCACGGTTCAAAGCCAGCCCGGGCAGGATAGACTGTGAGCTGCCTATCTCCAATAAACCACCAGAAAACCGGAAGTGGCGCTGTAGCTCAAGTGGTAGAGCGCTCGCCTTGAGCTGAAGAGCTGAGGGACAGCACCCAGGCCCAGAGTTCAAGCCCCACGACCGACCCAAAAAAAAAAAAAATTGCACATATTACAGCTGTTTAAAGTGGTGCAGGCTTATAATCCTAGCTAAGTGAGAGGTACAGGGAACTCTTTGCCAGCCTGAACAAAAAGGATTAGACCTTATCTGAAAGTTAAAATGGGCTGGAGATAGGACTCAAGTAGTAGAGCACTTGCCTAATAAGCATGAGGCCTTGAGTTTACACTCACACACAGATCTCACATTCACACTTGGGTTTATTTCTTGGAACCTTTAAATTCAGATTTTAAGGGTTAAAAACATGGATTTCTGTCCTACAGATTGTGTGAGGTAGCTTACAGTGTATTCCATCTAAGTGTGTGTCATGTACAGTTTGGCAGAGAAAGGTTGGACCTGATGTTCTGGTGGCAGAGCAGGGGAGGGGCCTGGTATGTGTGTGGGGGGCAGTGCTGAGTGTGAGCAGCCTGCATGTGTCCCTGGATCTGCAGGCCCTTTCCTAAGAAATGATGTATGCATGTCTAACCCCAGTGTTTAGGAGACTGAGGCACAGAGGTTACCAGAATCTTTCAAGAGTTCAGGTTCAAGACCAGCCTTGGTAGTACAGCAAGAACCCCCAACTCAAATAACCACTTCCCCCCAAAATGACCTCTGTGAAGTTTGACTAGAATGACCCATAAACGTCCATCAACAAGCGGCTGATTGGTCTGTGTGCACCCATACAGTGGGGCACTAGCTACCCAGCACCAGAACTGTTCTGTGTGTGTCTGTGATGCATAGATGTGAATTACGCACATGGGCCTGCACGGCAAGAAGCACCAGTAGGACGCGCCGTGTCTGGACTGCGTCTGCAGACTCCGTCCTCGTGCAGCACATGGCCAGGCTACCTCGTGACTTCAGAGGGACTTGGAAATTATCAGGAAAAATTATTAATAGATTACTTGCCAATGATATTACGGAATCATTATGAATTTTTTATTGTGCATGATATCTGTCACAGCTTTTAAAGGTCTTTATTTACAAGTCTTTACATTTGTAATATTATTCATGATAATGGTTTTTGTTTAAAAATAATCCACAAAGGATAAACTAACTACTCAACAAATAGTGGTGATAGTTGGGCTTGGAGAGTGGGTACATGGAACTATTTTTTCTGTATATTCGATCATTAGGGCTACAAGTCAGGGCTGGCTATGGGGCTGCGCTCTCCTGGGCTTGCTCCCCGCTGCATGGGCCCTGTCCTCTACCTCTCTGCCAGGTGGTTGTTTCTCAGCATTGGAGGCTAACGGTCTTTGTTCTTTCCCCAGGCATCACTCCATCACCACATCTCTGTAGCACAGACGGACGAACTTCTCCCTGTCAGGAACTCACAGCGGGTCCCTCACCCTCTGGACTCCAAGACGACCTCTGATGTTTTAAGGTAGATCCACAGCAGTCCACTGGAACTACCCCTGTGCAGGGGTTTTACGGTGTCTTGAATAAGGTGGTACAGTGGAGGAGAGGCAGCTGCTGGGGCAGAGCTGGGGTGTCTGGTCAAGCGCAGGACCTCCGTCCCCCGGCCGGTGTGGGGTGGGCCACACTGCTCGGTCCTGCAGGTGCCTGCCCGCCTGCCTGTTCAGAGTGGTGTTTCCGGTGCTGCGGTGGTTAGGACGGGGTGGGCGAGGCAGTGAGGTGACTGGAAATTGCGGTGCTTGGCTTCCATCAACACTCGTCAGAGATGACATAATTAATCCCATTGGAACATGAATTCTGCACTTGGGAATTCATTCTCCTGCACTGTCTTGAGCCGGCCATAAAGAAGTCTTTCTATTCTTGAGAAAATTCTCTTTTCAATGAAACAAAACCCCAAGCAACTTAAATTTGGCTTCTGGGACCTGTCTTAACAAAAGGGTACTATGCTGAGCCTCATGTCTAACTAAAATTTTTTGAGCTGGGCATAGTGGCAAAGGTCTGTAATCTCAGCAGTCAGGAGGCTGAGATAAGAGGATCTCAAGTTTGAAGCCAGCCTGTGCTACAAGGCAAGACTCTGACGTGCAGAGAAAAAGTTTCTTGTAGCCACAATAAAATAGCAGAAATAAAGTCATGAAGTTTGTCTTTGGTGACGCTGTGTTAAAATGTGCTATTTGCTCACCACATCTTTCAGCATATTTGTGAAATACTTCTCAGACATGATGTTTGCCTTAGACATCCAATCATTACACACCAGTCACTCACCTCATCTTACAGTTCAGTAGCTACCATAGAGATCAGAGCATTCCTCAAGGATGGAGGCAGAGCTGGGCCTCTGCCTGCCACCATGTGCATGGTGCCCCTGTGCGCACACACGCTCATCTGTGTGCTCTCTGGCAGGTTTGTGTTGGAGCAGTACAATGCGCTGTCCTGGCTCACGTGCAATCCGGCCACCCAGGACCGTACTTCCTGCCTTCCCGTCCACTTCGTGGTGCTCACTCAGTTGTACAACGCCATCATGAATATACTTTAATGGAAAGCACTTGTTCTCTCTGGCTCAGTCCCTTCTCTCCTCGCCTCACTCTGAGGAACCTGCGGCACTGTGCAAGGGCCGCACCCTTTTCTCCTGACCACTGTCCACAGTCCTGCGCTGTGACGCGCCTCAGCAGGCCTGGTCCGCAGGCCCGGTCCGTTCTGCAGTGTTCATTGCCACAGTGACTCCTGGATACGTCTCACATGGACCTGGAAATTTCCATAAGCAGTGGCTTTTAGCGAGCATGTGGTGTGCAGCCCACAGGCAGCGGTGGCTGTTGGTGGCTTTGAAGAGGAAAACAGAAGAGGAGGCAGTGTCCTTTTGCACAAGAGTCTGTTCTCAGCCTCTGTCCAGCCCTTTGGACGAAGTCCTCTAGCTGTTGGTGTGTGGCCTGTGAGTTACCTGAACTTCATACCTGGGATTCTTAAAGCCCTGCGCCACCTCCAGTCCGCAACTCAGCACTGGGTTCGCTCCCCATCACGCCCCCATCCCGATGGCGTCAGTGCTTTGGTTGCTCTCATACCTGTGCGTGTACATACGAAAGGTCTGGGGACAGCTTCGTCTTGTTTATTTATTTTGTTTTGTCCTTTTTTGTGATTTTCATTGGATTTTTTTTTAATTCTTGAGGACCAGGTACAGTAGCTGAAACCCATCTAAGATCCATGGTAGGGTTCTCTGACTACATACCTCTGTCCTAGAAGCCAGAAAAGGAGTGGCAGCAAATCGGCGATCATGTGGAAAGTGACAATGCCGCAGCCACCCAGTGCAAGTTTTGTTAAGGACAAACTGGGTTTTCAAAGCAGTGCCGTGCCACATGGCCAGCCTTTTGTAAGGGTGACACTTTTATACCCAGGGTGATCAAGCTCAGCCCAGAGCCGAGGAGGCAATTACTTCAATCAGCTTTATATACATACAGTCACATGGAAATGTCTTTTCTAGAGAATTCTTACCGAAAGCCAGGTCTCTCCTCCCATTAGATCACAGGGACTTGTGCATACCACAATCCAAGGTGTTTGCTAATAAAATCAGTTACAAATATGGTGAACTTTTTCTGGACCATAGGAATATTATTTCAAAGAAATATTACAACTTAACCGTTACAATTAGTACTTGAAGTTGAGCCTTCATGGTGGGACTTTTATAAAAATGCCTTTTTAAAGCATTACTGGCTAATTGAAGTATTGTGTGATTCCTCATGCCAGGCCCGGAGGGTTGGGTTTGCCACGCTGTCTCTGCCCGGCCGTGGGCAGCGGGCAGCCGGGCGCTGGATCCCTCCCCAGGCCCACCCGGCACTCAGCTGTTGCCCACTGTGGAGTCATGCAGATTGTAAACGTTCTTCCAAGAGACTTCTATGTCCTGCTTATTAACAAAAGAGGAAAGTGTAATAATTGATATGATTTTGTAAAAGTATTTTTCTTGAAATAATCTAACGTTTAAAACATTATATTGAAAAGGTTGTGCGGTGGGAAGGTGAACGCAGAGAAACAACTTGTAAATGATAATTGTGTTCTCTCTGCACCACCAAGCGAGGGGGGGAGGGGCGACTTTCGCAATGTATAGATTAAAAAAATCCGATATATCAAAACCATTTGTATCTAATGTGTACAGTGTAAAATTGACTTTAAAAATATTGCAGTGCTATTTTTTCTTAATCAGAAAGGAAAATTTCAAGGCCTTTTGAAGAGCATAAGATGGTGAAGATTGTAAACTTGTATAAAATTATCATGGGAGAAGACAAACTGTAAAGTAGATATTTGTAATCTTTTACCACTTTGGGGTTGCTTTTTTTCCCAAAATTCATCATAACTTTGAATTTTTTTTTAATGGGCTGTTTTTAATGCAGGGGCTTTTCTTCTCTAGAAATGCAATTCTAAGCAGGAAAAAAAAAAACACAAAAAAACAGAAAACCCTACAAAAATTAAAAAAAAAAAAGAGGCAGCAAAGGGTAGTTTTCATCTGGTGTCTTATTTAAGTTTTTTAAGTTAAGAAAAGCTGGTGACATATTTATACGTTTTTGTGCAAAAATAAATGAATGGCAATAGATTTTAAAAAATCTTATTATGTACTTCTGTGTGAAAAAAAGTCTGTATAATATTTCCCTTAAATATGCATTATTTTACTTGTGAGTTTTTTACTGAATTAATCTGAAATGTACAAGCCCTGGATTTGCTACAGAGTGAGAAGTTATTTTATTTTTTTTTATTTTCAATTTTGGAAATTCTGCAGAAATCAGAACTCTCACCATGGTTTGAACTAAAAGGGGCGGTGGGCGGGAGGTGTGGGATTGTGCAGCATGCTTGTATGTATATTTCAGAACCTTTTTAAAATGTAAAAGCTGTACATTTCTGGGAAGTTCTGAATTACTTTTGTTTCCTTTTTCCTTCCAGCATTTTGCAGTGAGCTTCTTTTATATACAGCAAACAATTTGAGAGAATACAAAAACATGTGAAGTTCATTAAAAAAAAAAAAAAACTACAGTACAGCGCTGGTACAGTACACTAAGACTTTGATAAAAGAAACAATAATAAAAGGCCTCCATTTTAAATGTCATTCATATATACCTTGTGGATGAGAGCTATATACTTTTACACTTTTTTAGAGGAATAAATTATTGAATTACTGAAATTCTTGAGTGGCTTTTTTCCCCTCCCGTCTTGCCTTTGGAATGAAATTGTCCTCTCCTGTCCAGAATGTGCGTGCGAGTGTGTGCCTGTGTGTGATCACAAATGCACTACTAGCATCTAGCTGTAGCCGTGCACACGGCTTGGAGCCAGGCCGCAGGTCTGACCTAAGCATCGTCACCCATCCTTGGATAAGCCACAGTTCTCTTTACATTCTGCCCTTCTGATGTTCCTTAGAAGTAACAGCTGCGGCCCCCTTGCTGTCCTCCTGACGTGAGGCTAGAGAGATAGTAACTTGCCATCTGGCACAACCATGCAAGCCACCACCCACGGTGCTGTGGGTCCCTCCGTGGGAAAGCCTACTGGCCCTCATGAAGTCTTAGGGCTTGCTGGCTGTGCCACCAGCAAGCAATCCCAGGAGACATGGGTGCCCCCAGGACTTGGCAATGCTCAAATAACTTGAAAGCCCTATGCTTTCCATTATGTCTCTCTCCATCCCTTTAGAAACATTCTATTGTGTGTATTTAGCCATAAAATTACTACGAACTCAGCCCCAGCGCTTCATGTGGGGTGGAGGGGGTGGGGTGGCTGCTGAAATACCGTGGGGCCCTGTGTCGGAGCTGGTTGTAGTGTGAAGAAAAGAAGCCACAGTGTGGGTTCAGGGATGCTCCTGGTCTCTTGGGCCGTCACTGCGCCCTTGTGTGACCCTCCTTGTGTGTCACCCTTCCTGGTGTGTCCTGTGTGGTCTGGTCAGCCCTCTGCCAGGTGCATGATCTGAACTAGGAGATGGTTTGCCGGTGCTCTTGCTAGTTTGGAGACCTGGCTCACGTATTTGGTGGCACTTTCTCGAGCCATCAGTGTTGGTGTTATTCACAGGGGGAAGGTCTTTCTCAAGTCTTTCTCTGCGCCAGTTCAGCAGGTGTGGCTCAGTCTCTCAGTGGGCATAAAAATTACTTGTTTGAGTGCGTGTAAACATTTTGAGGACTGGCGAGAGAGGTTTGCCTGGCACACCAGCAGCCGTCAGCTGTCTCTGTATTGCTCACGTCAACAATTCCATTTGTAGTTTTGTGTCCCTGCTGTTCAGGAAATCGGGGCAAGGGATTTCTTACCTACTGGTATCAAAGAGCCAAGAAAAAAAGCCGTTTTGAAAAGTGCAGTTTGTCAATAGGGGTTTTGAAAAGCAAACTTCTGCCAAGCCCTACTGCTGATGTGTGAACCACACACTGCACGGTGTTTCCTGTTATTTACACAGCTCAATCTACTATGAAAGGAGATTCATTTGGCTCCCAGTTTTACCTCATGCTAGACTCATCTAGATACAATTTTAATACATTACTGTGTTATCTTAGTGTTAAACAATTCTCTTGTTTATATCCCCTTGACAGAAAGGTCATTTTAATAATTATTCCCTGTCATTAATACCTGGTTAATGAGACACTGCTAGACAGTTGTGTTGTGTTGGGGTAATTAGAAGGATGTAGCTTGCCCTGGGCTTTGAACAGTGTGTGCAACCAGATTTACCAGTTTTCCTTTTTGCTTTACATCCCCAGGTCAGGTTTTAAAAGGGTTTTTTGTTTTTTTTTTTTTTGTTTTTTTGACCTTTACCGTTTTTGTCCAGAACTGCAAAGTAATGAGACAGGTTAGCGGAGCAGGTGAGGAAGGGGTTCCGTCTCCAAGCAGGAGGCAGGAGGAGACGGAAGCTGTGACTTTTCTCTGGAAAGGGGTTTTTTCCTCGGCGAATGTAAGCACATGATGATTGGAAATCCCAATGTGGGGGACAGTGCCAGTTGGTGTATGTATATGTGGGCATATTCTGGGGCTTGAACTTGGGGCCTCAGGCTCTTAGCCTTTTCTCTGGTGTTCTACCATTGGAGCCATACCTCCATTCTGGCTGTTTTTTGCTGGTGAGTTGAAGACAAGAGTCTTCTGGATTTGTCTGCCTGAGTTGATGTCAAGCCTCCTGCATAGCTGGGCTGATAGGCATGGGCCACTGAGTAGAGTGCTACTTAGTACTTTTTTTTTTTTTATCTTGCAGGGGAATAGAGTAATGGACACATCAGGTTTTATAAAAAATTAAATAGAAGGTTCTCCAAACATTTCATTCTTTTTTAAAAAAAAATTATTACCTTTAAATGTTAGTTCTTTGAACATGTTTAAAGAATCTTGGCTGGGCACCTAGGGTCACGTAGTGCTCACACAGGCCAAGCCGAGATGGACTGCCCTGTCTGGTGCTTTTGCCAGCCTGTGCATGGACTGCACTGGGTGTGTTTCAATCCACCTGCTTCAGAAACCCAGGTAATATTTTGGAGAAATGCCCACCCTTGGCTTAGGTCTGCAGCTCACAGGGAAAACAAAACAGGAGGAACTGTGTATATAAATAATTTAACGTATAAAACAGCACTATGGTCTGTCTTGGTCTTGCATGAGAATTTTCAATAGGCCCCTCTTTCAAATCTTAGTTTGTTCGCTTAGGGCTCTTAAAGTGGTTATGAATTTATAGGCATCATTTCTGTAAGGCATCCTCTGGTCTTTTCAAATGGGACTTTCCATTGTGAGAAGGATGGTGTTTATGTTGTTATCCAGGCCAGCTCTTTGGCTTGCTGTGTCTTTATCTCACTGCAAGACTTGCTGCTTCAGGATCCAGACCAGGTTTGCTTTATGGAATGCACTTCCCTGTTCTTTGTCACGGGAGGGCGATGCTGACATGACAATGACCTTATCTTGCTCAGGACTGCATATGGGACTAAGAGTAGGCACCCAGGAAACATTTGCATGAGGATTGCCTGCAGCTCAAAACTCCCAATATAATTTATCTTCAAAATCATCAGATTGGGGTGCTTTTGGAGGAAACAGTTCAGCCTAGATTCATATTTTCCCTTTTTTTTGTTGGCTTGAGTTTTCTGGGGTTGTTGTTGTTGTTGCTGTTGATCTTACTTAGAATTTTACTGGGGGAAAGACTTAAATTTCTAAATGTATTACTAGGCAGTTCTGTTGAATACTCCATTGATTTTGATTTCTTTCTTAGTTTTCTAGTACTTGCCTATTTAATATTTGCTCAAGTTTCCCCAAAGGTCAACAGATAGATCTAACAATTCTGCCTTCCCTCCCCTCCCCTCCCCTCCCCTCCCCTCCCCTCCCCTCCCCTCCCCTCCCCTCCCCTTTCCTTCCCTTCCCTGTCAGTCGTGAGGCTTTAACTCAGGGTGCTGTCCCTGAACCTTTTTACTCAAGGCCACCGCTTCACTTCCAGTTTTCTAGTGACTAATTGGAGATGAGAGTTGCACGGACTTTCCAGCCCAGGCTGGCTTTGAACCACAATCCTTAGATCTCAGCCTCCTCTGAGTCACCAGGATTACAGGTGTGAGCCACAGGTGCCTGGCAACAATTCTGTTTTCATCCTTTTTTTTTTTTTTTTTTTTTTTTTTTGCCTTGCTGTTTCCTTTCTTCATGTTTCCTTGCTTCATGTTTTCTAAATTTTAACTACCTGCTTACTTTATTTCACTTTGGTAATACAGATGTTTATAGCCTAGGGACTTGTAGACGTGTGATACGCAGAATTCTTCATGTATATGTGTTTCCCAAGGAGAGGGCCATTGTGTCTGATTTTCATATGCTAATTATAAAGGGTATAAAAATTACCGCACTGGCTCTGTGTTTAGTTTGGTTGTACCCTTCATGTTTTCATGTTTAATGTCTCCATTTTTTGTGTTCATATTCTCTTTTTGATCCACTTTTTAAGAAAGGTTTAATTTGGGTTGTAAGAATAGAGTCTGTCACATTGCAAACCCTTCTTACCGTATGATGTAATATAGTAATGAGTGGTTTTTGGAAACATTCTTTGAAAGCCTCAAAACAAAATGTGTTGAAGGCCAGGTGTGGTGACAGACGCCTATGGTCCAGCACTCGGCACAGATGCTCCCTTGTCCAGCTCTGCCCATGACTATCCATCAGTTCACCACTGTCCTGCCCACACCACAAGCTCCTCGCCCATCCTTCATCCTCCACACGAGGTAAAGCTTCCGTCCTGGGTCAGCATCCAGACTCCCATGACTTCAGTGAGGGTGGCATGGGTGATCAGGCTGGGCGGGGACCCCAAGACATCCATCAAAGAGCAAGTGAAAATGTGGGGTGATCCCTGGCACTCAGCAAACCTTCCTTCCCTGGCCTCCCAGATCTGAGCTTAATTTCCTATAAGATGGCTATCCTGGGAGCCTGTCCCATGCTCCTCTCCCTCCCCTCTGTGGCCTGTCGGATGACAGAGTCTGCATTCTGAAGAACAGTAGGTTGACACTGCCATGGCAGGGCATGGGCAGCCTGCCTTTATGTTCTAGAAAAGTCTTCTGTCACAGTGATGCTTGCATGAGATCTGCAGATTCCGTGAAGATGCGTGTTTGAAGGAAGGCTGGAGGTCTGTTTTAGGTCCGGGCTGCAACACACACGTGCAGAAATGTGCCTACAAGTCACTCTGATCATTAGCACACAGGGTGGAGGTAAAGCGTGAAGGGGTGCGGGGAAGTGGGGGGGGCCACACCTGAAGTGGTCCAAGAATCTGCCCATCCCAGGAAAACCAAGGGCTCGTGGGCTGGTGTGGGTGGTGAGGGAGAGGCCAACACGCTGGAGGACCACTGAAGAGCAGTCAATGGAACAGGATACCTGGCCAGGTGAGGGAGTGAGGAGGGGTGAGGGGCACTGGCAACCAGCTGGGCCAGATGACTGAAAGGAGGGGCCAGTCCTCAGGATGGCCATCCGACAGTCCCGTTTGCTTTCTCACATGGAAGAGGATGGGGGCACTGGGTGTGTGTGTGTGTGTGTGCGCGCGCGCGCGCACAGGGCTGGTTTGAGACGCGGTACGGATCAGCACGTGAGCAGGTCTGACGGCACACGCTAGCACCCAGCTGCCTTGCTGGGAAATGGTGCCCTGCTCCAGGGCGCTCCTCAGTCCTTCATCTGCTCCCATCACCCCAGGTTCGAGAGCGCTCATCAGACATCCAGAGAGAGGCCCTGATTCTGCAGCGAGAAACACCTGCCACTCAGAATCCCTTGTGCCAGCTCAGACCTGGCGTCTAAGCTGCCGTGAGCAGATTGTCAGCAGTGGGAATGGCTGGCGGGGCTCACAGAGAAGGAGCAAAAGCTGGTAGGATTTTACCAGGTTGTCCTGGCCCCGTCCTGTCCTGGGCATGGATGGGGTTCTCTTCCCGAGCCTTATGGATCCAGGACCCCATGATTCCGGTTGCCAAGGCAGTGCTGGCATCATTTCCTCCCAGATCGCCACATCTCTACCACCAGATGCCAACTCATAAAACCCGCTTCAGGTCCATTCCTTCCCTGGGCCTCGAGAACAATGTCTGGACCATCAGATAACCTCCGTACCTCGCCAGGGCCTCTAGGTATTGCGATATCCCTCAGACCTGGGGATACCCTCAGAATAAGAGTGTGATCTCTGGACAACCTCACCATAGCTTCCAGCCCCAGCCCCACGGGAGGAGCAAGAGTTCCAGGCTCGCAGGTAGGACCGCAAGGCAGCTGGGGAGTGCGGCATTGTGCTCTTGTGCAGAGTGACCATTGGAGGTTCTCTGGGTGGTCGAAGGCTCAGAGAGTTGTCTAAGGTGACAAAGGTCGGGGTGGGGTTAGAATTGGATCCAGGGCCCCCTGACTTACAGCCATGCTTGTGATTTCAGGGGGCAGGGTCAGGGAGCTCCCAAAGGGCCACACGGTTGGGGGGGGGGTTAGAAAGCCTACTTCACAGACACAATCCAGCTTGCACCAGTCCTACACCTAGAAAGTTCTCCCTGCTTGAGGCACTCTTCCTCTGCCCAGTGTGGGCTTTCTGGTCTTCTGGAAAACATCCCTAGCTTTGGACTGGCCTTCCTGTCCCCCCCAGAGAGTGGCCACTCCCCATCCAAACACTGACTACGATAGTTAGCTGACTGCCCTGTGTGTACGCCCGCCTTTGGGAGAAAATGGACTGGGAGAGACTCCATTTGGGGGCTGTGGCGGGCCACACGCCTTCTGCCCCTCCCTGAGTCTCATCCACCCATTCTCAGGGTTATCCCGTGACGCCACCCACACAGTGTTTCTCTGTCCCCTTCAGAACCAAGCGCCACAGGAATTTGCCTCTGTGCTTTGGTGTTATTTCAGACCCCAGTGGCCGGGGTCATAGCTGTGGGCGTGGTTGCGGGTACATTGGAAGTTCTCTTAAGGTAAGAGGTCTACAATTCCTGGTCATCTCCAAGGAGAACTGTCCAGGCCCCGTGTCCCCCAGTCCTGCCCTCCTTTCATTTCTCAGCCCTTTGTGCAAGCAGACACCGTGTTTGGTTTGTGTGCCGTCTCTTCTAGAATGTTCTGTCCATGTGAGTCCTTGTGGGCAGGGGTTGGGCTCCAGCATGTAGGGTCTTCCCCTTTGGAAGATGGCATAAGAGTATTTGCTACATTTTCTAGATTCACAGACAAGTCATCACCACAGGGAAGAGTCCTGTTTCCCTTCCCCTCCCATTACCCTCCACTCACACTGCCGGTTCTTTGTGCTGGCCCAGCGTCCAGACCAGGAGCACACATGGAATGTTCTCTGATTTGTGTTGTCTCTCTGGCTTCTCTTTTGTGACTTGAGACACTAACCAATTATTATATTATTATTATTATTATTGTCAATTGTGGGACTTGAACTCTTGGCCTGAGTACTGTCTCTCAGCCCTTTAGCTCAAGGCGAGTGCTCTGCCACTTGAGCCACAGCACCATTTCTGGTTTTCTGGTGGTTCATTGGAGATAAGAGTCTCACGGATTTTCCTGCCCAGCCTGGCTTTGAACTGAGATCCTCAGATCTCAGCCTCCTGAGTAGCTAGGATTACAGGCATGAGCCACCGGCACCCAGCTTATTATTGTTTTTGGTCATAATTTGGTCCCTCCATTTGGGTTGCTGTGATACTTTCTCAGGGTCAAGTTACATATTGAGGCCACCACAGCACAAAAACAAGGTACTTTTCTCAGTATGTCACTTGGGATTATGCTGTGTTGCTCAGTCTCCACAGATATGCTGTTTCCCTTGATCTCGCGATAAAGGTGGCATCTCTGCTTCGAGTCTATCCGGTTCCACCTTGAATATCTGGGATCAAATAACTTCTACTAAATACCACCGAAAAGCATCCTCATTTGTGCTATATGACAGACTTTCCACCAGGGGGCAGTCTTCACCGACAAATCTGCCCGGGGAAAGTCAGGGTATTGGAAGGCAAGTGGAGGCCCTGGCAAGGCCCTGGCAAGGGAATGTCAGATTGGGGCACTGGGGCTGGTACAGGGTGGTGGCCTTGACGGTAATCTAATCTGGCAGATTTATCATGTGTAGACGATGTTGCACAGAGGATAGCAGATCTTGTGTGAGTGGGGCTGGGGAGAGATAGGAAATGGAAAAAATAACGTTGCTTCCAATTCCTGGGCAACTGGTTGGAAATTATGCCAAAGCAAATGCTCTTCCTGCACCATCGCCGGCCCCGGACACCCTGGGAAGGAAGGTTTGTGGGTGAGAAGCTGCTCCTGCAGCCACTGAGACAGTAAGCCTGGAAGGGGGGGGGGACACGTGGGGGGAACGTGGGGGGGGGCACGGCCCTCCGTGCCATCGTGCCTTATGCCAGCAGGACACAGCGCCGTCCGACCCCGTCCACCTGGGGGCCCTTCTGGGGTGAAGCTGCTCTGCTCTGTCTGGCTGCCTCCTGAGGAAGACGAAACAGCCTTGTCACCTGGAGGGATGCGGCCTAGTTTTCAAATAGGAGCAGTCTCCACCAACCTGCCTTTGCTCTTTACGTTTTCTTATTTTATGTTTTGCGCTTGTCCTGGGGCCTGCTTCACACGTGTGGAACGTGATTGTGGAGTCCCTCTGGGGGAGAGCCCGGGCTTGAGCCCCCAAATATATAGTGTGGCTGTGCATAACAGGACCGGCTTGTAATCCCAGCCTGCCCGCCCACCGGTGGCAGTGGCTTCACAGGCAAAGGTTGAGGGTCTCGATCTGAGGCCAGCGCTGGGGGGGAGAAGGGGGACGGGGGAAGCACGTGATTTGGAATCCCGTGAAAAACGTCTTTTCAGATCGGGCTGTCCGTTTCCTTAATCCCAGGGCCTCCCTGGCGGTCTGTGGAAGGTGGGATCTCTCAGACAGCGTGTGGGGAATGGACTGGATTCCCACGCTGGTGGGAACATCGAACCCATAGCATCACTTGACCTAGATGAAGCAACAGACCCAAGTGAAGAGCAGACCAGCCACACCACATCGAAGAGTAAGATCCAGAATGCCATGCCCAGAAGCAGAAAACAGAATCAGAGTTCCACGACCTCGAAGAAGGATCCGGAAAGCCAGACAGGGACCACCGGTAGGTGTTTTAGCAGGGAAAGAGCAGAGAAATGGGACAGGGCCCTGACTGCAGGAGTATTTTTCATAATGAATCAAAGACAAATCCTCAGATCCAAGGTGTACAACCAAGCAGTAAGTGAACACTGTCTAGCTCCAGAACAAGAAGAAAATACCATTGCCACGGAGAGAGATCTCCATGGTGGAGGAAGATCACCCACGAGGAGCTCAGCAGCAGCCCCAACAGAAGATGAAAGTCACGCCCTGCCCCCCTGTAGGGAGGCCACAGTAACTGACAACCAAGAATCCTCCACCCAGTGACGCTGTCGGCCACCACTCATGGCCTGTCTTCGGAAGAAGGACCCATGCGCTGGAGGAAGCGGGGAATGAGAGGTGGCAAGGAGAATCCTGTGCCTGGTGTATACATGGGGGGGGGGGATCTGTGAGCGCACATTATGAAGAACGTGAGTCAGGAGCACTTTGGAGGTTGCAAACCGCACAGAAGGCTCTCCTGCCAGGGGCTGATGGAGAGAAAATGGTCTTAAGTTTTCAGATTGCTGAAGAGTCAGATAAAGTCAAGGGGAACATATTAAGATCTCAGATGACAGGAGTGGAGTATATGGCTCTGAAAGGTATTGGGGAATCAAAACTCAGCCAGTCTGGCACAAAGTGCCAGGGCGGTAGATTTCGTTCGGAGACAGGCGATGCACAAAATCAAGACATCAGAAATGGATCCAAATATGTCAGCAGTCATAATGCATCTGACGATGACAGTCACGTCAATAAGATGGTTCTGTTGGCTGAAAAGCAAAACTAAAACAGCCAGCAGAGGTGCATTGTGTATAAAAGAAATAGCGTAAGCAGTGAGGGTATAGGAAGATTCGAAGTAGAAGGATTAACAGGAGGGGAAAAAAATACCATAAGCTAGGGCAAATTCTAAGAGTAAGCTTGTATGATATATTATTATCGGGCACAAAAGACTTGAAGTTGGATAGCACTTTCAGGAATAAAGAGGCTTACACCAGAATGTTAAAAGATTTAACTCATAGGGGAGTTCGAATAATTTTAAACTCGTAGGCACTTAACATATCCTCAAACCCACAATTACAGTGGCATATTTTAACATGCCTCCCTCCGTAATTGAGAGATGAAACAGATAGAAAAGGAAATAAGACGGGAGCGCACAATTAACAGCGGAGAGCTAATGGGCACACACAGAACCCACAATTACTGCTGTTCACAAAGCCGGCCTGAGCGCTTCCTTGGGGACAGGCGGCAGCCAGGGACAGCAGTGGACTCTGGGAACGTGGCTTGCTCTCCTCAACCCTCTCCATGTCCCCCCTCCCCCACGCTTCAGTCTCTGCTGTTTCCAGAGCCCCCGTGGCTGCTCACAATGTCCAGTAGGTATGACTCAGGGTCTGGCCTCCATCAGGGGCTGGTGGACACGCTCCATCGCACTCCATGGTCTGACTGCCACAGTGACCTACTCAAACTGTCCCCCCGAGCCCGTGCCCAGCCCCGGGGCCCGCTCCTGGCTTTTTGTGCTCTGTGGGTTTGGATGTAATGACCTGCCGCCCCACACGTGGAGTCACGGGATGGTTTTACTCTCCGCCACGTGCATGCATGCACACGTGCATAGTGTATGCGCGTGTGCTCAAGGTACCAGGATTTGAACCCAAGGGCCTCAGGCTTTGCTGGAAGGTGCTCTACCTCCTGGGCCACTGCTCCTTACTATGTTCATGCTTTTGCCTTTTTCCAGAAGGCCAGAGAGGTGGCAGACTTCTCTCGCTGGCTTCCTTCGTGTAGGGATGTAGTTAACGTTCCTCTCCATATCCTTTCTCTTCAGTGCTGTATAGTATTCCCTGGCTGTGCTTTGAATTTTGCTGCTTTCATTTTCCTTCTCCTCTTGAGCCAGTGACACATGGACTTTCCTTTTCCCGGCGGGGCAGAGCGGGCACGGCTGGCAGAGGTGAAGGACGGGGCTCCTCCCGTCTGTCCCGAGCCAGGCTGCACTGTGCTGCAGAGCCAGCCCCTCACTCGAAGAGGATTGTCCCCGGATTGATTTACCTGCAAGCCCGGATGCTGGTGGTGGGGAGGGGCTGGCGGAGACTGGTTCCTTCACAGAGCTGCTTTGTACCGGGCATCCGTCCCTTGGGGCCTGTGGGGGAGGGGCTCTACTCCAGATCCTCCCACCTCCCCCTCCTGTGAGGCCGGGATTACAGGGGTGCGTCGCCATGTCCAGTGGCAGGTGTGCTTTGAGGCTCTCCTGTGGGAATTTGGTCTGAGGACAGGGAGGGGCCATCCTGACCTGTGGCCCCCACACTGGGCCACCGCCAGGGACCCTGGCAGCCGGGCTAGAGGTCTCCGATCCATCAGTATTGTGGCTCAACCCCAGCGGTGACTTCAGTTTTCCTTTGCTACCAAAAGTTGGCTTCAGCATGTTGAAACCGGTTCACCCCGACGGGTGCCCTGCGCGGGGCTGATGTGTCACCTCCCTTGGCATCTCCACCATTACAGATTCTGGGGGTGTGCCTGGGGCAGTTGGGGGTGGGAAGATGGGTGAGATCTGTTCTGCCAGTGTCCCGGGACACCACGCCTCCCCAGGCAGCCGCTCCGTGCACAGTGCAGCCCTATGCACGGGACAGCTGCCCAGGACGGGCTTGTTGGATGGATGGATGGATGGATGGATTCCCCAGTACAACAGCAAGAACATCGATATGTTGCCATCACCCCGCTCTGTAAGGAGGCAAAGCCCTGCCTCTCTCGGCCTCAGTTCCTTCCCTCCTTCTGTGTCTCCCTCCCTCCCTTCTTTCCTTCCTTCCTTCTTTCCAAATAACACCCCCCCCCCCCACTCCCTACCCCAGGGCCTTTGCTCATGGTGTTTCTGTTGCTTGGATTTGCCCTACCCCCTTCTCGCGAAGACTTCTTGGCTTCTTCTCAGTCCTGACGCCTCTGGGTCTTTAAACTGAAGCACAGGATGAGGCAGCTGTCTTGGGTCTTCCCCGTAGGCCAGTGTGAGCTCCCAGAGAATCCGGACAGGGCCAGGCCCACCTGGCACTCAACAGGGCCTGAGCTGGGCATGTCCTTCCACAGGTGGCCAGCAGGTGGCGCCACAGACCGGGAAAGGTGTGGCGTCCCCAGGAGCCGGGTGGGGTGATGGCCGCGGCACCCAGCTGCCAGGCTCCCCAGGCCCGGGGCCCTGTCCTCCCCATCCCACCTCCCGAGGCCCACCCCAGGGTGAGGGTGAGGGTGGGGGCGGGGACGGGGTGGGAGTTGGGGGGGGTCTCCCCACTGCTGCGGCTCCGATGGGGGATTCTGGGCAGGTGAGGCCCCAGCTCATGCCCTGAGGCTAAGGGACGCGCTGGCCTCGAACCCGGGTCCCTGGCTCTGCCATCCCTTCCCTAGGTACAGCCTCAGCCACCGTGTGTGTGTGTGTGTGTGTGTGTGTGTGTGTGTGTGTGTGTGTGTGCGTGTATGGCAGTGAGCGGAGGTGGAGACGTGTCGGTGTGGAGTACAATAGGGCCACGTACCGGGAAGTCCTCTCCCGCCCAGGCTCCTGGGACGCCACGCTTGGTTCACCCGCCTGCAGCCTGTGAAGCGCACGCGGCCACGCTCAGCCGCTCCGCAGCTCGCTGGCCTTCCGGGCTGGAGAAAGCCGGTCCGTGCGGCGGGCGGCCTGCGCCCTTCCTCGTGGGCAGCCCACGTGGCCGGCGGGAAGGGACCAGCGGGGGTTGGCATCGGTCACCTCAGACAGACATAGAGCCAAGGAAATTGATTCCCATCCTTAGGCCATCTGGGAGCGTGAGTGAGTTTAGGAGGCGGAGGAGGAGAGGAAAAGGAGGAAGAGGAGGAGGAGGAAGAGGGAGGAGGAGGAGGAAGAGGAGGAGGAGGAGGAAGAGGGAAAAGAAAGAAGGCCGAGACAGCGGTGGCGGTGCTGTGGGCCCAGCACTGTATCAGGGCTCGGATGGCAAGAAGATTCTTTGTATTTTCAGAGAGTCATCGGCTGCCTGTGGACACACCCCGGCCCGAGCAAGGCCTGCACGTGGGGAGTCGGACACAGACCAGAGATGGGGTGTCTCGGGCTGCAGCAGACACCAGTGCCGAGGGCTGCGGTTTCTTAACGGGGCAAGCACACCAGGTACGGTGTGGGGTGGGCGAAGGAGGCCGGGGACCGGCTGGGTCTGCGTGCACAAAGGCCGCCGTCATGTCCGCGCTGGATACTCACGGCTGGACTCAGGGGCTTGGCCACCGCCGAGGTGACTCGCTCAGCCTGGCTCAGTGAGGAGCCAAGCCAGGCCTGACGTGGTAGAGCTGCCAGACCAAAGCACCCTGTGCGGAACAGACACAGGCGCCACCCACAGCCCCAACTCAACAACCTGAGTGCTGGGACTCAGGAGCAGAGTGTGGTGGCACCTACCTGTAGTCCCAGCCACTCAGAAGGTAGAAGGCCAGCATGGATAAAGTTAAGACCCCATCTCTGAAGACAACAGGGGCTGCCGGGGTGTGGCCTGAGGAATAGAGCTCTTGATTAGCAAGGGAGAGGCCCTGGGTTCAATCCCCACTACTGGTTGTTTGTTTGTTTAAATAAAAGCACAGGAACTCAGGTTAGACAGAAGGCCATCTTTGGGATGGGGGTGGGGGGACTGGTGGTGGGTGGGTGTTGGTGGTGGTGGTCTGTTTTGTGACCTGGTGGTTTCGATATTTCACGGCCCCTTAGGGTCTAGGTACATTACCAAACATTGAGAGACACGGGGGGGGGGGGGGTTGGCGAGGCAGAGATTGTAGTCAAGTAGAGAGACAAAGTGTCCAGGCCAGGGTGGCATCGGGCACCCATCCTGCGACCACTTTCCCTGGACAATCCGCCCCCCCCCCCCGTACTGTGTCTCTGGCTGCCCTAGACCCTTGGGAAGGGCGAGGCTCAGGCAGTTGCTGGGCCTGTGGGCTGTGGGACGGGCGAGCACAGGGTCTCTGTGAATGCCCACCAAATGGTCCAGGCCCCCAGCCACGGCGGCAGCCTGGGCAGAAGAGCAGCCTGGACGGGGACAGCGGCTCTAAGGGTGTTCCAACCGGGGCTCTGTCACGCCAGCCTGCTCCCAGCCTCCGCCTCTGTCAGCCTGACTGACTGACGCTGTGTCTCTTCTCTGGGAGAACACTTTCTCTCTCCCTTCCCACTTGGTGTGTCCCCCCATGTCCCAATCCCACCAGCCCCAGCTCGCTGTGTCTGGGTTCGTGCCTGTGCGACCACAGGACATTTGCATTTCCACATTGGCCCTTGTCCTGTTTCTTCACCTCCTGCTTGTCTTTGCTCGATTATCACCCGTCTTTTGGCCGCTTGCTTCAGACTTCCAGCACTGTCCGTCCCCCCCCCCCCCCAACCTCTCACATGGTCTACGCTCCTTGCTTTGTTATGCCCACATAATATTCCCTGTATTTGACTTCGTATTTCCTGCCAGGCCTCCTCTGGTGCAGATGTAAAAGGCTCCGGGGAGGAGCAGGAGCACTGTTAGAGCTTTCTGTCCACGGCTAGAGGGAGACAGAAGTAAGGGATGACCGGGACAGGCTGCATTGGAGAAGAGGCTCAGGTCTGCGCCCTGTCCCCCTGCGGCTCTCCCTGACAAATCCGTGTGGAGTCTGTGTGATGAGAGGTGCAGCTCCATTCCCCCTCTCTGGCCTCCGTCCTCCGTGGCCATTTCGCTCTTCCCTCTGCTTCCCGCTCCCCGGCACTCGATGAAATCACATTAGCCCTAATAAGCCTTTGATGACTTGATTGTGGGGACAGCCGCGCCGGCGAGAGCGGCTTGTTTTGATTCTCTGTGGACTTTGGCGCTGCACTTCTGAACACTCGCTTTTATCTCTCACTCGCCACTTGAACCCTTCCCCACCCCCGCTTTAAAAAGGATGAAAAGCTTAGAAAAACATCAGAAATATCCTTTTATTTTTCCCAGCAATTGCTCTGGGTGCTTTGTTTTGATTCTCCTCTTGGAAGCGGTGGTGTTAAGAAAGAATCACACGTGTCGAAAGTGTCCACCAGGCTACGGAGGGGCCGTGGTTCCTATGGTTGCCAAAGGGCAGGTTTGGGGTCCCCACGCCGTGGATCCTCATCCACTTGAAGCCAAGTTAGGCCTTGGTGCTGCTGATGGGGGGCATGCGTGTAGAATGCTCTTTTGGGGGGCTACTGGCGTTTAAATTCATGGCATAGCACTTGCCAGATGGGTGTTCTACTACTTGAGCCTCACCTCTAGCCCTTTTGGTTTTAGTTTTGGGGATTTTTTTTTTTTTTGCTGGCCTTGGGGCTTGAACTCAGGGCCTAGGCTCTGTCCCTGAGCCTCTTTGTACTCAAGGCTAGTGCTCTACCACTTCTGAGTAGCTTATTAGAGATAAGAGTCTCAGGAACTTTCCTGCCCAGGCTGACTTTGAACCCTGATCCTCAGATCTCAGCCTGTTGAGCAGTTAAGATTACAGGCATGAGCCTCTGGTGCCAGACATGTACCCCAGCTGGGGGTCTTGCTAACTTTTTTTTTTCTCCTGAGATGGCCTTGAATCTTGATCCTAACTTAGCCTCAGAATTTGTTGTTGTTTTTGGGGGGAAGGAGGGAGTAGGAGCTGTGTGCTGAGAATTCAACTATTTGAACCATACCCCTCTGTCTCTTTTGCTTTTAGTTTATTATTTACTTGTTGTTGTGCCAGTCCTGGGGCTTGAGCTCAGGACTTGGGCACTGGCCCCTAGTACTTATTATTATTTTAACAGTGGTTACAGGAAGAAAGGTTTATGTTGGCTTCTGTCTGGTTGGCTCCATTGCTCTGGGTCTGAGGTGAGGTTGAACATCATGGCAGAAGGGGAGAGAGGCTGCTCCCCTGATGGCAGCCAGGAAGCAGAGAGAGGAGGGAGAGGAGAGGGGGTCAGGGAGGGACAGGCACAAGAGATAAGCCCCAGCACCTACTTCTTCAACAGGCCCTGCCTTCTACCTTCCACCCAATGACCATTAAACCCCCTGATGACATCACACCTGCTGCAGCCAATCACTGATTGCTGCCCCCATAGCCTGGCGGCAGGAAGCCATGCCCACAACACAGGAGCTTCCTGTAGGCTTGGCCCAGTGCCACTGGGGCCTGGCCTGAGCACGTCTGCTTCCAGGACCTGGGTTTTGCCTGGTGTCCTTCCGGGACAGGGACCCAGGAACCTCAGGATCCTGGGTGGTGGCTTTTCCCTGCTCACAGTGGTGTGAAGAATCCATGCATAGAGCCAGGCCCTCTGTGGCCTGGACCGTGATGGACCTACCCATCCCTACTGCACTGCTGGGCTCCCACGCGTGGGCCGATGTACCTGACTTGCTTGTTGTGATGGGGTCTCCACAGCATTTTGTGCAGGCTGGCCTCAATTGGTAATCCTTTGGATCCCTCCCCTCTAGATGTAGCTGGAACGGTAGGAGCCAACATGCCTGGCCTATTTCCGTTCTTGTTCTTGTTCTTGTTCTTGTTCTTGTTCTTGTTCTTGTTCTTCTTCTTCTTCTTCTTGTTCTTGTACTTCTTGTTCTTGTTCTTCTTGTTCTTGTTCTTCTTCTTGTTCTTCTTCTTGTTCTTGTTCTTCTTGTTCTTCTTGTTCTTCTTGTTCTTCTTGTTCTTCTTGTTCTTGTTCTTCTTCTTCTTCTTCTTCTTCTTCTTCTTCTTCTTCTTCTTCTTCTTCTTCTTCTTCTTCTTCTTCTTCTTCTTCTTCTTCTTTCTTCTTTCTTCTTCTTTTGTCTTGGTCAGTTGTGGTACTTGAACTCAAGGCTTGGGTGCTGTCCTTGAGCTGTTTTGCTCAAGGCTAGCACTCTACCATTTGAGCCACAGCCCCACTTCCAGTTCTCTGGTGATTAATTGGAGACAAGAGTCTCACAGGCTTTCTTCTGCATGGGTTGGCTTTAAACTAAGATCCTCAGATCTCAGCCTCCTGAGTAGTTAGGATTACAGGCGTGAGTCAGTGGTGCCCGGCTTCATTTTTCTTATCTCAGTATAAGTGGAACTACAGATTCTTCTAATGGAAAGGAACCGTGGCAACCTTTCCTATCTGGTCAGTGCTAAAAGAGTACAGCTTGCCCTGTGTTTGTTGAATGAATAAGTGAATTTCTCCAACTGGGGACACCTCTGCATCTTACTGCTGGACTGGAGAGCTCACGGGAGGTCAGGTGGCTTTTCTCAGGGGAGGCGCTGGAGGTGCACCAGGAGGACTTAGGGGCTTGGAAATCAGAGGCCTTGCCTTTCAAGAGCCTCGGGGACACAGTGAAACTTGGAGAATGGGAACAAAGACACAGTCCTCCCAGGAGCCTAGACCAGCCCAGGGGGAAGAAGCCAGTCCCCCCCCACCCCTCCAATGCACCCCAGAATCCATAAGATTAACAAGCATGAACAAAAATGACCCTGCAGGCCCGGCCACCGAGGTCCAGGCTTGGCGGTCACCTGTCATACCAGGGGACACTTTCCAAGGCTCTAGGACTGTCCGGAAGGCTATTCTGGGGCTGGCCCCGGGCTGTGGCGGCCGGGCGGGAGGGGAGAGGCGCACACAGAGGTGTGTGCAGAGCGGCGGCGCCCTGGCCAGCGTGGCCCCAGGTGCAGAGCGGGACCCGGCCTCGGCCTCTGGACCACAGTCCGCGCAGCAGGCAGGAAATGAGAGGAAATTAATTTCCCCCCTCTTTCTCTCCCCTCCGCTGCCATCCCCCTGTTTTTACACAAGGGCCTTTTAAAATGTCGCAATAGATGTATACAACGGCCTCTTTGGGGGCTCAAGTCCTGCCTTTAGCCAGCACGCAGGGCCTGTTGCCTTGGTAATGGGGCCTTTGCCGCTGCGGACCAGGCAGGATTACGGAGGGTTTCTGGGTACTGGTCCTCTTAGTGCCTTTTCTTAGAAGTTCACAACAAATGAGACAAAGGGTTCCTAATAGATTTTATGGCTGCGGCTCCTTTTAGTACTGGGAGCCGAGTCACAGGAGCTGTGAGTGCCGTTTAAATTGGAGAGCGAGCGAGGCCAGGGTTGTCTGAGCATGAGGGCCGGGGCGGGCCCGCTAGCAGGCCCCCGTGTCTAATGGAAAGCCCACTTGGGCACCGCCAGTGGCATCTGGGCGGAGGGCTGGGCCACTTAACCTTTGCTGAGAGCGGAAGGAAATGGCCGCATAACTGCTCTCTTGAAACTCCGGCGTGATTCAGGTTCTGGGCGGGAGCTGTGTGGGTTGTGGCAGGGCCCAGGCGGGGTGGGCAGAGGTGGATTTCTGCCCTTTGGAGAGAGCGAGAGGCCGGGCTCCATTAGCTGGGGTTAATGGAGGAAGACGAGATGATGATGATGATGATGATGACGGTGGTAATCACATCCCCCATAGCCCTAATGCATCTGGAGAGGGTACGGGATGCCCGCCGGCCGTTCTCGGAGCCTCTTCTCCTGACGGCGGTTTGCTTCGACTTGGGGAAACAGAGGCACGAGACCACGAGGGCAGATTTGTCCCAAGTTGGAAGCTGAAGTGCTCCTCGGGGAGCCCCCAGAGAGCCCAGGGCAGCTGTGCGGCTGCAGTGGAACTCGAAGGGCCCACGGTTTTGAGCCTGAGAAAGGGCGGCAGGTTGGATGGCTGTGCCAGTACTGTGTACTCAGCTCCTCTGCGTGGACCGATGAGTCCCTCCTCCCTCCCTCCCCACCCTCCCTCCCTCTCTCCCTCCCTTTGTTCCTCCTCTCTTTCCTTCCTTCCTCCTTTCCTCTTTTCCTCCTTCCTCCCTCCTCTCTTTCCTTTTTCCTTCCTTCCCTTCCTCCCTTTCTTTTCCTCCTTCCTTCCCCCTTTCCTTCCTCTATCCCTCCTTTCTTTCCTCCCTCTCTCTTTCCCCTCCCTCCCTTTCTCCCCTCCTTCCCTTCCTCTCTTTTCTTTGTCCCTTCCTCTCCCTTTCTTCCCTCCTCCCTTCCTCTTTCCTTCCTTCCCTCTTTCCTCCCTCCCTCCCTCTCTTCTCTCCCTCCATTTCTCCTTCCCTTTTCTTCTTCTCTCCTTTCCTCCCCCCTTCACTTCCCTTTCTCCCTTCCCTCATCCAGCCCCTTCCTTCCTTTGCTTTTTGGAGACCAGGTCTCTCATGATGTAGGCCAGGCTGGGCTACTCAGGCCTCCTTCTTCAGCCGCTCCAGTGCTGTGATTGTAGCTGTGTACCACCGTGCCCGGCCAGGTGGCTTTCCCTGAGTAACTTCTGCACAAAACCCGTAACCCGGTGTAGCTCCAGATCCCGGTCACAATCTTCAAAAATCATTATTTAGAGATAAGTTCAAGTTTTAAGAAGGAAGAGTAGTATAAAGCACGCCCCTATGTCCTTCAACTAAGTTCACGTCTTGTTAATACTCTCCTTGGTGGACCCAGTTATTTATAATATATTCGTATGCATACATGTGTGTGTATGTCACTTTTCTTAAGCATTTGAGGGTGAGTTGTGTTTACCCTGGCCTTCCACCCCTAACGTTTCTACATGTGTCTCAAAAGAACGCAGGCAGCCCCTAAGGTGCTGCGTCCGTTTCTGACATCAGAGACTTGAACCCCTTGCTTTCTCGGCGGCCGTCCACAGCCCAGCTTTGCTGAAGGGCCAAGTTCTCTCCTCTGGTTCTGTCTCTTGCCACGTGTCGGGTGCCTGTGCTTAATTGTGTGTCTCCAGCTTCCTTCAGGACATAGTGTAGCGGACATTCCCAACTTCTGTATGCTCCGGCCCAGGCTTAAAATAGCCTTTTATTTATTCAATGTTTCTGAGAACACTGTACGTGCGGCATGCTAGGTGCTGGGCTAGATGATTCTTGTCCTAAGTGGGAACGTCAGGACCACGCGGTGATGCTCGCTGGGAAGAGGGGCTTCTGCCCTGGCACTGCACGTGCCGTATCTCATTTAACCCACAAGGTCCGGTGAGATTGGGCTGGGCAGTTTGCTCTCTGCTGTAGGCTGGGAAAGGGAAGCTCAGAAATGTTGGTGTCACCTTTCCCAGGGTGACACAGGTGGCAAATCCAGCGAGCTTTGACCTCAGTCGTCCTTGCTCTGGAAACCACACTGCATTATTCCATCTTGGAAAAATCTCATGTCAGTGCTTCATTCATGGACTCAGTGATTTATTTGCTCATTGTTTTACTCACTGGTTGTTTTTTAAATTAATTCATCCAACAATTGGTCATTATTCATTAATTTATTCATCTATCAATCCAGTTATCCAACAATCCAACCATCCAACTGACCATGCATCCATCCAATCATCCATCCATCCATCCATCCATCTATCATCCAACCATCCATTCATCCACCCATCCACCTATCCATCCTCCCACACATTCATTCAACCACCCATCTATTCACCCATCCATCCATCCAACCAACCAACCAACCATCCATCCATCCATCAATCCATTTATCCAACCATCCATCCATCCATCATCCATCCAACCACCCCTCTATTTACCCATCCATCCATTCATCTATCCAACCATCCAACCATCCAGCCAGCCAGCCAGCCAGCCAGCCACCCACCCACCCCTTCATTCAACCACCCATCTATTTATCCATCTCTCCATCCATCCAACCATCCATCCATCCATCCATCAACCCATTTATCCAACCATCCAACCACCCCCTATTTACACATCCATCCATTCATCTATCCAACCATCCATCCATCCATCCATCCATCCATTTAGCCAACCAGCCAGCCACCCACCCACCCACCCAACCCTTCATTTAACCATCCATCTATTCATCCATCTATCAATCCATTTATCCAACCATTCATCTACCCATCCATCCATCATGCATCCAACCACCCCTCTATTTACCCATCCATCCATTCATCTATCCAACCATCCATCCATCCATCTATCCATCCATCCATCCACCCACCCACCCATTCATTCAACCATCCATCCATTCATCCATCTAACCATCCATCCATCCATCCATTTACCCATCCATCCATTCATCCATCCAACTATCCATCCATCTGTGTACTCATCTATTCGCTCATCCTCTCACCCTTTATTCGTGCCTCTTGTGAACAAGACACGGTGTTAAGTTCTGGGGATGTACTGGTCAACAGAACAGATGTAGTTTCCATTCATCCTCACGGTGCTTTGGTCCAGTAGGAGAAGATAGATAGCAGATGAAGTAGAATCTGTGTTGTGAGTGGGAAAGTACAGGAAGCAGGAGAATCTAGCCTCCTTGGGAACCTTAGGGAAGTCCCTCCTGGCATCGGACGCAATTCTCAGGCTTTGTGCGAGTAGCTACAAGGAGGGTTACCTCCATGGAGGGGAGGGAGAGCCAGCTTCCTGGAGGAGGGGACCACAAGCTGGGATGTGGATGGCTGCAAAGCTCAGAGGTGGGTGAGTGAAGGTTTGCAGGTGGAAATCGTGCACAGGAAAAGGACGGCACTTGGAAGGAAGTCCCAGCGTTAATCACGTCTCTTAGTTGTAGGGCCCAGCAGTGCCCACCTAGGACGCGTGTCCAGTGAAACACATGGGGCGCCTCCACCTTTCCTTTGTCACGGCTCTGGCTCCGCGGTGGACCCCATGTGGGTCTGGAGCATCCCCGGCCCTGGGCCAAGCTGCACACCTCGAGTTCAGCAGTGATTGCTTCCGGCCCTGCTCACAGAGAAGCGGGGTGTGCAGGCGCCAGGGCACTTCCTGCCGCCATGGCAGTGAACTGGCAGAACGGCCCCTCCCTCCCCCCTCCCCCAGAGCTCTGCTCTGCAAGATTCACTTGCATTTGCATTGCAAATTTACTTGCAACTTTCAGAACAGTTTCATTTGGGGAATGTGAGGATCTCCTGTGGTCTGTGTACTCTCTCCAGAGTCTCATCCTGAGCAGCTCCATCCCTGACCCTGAGTCTCAGTTTCCCCAGCCCTAGGTCAAGCATTCTTTGAAGCTGCACAGTCCTGCAGTTTAAGACACCAGTACCAGAGGGGTGGGCGGAGCCTTTGGATGATGGGCAGCTCCTGGCTCTGCCTCTACCCCTCCCACACACATTGTTTCAGTGGAAGCTGCACTGAGTCATTTTTGGCCCTGAGATGCTCCTGGTCTGGCAGCTGCATCTGGTGCCTGACCAGGGGTGGTGACCGGGGGGTGGGGGGGCGGGTGTAGTGGACTCCGGCCAGGGGAGGGCTGGCCGAGTGCAGGGAGCAGCGCTCAGTGGGTGTCATCTCCAGGAATGCTCAGCAGTGTGCGGGTCACAGTGACCCTCGTCCGGGTCGGGTCACACATGTGCTACCCCGGCTGCCGATGCCAGCAGAAATCAGACACCAGACATCGCCGGTTCAAAGCCAAGTCCCAGCCCTCCCTGGCCTGGTCCTTCCCAGTAGGGGTGCAATCCCCTGCCTCCCGCCCGTTCCCCTAGACCCACGGCCTCTCATGCTGCATGCGGAGCTCTTAATCTGGACACGGGGTCCCCACCTGCTTGGAGCGAACTCTTCTGTGGCTGGTGACAGCCCCAAGGCCTTGTCCAAGTTCATCTCCGTGGAGCCTGGGTGGCGGGACTGCGCCACCCCCAGTCCCCTCAAATACCACGCTCCAGTGCCTTCTTTGTCTCCCACTGTTGTCACCCGGGCCTCCACCCTCCTCCCTCTGCTCTCCCCTCCCAGGCTGAACCCCCAGGAACCCCAGCAGGCCCGGGGGCTTCGCTGTCTGCCCCAGGTCCCTTGGGGAGGGAGGCCGCGGGCGCGTGTGTCCCTCGGCCCGGCGGGCGCCCTCTTCCTTTGGCTTCAGGGGTCAGCAGCGCTCCGCCTCTGCAGGGCGGCCCCTCCCTGGGTCCCCCACGCGCTCCACACATCCTGTCTCTGTTCTCGGCTTCCCGTTGGGACACTGACCAGTAGCAGGCAACCAAGGTAGCGAACCTGGCCACTGGGTGCCACCTGAAGACATCCATCTGGTCCCGGCTGGCGGATCTGTGCTCTGCCCAGGAGTCATTAGTCCCATTATGATGGCTGATGCTAATGCACCAGTTTCCTAGCTAATTGTTTAATAGACATTCAACTAATTGCCTAGCATCCGTGTCTCCCACCACCTCTGTGCGGCCCGGGAGTGGGTGGCTGGGATGTGGCCTTGGTGTGAGTGCTGAGCTGGGGCTGGGGCTGAGTTGGGGCTGGGGCTGAGCTGGGGCTGGGGCTGAGCTGGGGCTGGGGCTGAGCCGGGGCTGGGGCTGAGCTGGGGCTGGGGCTGAGCTGAGGCTGAGCTGGGGCTGAGTTGGGGCTGGGGCTGAGCCGGGGCTGGGGCTGAGCTGGGGCTGGGGCTGAGCTGGGGCTGGGTGAGGCTGAGCTGGGGCCAGCTTCGTTCTGTAGGATAGCCCTGGAGCAGAGTAACTTCTTGATCCCTATTTCACGGGTGGGCAAAGGGCAGTTGAGCAGGGACAGCGGGTGGTTCTGAGGCCGCCCAGCCCAGCAGGCTGACCCGAAGCCCACATGGTTGGCCACTGAGCTCCTGACCTTACTTGAGGCCGAGCTCTCAATGGGCCTGGGCAGGCCGCGCCATGGGTAGCAGTCTGTCAGCCCAGGATGGGCATCCTGCTGAGTGGACAGGAGGTCACAGGCCGCTGTGGACGCTGGGCCCTGCAAGGCCTCGCTGGTGGCCCCCTCCCTCACCCTCAGTTCCCGACCCACTGCCAGAGATGGACAGGCCCGGTTCAAAGACTGCCCAGGCCACCCACAGACTCCAAGAAAAGGCCAGGTGAAGCCCAGGAGGCCAGAATTCACTCCTGCTCCTCCCCGCCACCCTGTGATGGCAGGGTGACCTCTCCCCCCCCCATGTGGTTGCCATGGCGATGGAGCCCCCTGTAGGATCTGGTCCAGAGTTCACACCCGGCCCACGCTTGTTTGTAGTCTTGGCCACCTCTGCCCGCTGGCTTTGGCTGTGATGTATGGGAAGCTGCCCCCCACCTGGCCCCCCGAATCTGACCCTGGCCAGTGCTGCTCACTAGCCTTTCCCCGTTCCCCTGCCCCAAGGAAGTGTGGGTCCCAGTCGCGTCTGGGGTCTGGCTTCATAACCATGTGTGCAATGGCTTTCCCCACTCATGACACGGGCGTGCCTCGAAGGAGAGGCAGTGAAGGCCCGGCCCTCTGAGCCGTAGGCTGCGGCCCCGGCCTGGCTCCTGGCGGCCCAAGGCTCCGGCCTGCCTGGGTGGCGTTTGCAGTGTCCAGGACACGCCGCCATCCTTGGCACCATTGAGACCCTCCGGCCACCTCGCAGCTGCTGCCCCGAGGACCCGAGACGGCCCCCAGCGTCTGCGGGGCGCGCGCGTCCCATGCCGGGGCCGGGGCCGCTCGGCCGGGTTTTACAAGCTGACAGGACAGGGCTGTCAGATGCTTTTTCCGGGAGAAGAAACAGGAAGATGGTGTGCGCTGCAGACGGGTAATTACATTTTTATAGAGCTGTTGCAGGACGGAGCGGGGCCCTGCGTGGGCTTTGATGCTCAGAGACAGCTGGCCCCATAAAGCGAAGAACAAGGGAAGGGGACGGGGGCAGAAGCAGAGCTGCCCCTCGGGGGTCGGCTCCTGCCTGCAAACCCCCTCCCCACCAGGGCTCCTTTCTAGAAACATCCACCTTCCCTCACCTTAGGCTTTGAATAGAGCCACAGACCCGCCGAATTCCTCACTGCGGGCAGAGAACCGGAGACAGGGAAAAACCTGGGCACTGTGTCATTCATTCATTCATTCATTCACTCCCTCTCAGTTTCTCCCTCTGTGCGCACACGCATGCATCCTTCATTCAAACACACGTGCCTTCATCCATCCCCTCACTGGCTTGCGCGTGCACGCAGTCTGGACAGCTGCCTAGCAATGGGAGGTCTGTGCACCCCCGTAACTTGAGGGTCCACATGGCTCACCCAGCCCGTGTGTCACCTGTGAGGACTGCAGAGCAGGAGCATGGGGGGGAGGGAGGAAGCGGTGATCAGCAGCCACACCTGTGTCCGATGGGCTGCAGCTGAGCTCAGAGCGCGGGACGGGCACGGGACGCAGGGCGCAGGGCGCAGGCAGCCGGGCTGAGCTGAGCGCTGAGAAGAGAGAACTCGCTGGCCAAGGGTGCCTGAGGTAGAGGGAGACGGAGTGGCATGGCAGCGAGGGAACATTCTAGGCCAAGGGTGGAATGCACACACAGGCCCCTGGAGGAGGGAGCCGGAGACTGAGAAGCAGGGTGGGGGGCCTGCGCCCCCAGGTCCTCTTGGGCCCCGTCTGAAGGAACCGCCTCCCTCTGCCCCCACCACAGCCAGATTTCCCCGGCCCAGGCCGGCCCAGGTGTGCAAAGCCAGTGTGGGGCTCAGAGATGGTCTCACGCCTTACAGTTCTTGGAGCCATGGAAGGTTCTAGAACATTGCCTTGCTATTTCCTTACCTGGGAGGTGTTGACTGAGGCCCAGGGGCGGCTTTTACTGGTCCCACCTGGAAGCTGGGAATCAAGATCCCACAGAGAGAGAGACGGAAGGCGGCAACCCTCACCTGCCGGAGCTGGTGTCCTGCTGGGAGGTAAGGTCTTTAATAGGTCATTATTTATGTGGGTGCATGGTGCCCTCCAGTGCGGCTGAGCTGAGGGGGCTCCTTCGGGGGGCAGCGTCCCCCCAGCTCTTCCCTGCTATGGGCTGTGAGTTCTCCATGCCCCATGCTCCTCTGGAGGGGGGGGGTCAGTCCCTCCAATCTGCTAGAGAGGCCATGGTGGGGGGCGCAGGCCTGGACTGCTGAACCTCTAATCTACGAGCTCGAGGCCGGCAGCAAGACAGGTGGCAGGATAGAGCTGGCCATGGCCATCCCTCTAGGAGGGGTGGGGCATCTGGGGTGTCTTGGCGGTGGGGGGAACCCCCTTGGTCCCCCGACTGAGGTCACGGGAGCTGGGGCGTCCTCCCTCGGCAGGCCGCAGGCCAGGGAGGCCCTTTCCTGTGAGTGGCACGGGTGGGTGACCCGCGCTTCGGGGTCACTGGTGGCAGCGGTCGATGCGCCTCCCCTCCCCCCCAGCAGTGCTTTCAGGTGGCTTCGCAAGTGTCCCCACGGAGGCACAGGAAGCAGAATTCCGTAGCCTGCCAGGCCACACTGCAGGACCCGGAACAGTGGGGCCGTGGCCTGCCACCACCAAACCCCGGGGAGCCCTCCCACATTCCCCAGGGCTGGGTGAGCGGCCCCCGAACCTCTCCTTGCAGAGCCCCAGGAGTTTTCTGATGTCCCATCACCGAGCTCTCGAGGTGAATTGGAAAACGAGTTGCAGCAGGAGAGAGCTGGTCAGGTTCGCTCACTGGGCCACTGGGTGTGCCGGGCAGGATCCCCGCCCCCCGGGCTGCAGCCCTGGCCTCTGCTCGGGGGCTGCGGTCACACTGGGCCGGGCGCACACACGTAATGCCATCGGGTTCTTTTGCTTACGTCTTGTGGACACTTCGGAGATTCTCTGTGTCCAGCTTGCTGATCTCTGATGGATGCGGGGCGGGGGGGGGGGGGGGAGAGTCCCTGGGGTCCTGCAGCCAGGTCCCCTCCCAGGAAGCCACCGCTTAGCTGTCTCTTGCCTGCTCTTCCAGAGCTCCTCTATGCAAATGAGACATGCAAACAACCTGCACAGCATTCGTTTGAATGCAAATGCTACGGCACAGGACTGGCTTGTTTCTTGTAGGACCTATTAGATCAGTTTGATCTTCTTAAAAAGCCCTGTGGCACGCCACGGCGTGGCTGTGTTTCCGTGTTGCGTTTTGCCGCAGCCACGGCTGCGGTGGGATGTGTTGTGTGCATGTCGTAGCGCTTGGCTTGGGCAAAGACTCCAAGAAGGACTTGCTGGCTCTTTAGGTTGAAATTGTGCCAAATGGCATGTTGTGGCCATTGTACTGGTTTACGCTCTCCACCAGTGTAGAGTGGGAGCCCTTGTTTTCCCGTGGGCTTGCCAACATAGTGAATTGACAAATACACACACACACACACACACACACACACACACACGTATGTATAAGTAGAGCATGGTGGTGCTTGCCTGTAGTCCCAGCTACTCAGGAGGCAGATGGGAGGATCAAGGTCTGAGCCAGCCTAAGCACAAACACAGCATTCTATCTGTAAAACAGCCTTGGAGGCCTCCAGACCCGGCTCCCCCATGGGGGGGGGAGGGAGGTCGAGGGGAAGCGGGGGGGGGGCGGGCAGCTCTGAAGGGGGCAGGCTTTTCCACTACTGCGCCGTCCACAGTGGGTGTGGCTGAACCATGCCCGCCTGTTAAAAAAGAGACAGAATCCCCTGCTGAGGACGATCTGGGGGTGTTTGGGGGTGGCCCGTATCGTGCTCCGCATTCTGGTTCCAAACCATGTTCCCCACTCCGGCAGGAGAGCCTGTCCACGCCGAGGCCCGTCCACGCAGCCCTGCAGCCTCTAGGGTGTCTTGGCTCCTTTCTTTGCTTCTTGGTGTCATTTCTCAAGTAGCGTGTGTGGGAGCCCCCTTCCCACGCCAGCAGCAGGGGCTTCCTGCATGACCCCCAACGTCGTCATACTCAGTTAAAAGTGCCCCCCAAAACCGTGCTTGCGCCCTTTTTATGAAGAGGGCTAAGAGTAAATCAAATAAAACGGTTAGGAATACAAATAAATGTTGTAAATAGAAACTGGGCCTGAGAAGAGCCTGGGGAAAGGCCAGCAGAGCGGGTCGCCCTGCCGTTCAAGTGTGTGCGCGTGCGTGCGTGTGTCCTGTGTGTGTGTGTGTGTGGAGCTCACAGGAGGCCGTGGGAGTTGTGTGTCTGTGTTCTGTTCGTGGTGAGCTCCAGTATGCTGGCATTATTTTAAAACGTCTAAAACAATCATTAAGATCACAAATCTGTTGAAAAGAAAAGGTATCATTGCAGGACTTGCAGTGGACTCCGTTTACTTACCAGTAAGAGGACGGGCCGTAGTAGCAGGCCCGGGTTTGGCAGGAGGACGGCGCTGGGGTCAGCGCCCCCTGGGGGAGGTCAGCGGGAATGCGTTGACTTGGGACGGGGTAGAGGTTTAATACACTCTCCCCGCCTGCCCCGAGGGCTGATGGGAGACCCTGTGTGAGGGGCGGGCCTCTCCTGGAGAAGTGAAAGGTCTTTCACACTGTCTCGTTCTCCATATGAAATGCGATAACGTCATTTATGCAGACGCAGAGGCGCGTGTTTTCTGCAGCACGGTGTTTGTTTTGTGAGGATTGAACCCAGGCTGTGCCAGGTCTAGCCCTGTGCTCTTTGCTGAGCTTTACCTCCAACCTGGCTAGCCATGTCTTAGATGTCTGTGAGCATTCCCCGTTATGTATGTCTCCATACAGACAAAAAAAAAAAAATGAAGGTAATTTAGGATCGTTAGCGGTGCTTTTCCTTGTGATAAAATTAGGAACGGTTTCTGTTTTCTGGGTTACGTGTATCTGTGTGGACTAAGTAATTTTACTCAGAAAAAAATAAAGAAGAGTCAAATGTGATAGACCGGGACCCCAGGCATGGTGGAGTGTGCCTATAATCCCAAGTATGCAGAAGCCGTGGGCAGGAGGTTCAGCCATGGGTAAAACCCCAAGACTCTGTGGGGGGGGGGACAAAAAGCACTAAAACGAAAAAGGTTGTAGATGTAGGTCAAGTGAAAATCCTGCTTGGGCCAAATCATGGCTCTGGGTTCAGATCCCAGTCCTGCCAAAGAAGTACAATTAAAAAGAAATATTACTTGGGCATAAATAATGATGGCGGTGTACTTGCATTTGTACATGTTTTATTATTGCTATTCCTTTTTTTTTGTTGTTTTTTGAGACAGAGTCTGGCTATATAGTCGAGACTGGTCTGGAACTTGACACCCTCCTGTTTGTAGCTTCTCGAGTTGTAGAACTACAGGTATGCACAACCATGCTAAACTGTCACCTTCCACTTGTGTTTCGTTCCACAAAGTGCATTCTCAACCATCCTTGACATAGCTCCTGGGTGCGGATACGTCCATCCTGCATTTATTTTCTAAGTGCTTGTACAAAGGGGTTTCAACTCCACAAGTCAGGTAATGAGTGCAATGCCTCTCAGTCAGTGTTAGCCCTTCCATTCTCCCCCGTCTGCCCGCCGTGCCTTCAAAACATGTTCCCCGTCTCATGCAGCCCGCAGTCTCTCCCCATGCTTTCTCCCCTTAAAAGCTCTTTCTCTCTTCCCACTTTCCTGCTCCAGTCTAAGTCCTGCTCCCCCGTGGTGTGAAGCACAGCGTTCCCATGTACCTTGGACGGATGGGGCAGGGGCTTGCTGGACCACGGGGCTGCGACAGGACCACGGACCACAGAGCTCCATGAGGGGCTGGGTGCCGGACCCCTCTGTCGCTGGCATTTGCAAACACAGGGCTGTAGCAGCCTCAGAAAAGTAGAACCACAGGTGGCCCCAGCGGAAGGAAGGAGACCGCGCACTTCCTGTCCCGCCCTGTCGTGGGCCTCATCTTGGCTGGACCGGCTTCATCTTCACGCTGTCCTTGGCAATGTTTTCCTTCCGACTTCATCTGGGGACTGGGGGCTTTTCCAGGGGCTGCCGTGGGAGGGAATCAGAAGCAAGTGTCTTCGTTTGTTGTTTTTGATGGGCTCCAGGGCCTTCCTTCCCCTGGGCTGCGGGTCTGGGGCATCTTCTCAGAGTCCAGTTGCAGATTAAAGCCTGCATTTAGCCTTCCTGGTGAGCGCATCCACGATATGACATGGATTTTCCTGTTTTCTCTACCCTGAGCTGTACGAATGCTCTGCAGAGCTCGTGTGTGCGTGTGTGCGTGTGCGTGTGCGTGTGTGTGCGTGTGTGTGTGTGTGTGTGTGTGTGTGTCTGGAAGTGAACCCCCGGTCTCGCACTCACATGAGTTGCTTGCCTGCTGGTGCTCTGCCTCTTGAGCCATGCCTCCTGATCTCTTGCTTTGTTTCTTTTCAAAGAGGGTCTCCTGCTTTTGCCCCCAGACAGCCTTGGATCACGATCCTTCTGCGTCTGCAGGCTTCCCTAGGCCCCGGAGTGACAGGTGCGGGGCCTAGCTCTCCTCTTTCTCAGTTAATGTAAAAGTTAGAAGAGAAAGGCCTCCTCCTTCCCCCCGAGCCCCTGCAAGAAGAGAAGAAGAAACCCCTTCCTCTGATGTTCCTGTTTCTTCGGCGCCGTCTCCGCGCAGCGGCTGGTATTTAGTAGGCCGGTGGAAGGCGGGGAGGTGGGGTAGAGCAGGCTGGCTTCTCTCGGCTCGGGGAGATGCGGGGTCCATGTGGCTGTGTGGAGGTTGGAGGAGAAGAAAGAACCGTGCCCTGTGCAGAGAACACGCGAAGCCCTCTGCATGCTGACGAGAGAGCAGCGCACGGGTGATTAAACCACACAGACACACGTACGGCACACTTGCGCACTTGGACCTGGACACACGCAGCCTTCCCGCCCGCGCTCTGGCTGCAGGCTGCCGGGCTGGCCCTCTGGCCCCTCCCGGCCCCGGGGCCCGCACGGCGGTGGGGCCTGCTTTATGAGCTGGGGTCACGGTGGTTAATTCTCCTAATCTGGACCCTCCCGTCTCTAAAGTCGGGCGTCAGGCGCTGGATTTCTGTGATCAAGGCGGCTGGGGGTGCCTAGGAGGCCCGGCCTGGCTCGTAAACACAGCCAAACACACACAACCGCCAGAGACAGAGACAGGCCGTGAAGGAGGGCGCAGGCCGCCAGGGCAGCGGCCGGGTCGGGGGGTTCATGTCCGGGGTCGAGGCCGAGCTCTGCATTGGGGAGCGTCAGGACACTAGCTGGGCGGGGCTGGGCTTTGGCCAGGCACGCACAGGGCCCACGCGGGCACCCGGGGCTGTGCGTGTGCAAGGCCCGTGCGGCTGGCAGACCTCACCCGCATCTCTGCACACCACGGGCCCGTCTTGGTGACCCCTGCCGCGACTCACAAGGTGCGGGGCGCCGTTCACAGGCAAGGGAGAGGCCACGTATGCGGAGCTCGGCAGGTTCTTCATTGTATGTCGATTGGCACCACCAGTGTGTCTCCCACAGGAGCGAGCCAGGGAGGCCGTCCGTGAGGGTTGAACAGAGGCTCTGCGGCTCGGAGCGCGTGGGACGGGCTGTGAGTTCTAGGCAGCGTGTGCGAGGCCCTGAGGGGGCCTGCGCATGTGTCAGGAAGGGAGGCGGGAGGTGAGCCACGGGGGCCCAGTCCGAGGCAATTGGGTCGGGAATGTGGGGGAGCAGCCTGAGTCTGATCTCATTACATGCCAGGCCAGCTCTGCTGCTGTGTGTGGAGGCTGGAGGAGGGAGGCCGGGGGAGGGAGGCCGGGTCAGGACAGCACCACTGCAGCGACCCGCGCGTTGCTTTCACCACGTCTTCAGGAAACAGACGGCGGCGATAGTTTGACCTGTTTGGGTTTATTTATTTACTTTTAAAGAATCAAGGGAATAATAGGGCACTTGCAGCTCTTGGCCAGAAGGACATGGGTCAGGAATCCAGTGGTGGCTTCTGACAGACAGCAGGCCGCGTTCAGTGCTGGCCTTTCCGCAGCAGCCTCTGGTGGTTTAAGTATGTGAGGTGTGGCAAATCCCAGCATCTGCGCCCCCGACCTCCTCATGATGCCAAGGATGGACGGCCAACCGAACCCCCAAATCCAGGACTTCCCTCGCATCCTCCGAGGGCCGTCCGAGGACAGAGGGCGCTGGCGTCCGGCTGAGCAGGGATTCCCGTGGGTCAGGCCCTCGCGGGTGGCGGTACCCACCGGTCGGTGTCAGGACACAGCCCCAGACTTCCCTGCGCCCTGCCACCCCCAGACTATCCGGGGTCGCGTGCTCTAGGGACAGGGACTGAATGGGACACTGTTGGGGACAGGATTTATGGCTGGGAAAAGCCAGCTTCTGTGGCCTGGCTGACCTGACCCCTGACCCCTGCTGGGGCGGCTGGGATGGACGCCGGGGAGGCCAACCTTTCCCAGAGGCCTCCGGGGCGGGGGGGGGGGCAGAGACAGGGTTGATGCCCAGAAAGCGTGCAGTCCCAGGAGCTGGGGACGGGCGGGCTCGGTGGGCAAAGGACACCTCGGTGTCCCATCCAGAGAGCCGGTATCAGCAGTCAGTGCCGCAGAGCCCGTGCGAGGGTCAGGGGTGGGGTGGACACGTGGAGCGTGGGCCGATGACCGCCGGGACAAAGCCAAGTGCCCTGGGGGAAGATGGCGGCGCTGAGCGGACCCCGATGGGTTGTGTCACCGTGGTGGCCAGGCGTGGGGGTCACCCCCAAATCGCTGTGCCAGCTCACCGTCGCCCAGAGCCGCCTGCCACCCCGACCCGACTTCCTTGTACCCCACTAACTCGTGGGTCGCAGGATAATTGATTTGTTGTTGTTCCAAAGTGGTTGCGAAAGCTCCTTCCAGAATGGCCCAACAACGCCTCGTGCGCGCCTCCCCTCCTTGGCTCTGGTTTTTATGGGGGAGACGGCGCAGATGGCTTGCTCACCCCCTGACCCGCAGCGGCCCGCCCCACCCGCCAGGGCCAGGCAGCCCGTGAATCACAGGGCGGGCGGTGGCTGAGGATGCCAGGTTGGTGGATACAATTGTCACCACTCTTTGGGGGGGAGGAGTCATACCCCCAACGCCCCCCTCCCCCCGAGAATGAGCAGTGAGGATCACAAGAGAAACAGAGCAGCAGGCCGCCCTTGGCTCGTGGCAAGGCGTGGAGTACGTCAAGCCTTTGAATCACGTCTTTCTTTCTTTTCTTTTTTGTGTGCAGTTCTGGGATTTGAACCCAGGGAGTCCTACGTGCTAGGCACGGACTCGACCCCCTCAGCGATCCCCTCCCCAGCTCTTTTTACTTGTTACTTTTCACAGAGGGCCTCGTACCTCTGTTTCCCGCATAGCTGGGATTCCAGACGTGAGTCACCCACTCCAGCTTGCTTAACGAGACTCCTCAGAAGCTGGGATTGCAGGTGTGAGCCGCCTCCCCGGGCTCTGGACTGGTTCTCGAGGGGAGGCCAGGCGAGTCTTGGGTGGAGATTCGGGAAGCAGGGGTGTGGGAGCAGAGGGCAGAGGCATCAAGCTCAGTCGAGCTGGTGAGGAGCCACGTGGGGCTTCAGAGACTGGCCAATGGCTTTCTGCGGCCAGCACTGGAGCGCGGTGACCCTGGGAGGGGTGGCTGGTTCAATCCTGTGGTTCATGGGCTGTGACTCGGGGCCCTGCGTGGCACCACCACGGGAGCAGAACCTCGGGCCCCGCGGCTCTGGTCTCGGCCACGTGGCTTGTGTTGGCGGAAGGGACCCAGCCAGAGGGAGGGCGGCTTAGTCCACGACATTGCGCTGACGGTCCTCACCCACGAGCGTGTGACACAGACACCGAGCACTTCCAGTGTTTGAGAACAGCAGACGGGCGGCCACGTGATCCATGTGACCTCTGACCCAGGGCGGAGGAAAAAGACTTGAGGTGGGTCTGAACTCATCATAGGGTCCGGGGGGCTCAGATGCAACCTGGGGCCTGAAATCCACCCCCCACCCTGGCTGATTAGCGACCACTCACAGACCTGTGAATGGGAGAATCAGTGATTACTCGCCCTTATAAGGAACTTGGGGGATGTGTTGTTACGCAGCATTGCTGAGGCTGGGTGGACTGATACAGCACCTAGGCTTGTTTGAGCAATGGCTCTCCCCTAGGGGGCCACTGGACTACCACGCCTTGTGTGTGTGCTAAGATACTCGACTTGCCCATTTGTGTCTTGCAAGCACGTGTCTGCCCACACGCTCCACTCACACGTCTCCCTGCAAAATCCGTTCTAGATAGTTCTGCACACCATGGTAGATGGGACCTGGGGTTTGCCACTGGGGGAATGAGCGATTAAAACGGGAAGACCTTCTCCCCACCACCTCTCACCCCACTTTTCTGCTGCCTGTTAAGCCAAATGATTTAGGGTCCTTCGGGGCTTTGAGTGACTCAAAAATCTATTTGGGGGCAGGAGGGGGGGACCCCGAGGTGGGGACATGTGGAAGAGGTTTCTTATCCTAACCAGACATCCAACCACAGATGATGTCATGGCCGCGGGGGGAAGACAGAAGCCCGCCAGATTGCCAAATCAGTACGGGACACTTCCTGTAGGAAATAGCAGGCCTTGATGTATGGGGTGTTTGACTGTGTTAGGCACGGACACGGCTTGGCTTTTCTTTTTATGAAGGTAATAAGCATTTATAAAATTCCCCTCCTTCTACCCTTCACCTAACTTATGAGCCCTTTAGCCGTAACCTTCTCGTGACCCGCAGTTTATATAAACCCAAGTCATTTAAAACTCAATCCAAAGTGAAACACGTTTCAGTCACGGCAAAATTAATACCCTCACTCTGCATTGGTCTGAGACCTCGTTTGGGGACGGTGGGGGGGGGGGGAAGGGGGGTGTCTCTGTGGCTTTAAGGGGGGCTGGGGAGAAGGAGAAGAAGGGGAGTTTTGTGACGAGGAAAGAGGCTTCGAGCAGGAAAGATATTTATAAAGCGGCGCTTGGGTACTGTTCGCTTTGGAAGGAATTTTGTTATAATGGCAATCTATAAATCTTTGCGCGGTCCCATAAATCACAGCTTCCTGCTCAGCCAATCAGAAGCCACGAGGCCCGGGCTCCTTGGAGCACTCCATCTTACTAGAAACGTCCAGTGTCGCTTGTTGGACGTGGCTGAAGGTGGACCTGGAAGGGGAAAAAAAGAAAAGATCTGGCTACGTTTGAGGGGGCTGGGGGGGGGGGGCGTGTGGAATGTCTCGAATTACTTCGCAAACATTTTAGATTTGATAAAACCCAAGACAGGGCTTTTCCAGCCCTGCTTCCTCCTACCCCAGCCTCCCCCCCCCACCATAATTATTAAACCCATGTGCACATCAAGCAAGGTTTAATCCATGTGTTTCTCATTCATTTACACTTAACTCATCAAAATATTGTTTTTAAAGGGCTGTTTGTTGTCCAAAAAGCCTTTCTCCTGAGCTTGAATGCTTAACTCTGTGGATACCGGAAGCTGCCGTCTGCCAAGAGAGAGCGGGTGAGAAGTCCAAGGGTCTTGGGGCTTGGAACTATGCAGTGATTGTTCCAGAAGGTTCTGAGCAGAGCCAAATCAACTTTGTTTCTATCTCCAAGAAATCTCAAGAGAGCCACAGGCTGTGGTGTGTGTGTGTGTGTGTGTGTGTGCGTGTGTGTGCGCGTGTGCGTGCATGTGTGTGCGCGTGTGCGTGCGTGCGTGTATGTGGTGGCCCGTGGCTGTGGGGTGGAGACCGGGGCTGGGTGACACAGGCCGAGAGGCAGGGCACAGCACGTGGCAGGTCCTCTCCCAGCCCAGGTCCTCAGCTTGGACTCGTGGCCCATGAGAAACTCATGTGAACTCCAGCTAGCGAGCAGGCTCTGCTCCAGAATGTTCCAGAATAGATTGGAAGTTGCTTGGTGGACCTGAATGTTCATTTTGCCTTACAACCGGTGATCAGAAGGCCAGAGCTCCCGTATTTATTATCCCCACCCCCAACACACAGCACACACACACACACACTCACACACACACTTAGCTGCATCCATGTTTATTGAAAGCTGTTCTAGGTTGCTAATACAGTCACGTTTGAAGACTGGAACCGCCGGCCGTTCCTCTCTCCACCTCTCCTTCACCTTCTCGCATCATTCCCACTCTTTTCAACGAGCGTGGCCAGTTACGCAATGAATCCACAGATAATTTCCACACCTATAAAAAGAGGAAACACATTGTCAAGGGTATTACCTCTCACGGGGGAGTTCTGTGGCAGATGGTTAATATTTACAAACGAGCGCCCATCTAATGTGGGTTCTTTAAGTAAGTGGCATTAAAAAGTGGTTTTCCTCACCCAGGACCAGGCTGGGAAGGGCATGAATGCAGGGTCTGTGCTCATTTGTGTGTGGTATTCCCGGTGTCAAGCAGGTTAAAGAAGGGAAGGAAGGCCAGAAGGAAAAGGGTGGCGGTGGGGGGTGGGGGGGAGCATCGGGCAAGGGAGAGAGTTTGAGAAGACAGAGGTACACTTTTGCCTTTCAAACACGGCTCTGACGTGATCAACGTGTGTGTGACTATGGTTAAGTCATGTCCCACTTCTGCCTTGGTTTTTCCTATCTGTCAAATAAGAAGATGGAATGAAATGGTTCTGTATCGGGGGCCGCTCCTGTCGATAAAGTTTTATTGGAACTGTCCACGCCCGTTTCCTTTGCCTATCACTGGACAGTAGTGGCGACGTGGAAAGCGTTAACCGTCTGGTCCTTTATGGGAGAAGTTTGCCAATCTCCCATCCAGATTCTCTTTGTTGAGTGTGTAAGGGGCTCTAGCTTCCCGCGCCCCTGTGTGTGTGTGTGCATGCGTGTGTGTGTGTGTGCGTGTGTGCGTGTGTTGGGGTGGGGCCTGAGTTCCCCTCCCTGAGTGACCCTTGCCCCAGTGCAGCAGGAAGAGGAAGGGAGCTGTGGTGTTCACCAGCGTTGGATGGGTGTGTGGCCCGTTTTCCTCTCCCATGGGAGGTGGGGGAGCAGGCTGGTGAGGGTGCGGACACAGGGTCCGGCTGACACCCTGGAGCCCTGCACTGTGTTGCCGGCACCTTCCGATCCTCTGAGAATCGCTGCTGCGGCTCCCGGGCCGCCTCCCAGGCCGGCGCACGGGCGTTTCTGAACAGCGCCCTTCATTGATTCTGGGAAAGAGTTTTCCTTCCTGTGCAAAATCAAAGCCGCCGCTTTCCAGAAGAGCCGACGCGGACCCTGTCTCGGGGCGCTCAGAGCCCACCCCCCCCGCTCGCTGCTCCCCAGACCCGGCCTCCGCTGGCTGGGGCAGGGCCGGGATCCCCAAGGAGCCCATCCTGTGTGTGCACACGCGTGTGTGCACGTGTGGGCCTAGACTCGGAGGTGCTGGAATCTCCCCAGCCGTCCTGCCCTTTCTCCACAGGGGGCTCTGTAGGCAGGACACCCCTAATTTTCTGGTTGGATGTCCCTCCCTGTACCGCTGAGGCTACCCAAGTCTCTGAGTCGCCCCCCCCCCCCACAAAGGTCCTAGGGATCAGGCAGGAGCCAGGCCTGAGTCCCCAGGGAAAACAGACCCGGCCTGCACGCTTCAGAGGCCTGTGGCAGTCTGTGACCCATGCTGGTAATTGCTCATCTTTCTGGAACATTCCAAGAACTTATGACGAAGCACATTTCTTCTCTTCCCCATGGAAGCGCACAAGTCATGACTCAGTGCGGGCTGCTGGTCTCCAGTTCCCCGGCGGGGAAGGAGGGGGCAGAATCTGACCCCGTTTGACTCTTGATTTCTGGGCTGAGCTCAGGAGAGCCGGCCTGGCGTCGGGCCCTCCCGGGGGCCTTCCTGGCTGAGCAGCCCGACCTTTGAATCTTGTCTAGCCATAGGGACACTGTGCTTCTTTGGAACTGTGAAATGGAGTTGGGAGGAGGAGGGGGGAGGGGAGGGAAGAGGAGGAGGATGAGGAAGAGGGAGGAGGAGGAGGAGCAGGAAGAAGGGAAGAGGAAGAGGAGAAAGGGGGGTGGAGGAGGAGGAAAGGAAGAGGAGAAAGGGGGGTGGAAGAGGAGGAGGAAAGGAAGAGGAGAAAGGGGGAGGAGGAGGAGGAAGAAGAGGAGAAAGGGGGAGGAGGAGGAGGAGGAAGAGGAGAAAGGGGGAGGAGGAGGAGGAGGAAGAGGAGAAAGGGGGAGGAGGAGGAGGAATAGGAGAGGAGGAAGAAGAGGAGAAAGGGGAGGATGAGGAGGAGGAGAAGGAGAACTGGGGGAGGAGGAGGGGGAGGAAAAGGAAGAGGAGGAAGAGGAAGAAGGGGGTGAGAAGGAGGAGGAAGGGGGGAGGAGGAGGAAGGGGAGGAGGAGGAGGATGGGGGGAGGAGGAGGAGGAAGGGGGAGGAGGAGAAGGATGGGGGAGGAGGAGGAAGGGGGGAGGAGGAGGATGGGGAGGAGGAGGAGGATGGGGGAGGAGGAGGAGGAAGGGGAGGAGGAGGAGGACGGGGGGAGGAGGAGGAGGAAGGGGAGGAGGAGGAGGATGGGGGAGGAGGAGGAAGGGGAGGAGGAGGAGGAGGCAGTGCCAGACTTAGACCTTCTTTGCATGCGGTTCCACCTCATTTCACGTCTGCCCTCCAGGATGAAACATGAGTGGAAACTAGAATTTTCTAGCGAAAACCAGAGACCCTTGACCCCTCTCTCTGCCACCTGCACGGTGCTGGTGCAGGGAAGCGTGGCGCAGCCGACGTGTGTCCGGGCTGGGTGAGCTCGGGGCTGCGGCCCCTGGAGCCAAGGCCTGGGACCTCCGCTCACCCACCCCGGCTTCCTGGCCGTTCCTCCTCCCTGCCGGGCAGCCACGATCAGCGGGGACAGGGAGGTGCGCCGAGGAGTTCTGCCAGCCACAGGCCACTGTACCAAAAACCTTAGTTGGAAAGCTGGGTAAAAACGGCACAAGCCGAGTGTGCGCAGGTCCAGGGGCAACACTGCCCCGTGTCGGCCGCCAGCCGCCAGGCCCAGTGCCCGACTCAGATCGTGACGTCGCACAGGATCCACGCGTTGGCCCTGCCACGGAAACTGGTCTGCGATCCTCACTCCCCCCCCACACACAGCTAATCAGCTCTGTCTGATTAGGGCTTCGAACCACGATCCTCAGATCTCAGCCTCCGGAGTAGCTAGAATCAAGGTCAGGCGTGAGCCCCACAACTTCTGGTTTGTTTTGATTTTGCCCCCCCCCCAGACTGGGCTGTGCTGTGGGGAGGGGGGGAGGAGGGGGGCTTGGGGTCCTTTCCAAGTCCAATCTGCAGACTCGCTCAGAATCCAGGAAGCGGCCTGCGGGATTCTCTGAAGGCCGTGCGCACGGGCTGGGCCGTTCCCAGGGAGAATGCACGTGCTTGCGCTTGCTCCAGCCGGGCGGCCCGCGGCCTTGCGCCGCTCCCCCTCCGTGACAATGAGCAGGTGGGCGTCGTGCAATCCCACGGCACGGCCTCTGCGTCTATAAATCTGCGAGCCGGGACCGGATGCCGTGCGTTGGTAATCAAGCCCGCGTTCCTGATTAATCTCCAGGAGCGGCGGTGATTTATAAGGGGGCCCCCACTCCGTCTGGAAAACGACATCCACACCGCCAGCCCCCCCCCCAGGACGCCCCGAATCAATTGGCCATGAGCCTTTCCCATTTCATGCTCCGCATCACGCCGACCTCTTTACCTCGATTGTTCTGGTCTCAAGAATTCACTGAGAAGCCCGGCCTGCGTCTGTGGATGTCACGATAAACCTGAGCCCCACACCGCCGGCGTGAGAGCGGGCTTTTCGGCGGCCACGGTGGGTGAAGGTCGGCGATGGAGCGGACTTGGGGGGTCACCCGATGCTGGAGGGGGGCCGGGCCCCTGGGGAGCTTGGGGAGGAGGCACGGCTCTCTGGGGGCCCACCCGTGTCCGTGGGCATCTCTGGGAAGGGGGAAATGATTGGAGAGCCCCCCTCCCCGCAACCTCCCATCCTTGCTCAGGATTGCGAGGATTGGAGGAGCATGCTGGTACCCCACGTGGTACCGGGGGTCCCCCGGGGGTAGGGTGACCGTGGGGATTCAGCCATTGAGAGTTCTCAGCAGGAATGTGCCCTGGAGCACCTTGCTGTAGTCCCGGGACCGGCGTGAGGAGGAGGTGTGTCCCCTTCCCCCCCCCCATCCCCACCGTGCTGGGCTGGACAGCGGGCCCCACGGGCGGCTGGTCTTCCGTCCGGGGCCAGGCTCTGGGCACGGGTTCAAGGACCCCCCCCCCTCCACCCCGAGGCCTAGCCTCCCCCCCAGAGTGGCTCTGGCTTTGGGGAGCAGGATTCCAGGGCCAGGCTGCGGCCTGCTATCAGGAGGAAGCCAGGACAAGTGTGAGCCGCGCTAATGGGGCCCCCTGGTGACCTTCTGGTGGTAATGGTGTCGGGCGCGTGATAAAGGGGGAGGCGGCAGGAAGCGCTGTGTTTACACAGCAATTTTCTCAGCATGGGTTCAAAGTGCAAATTGCTTGTGTGAAGAGGATCCTGCCCTGAGGAGCTCTGGAAGGCACGCAGGGCCTCCCTGCCCCCCTCCCCTGGAGTGCTGGGTGCTGGGTGCTCTGGTCCTCTGAAGGCTGGGTCCTTACAGCAGCCACAGCGTCCCTGCTTCCTGCTCTTCTGCCTTTCTTACTCAGTTTTCTCCATTGCAGGGGTTTTCTCACCACCCTGAGCCACATTTCTACCTCAGGACCTTTGCACCAGCTGTCCCCTCCCCATCTCTTCACTTCTTCCCTCAGTGGGACTGGCCCTGACCATCTTCATTAAAATCCTTCTCCCCTCTCACTCTTCGCTAATTCCTTTCGCCCTCCTCCCGCAGCCTCAGGTTTGGGCACTCAGAGTCATTTCCCGATTTCCTTCAATTGTCTTTGGTCCCTGCCCTCTACGGCAGGAATCTTTGCTGGGTTTGTTTCCTTTCGTATCTCTCCCTGGCCTGGCCTGGAACAGATGCTTACTGTTAAGTGTCTGATTGATCTAATTCCCAGAATGCTTACCTCGACAGAGATTCTTTAACCTTGGTTTTTGAATGAAGAAAGTGAGGTCAGAGAGGTTAAGTGTCTAGCCCCAGGTCACAAAGCATGTGACTCACTGCCAAGAACTTCAGCCTGCTACTCTTTGTTGTTCTGGGGGTGGGGAGGGAGGGAGGGGAAGGGTCCCCAGGGAAGCAAGCATGCAGTTTACTGAGGGGTACCCCTTAAAGTATGAAACACACCCCCTGGCTTTCCTCTCTGGCAGTTTGTCTGCTTGGTTAAGCTAGAAAACGGTCAGCTGGTCTCCAGCTATGGGGAAGTGGCTACAGTAACTCCAGAGGGAGATTAACCTGCCTGTCGATTCCTTCTGTCTCCACATCATTCCTGCTGGAGCCTGGAACTTTCCATGGGGGACTCAGAACACTGCCTCATGCAGGGGTGGGGGGGACGGGGTGGCTGGCTTCATGTGCAGAACACGCAAGATCTTACTCTGGAAGAGTCCCCCCCCCCCCAGGTCAAGGCGGGCCTGAGACTGGTCTGGCTAATCTGCATATTCCGCCCCCCCCAGCAATTGATTGGAGGATGGAGGAGAGATAACAAAGGGTCCAATGAGAATCCGCTCTGAGACAGAAAGGGTCCAATGAGCATCCGTCGTGATACACAAAGGGGTCTGCGGAGAACCTGTCCTGAGACCTTAGTAGAGCCATCTAGATCCATTTTCTTTCCCTTTTCCTTTTTTTTTTCTGGGAGAGTGGGAATTTGGGGCTCCTGGTGGCCTCCTTGAGAATTCTAAAGGGAGTACCAATCTGAGGAGAGCCAACATGGAGATTCCTGTCGCTCAGAAGACGTCTCGGGACACATGAGTTCTAAGTTTAAGCATGTCGTGGCCAAGTTCGGTGAGGAAAAGTCACCAGAAGGGCCAAGGCACTTCCTTAGTAGAAGTGACAGATACACCAATGGACGCATTGTCTTGTGTGTGTTTAGTTTTTGTCGGTTGTGGGGCTTGAACTCTGGGCCTGAGCGCTGTCCCTCAGCTCTTCAGCTCAAGGCGAGCGCTCTACCACTTGAGCGACTGCACCACTTCCAGGTTTTGGTGGTTTATTGGAGGTAAGAGTCTCACAGACTTTCCTGCCTGGGCTGGCTTTGAACCCCCATCCTCTGATCTCAGCCTCCTGAGTAGCTAGGATGACAGATGTGAGCCACCAGCGCCCGGCTTGTATTTGTTTAAGTGTGTGCGTGCATGCGTGTGCGTGCGCACACACAGGGGCTCCTGGAAGCTTTCCCACTTGGAGTCCTTGGTGAACTGAGTACTGTTGTTTGTGTCCGGATGCCTGACCTGCCTTGGGGTGCTGTGGAGGGGGTAGGACTCTCCCGAGGGGCCCTAGCGGGAGGCAGTTAGGTGATTGGGGGCATACCTTGCAGGGGAAATAGAGTCCCTGGCTCCTCTCTGCTCTCCCTCCCTCTCCCTCTCTCTCTCTCTCTCTCTCTCTCTCTCTCTCTCTCTCTCTCTCTCTCTCTCTCTCTCTCTCTCTCTCTCTCCCCCTCTCCCCCTCTCCCTCCCTCCCTCCCTCCCTCCCTCCCTCCCTGCTGTGCTATCTTACCTAGCCACAGGCCCAGCAGGTGGTCGAACAAGACCTCTAAGCCAGCAAACCAAGCAAACCTTTCCTCTCTTCCTGTGGCTTCTCCCAGGTGCTTTGTTACAGTGACCGCGAGCTGACTGATACACTGTGGAAGCACCACTTCCTGTGTGTGCCCTTCCTGAAAACCCGTGGGCCCCGTCGGTGCTGAGACCCAGACGCTCCTGCGCTCTCCCCTGTAGGGTCCTCCAGCCCCGCGTTCTTCTGGACGACATCTGCTTCAGAATTTGTCCTGTGTCCTGTTCCTATTAAATACAGCGGGAAGCCTCGTTCACGCTAAAGTGCAAATGGCCAACAAGGCAACGGTTTAAGTTGGGTGTCTTTAGTGGAGAAGGACTTGATTCCAATGGCAATGGCAGTGACGGGGGCCGTTAGAGGCGTCGGGGGAGAGGAGCCCAGAGCGTGGCCGTCACGCGCCTCTCTTACGTAGGTGTTCAGCCCTCATGGAGGCCGGTGGGGCGTTTTCTTAGCTTTGTGCGTGGTGGGAAGCTGCGATTGGCCAGGTGAGGTCTGTGTCTCTTCTGGACGAGGCTGGGGCGGGGGGAACCAGGTCCCTGAGGTCATCCTCCCCCGAAGGTCATGGAGAGGTAGACTCCCCGATCCTCTTCACACCTGATAAGCAAGGCTGAGTTTAGCCAAAGCCCATGGCACAGCAAGACGAGGCCGGAGACACGGGGGGGGGGGGGGGGGTGTTTAATGCACTGCTGGCCCAGGCCCAGGCTCCAGCCGCTCCTCTGTAATCAGCTAAATTAGTTCACCGGTAGAAGAGCTCATCAAAGATCGGCTCTGAGGCAGGACTGATGGACAGTCACCTTTTCAAGGAGCTGGGGGCCGGGGGATAAATGGCCCATTTCCTCAAGAGACTGCAAAGTGTGTGTTTTCTTCCAAGTCAATAATTTTCCTTCCTTGTCCTCTTCCCGGTCCTGGGCAGAAAGAGGCCTTGAGCTCGGGACAGAGCTGGAACAGAACGCTTGTGTCTGGCCGGGCAGGGACGGGAGACCGCGTGAGCGCCCGGGATCTGACGCAGAGCTCTGGTGGTTGGTGCTAGGCACCAAGCTCACCCCCAGCCTGTGTGTGGGGACACGGGCCCCGGGCGGCTCCGCAGGGTGGGGTCACAATGGCTCCTCGTAAGCGACATTTCTGGTATGGGTTCACAATGTCTGCAAGCCCGAACAACGCAAGCAGAAGTGACCTGGCCCCTGAGCCCGCAAGACAAGCTACCCGGGGCTTCCATCCTGAGTCCAGTCGACCGTGGAGGACAGGAGACTGATGCCCAGGTGACTTGAGAGCACACACTGAGCCGGGCTACGTGGCTCAGGCCTGTGGTCCTCGCTACCCGGGAGGCTGAGATCTGAGAATCGCAGTTTGGAGCCAGCCTGGGTGGGGAAGAGTCTTGGAGATGCTTATCTCCAATTAAAAAAAGCTGGAAGTAGAGCTGTGGCTCAAGTGGTGGAGCACTAGACTTGAGCAACAAAAAGATTCAGGGACACCCAGGCCCTGAGTTCAACCCCCAGGACTCTCTCTCTCTCTCTCTCTCTCTCTCTCTCTCTCTCTCTCTCTCTCTCTCTGTTACACACACACACACACACACACACACAGGACTCTCTGTTACACACACACACACACACACACACACCTCCCTCCTTCCCTCCCTCCCTCCCCCTGCACCCCAGGCCCCACGCTGTGGCTCCAGCTTGCCTTCTTCCTTAGCGATCCTCTTGGACACCCCGACCCACCCGACCTCCGCTCAAGCTCCTCCGTGGGAAGGTCGCACCCCCGTTGTTTCCCCAGTTCCACGCTGATGTGCGCACGTGTGGCCTTCCCCTGCCCCACCTGGTGGCGGACGGGCTGGACTCCCTCCAGCTCTGGCTTGCAGGAGGAGACTCCATTAAACAAACTTATAAAATATGCATGCGTTTCCACCCTGGCAGCTGACCGGGCAGGGTGCGGTGGGGCTCTCTGGAGGCTCGGGGTGTTCCCGGGAGGGCCATCACCCTCTCCTGCCTGGGGCCTCCAGGCCGGTTAAGACAATGACAGGACCCATCATCCAGACAGGACAGAGTGAGTGGCCGGGCCGCCAAGCACAGGCCCTGCGTCCCGGCCCCAGTGTGCGTGTGTGTCCCTGGGGTACCCAGCGTGCTCCCAGGAGTTCTAGAAAACTGGGGTTCTGAGCAGCCTTCCCACCAGGAGCTGGGGGCACCCCTGGGTCAAGAGGCCTGGCTGGGCCATTTGTCTGCTTCATGAGCCTCGGGCAACCTTCTGTGCCTCAGTTTCTCCCCCTGGAAGATGGAGAGAGTAGCAGTTCCTCCCTGTGGGGTGGGGGTGGGTGGGATTGTGAAGGTGGTTCGGCGCCTGACACCCGTCAGTGGCATTACTAAGTGTGCACATACGATTTAAGATCTTTCCACATGACAGAGTTCAACGTGGCCACCGGCAAAGCTGTGTCAGTGAGAAAGAGCGAGCCACGCCCTGGCTTCCCCAGCCACCTGCTGCCTGCCGCCCCTCACCCCACGCCACTCACTCACCTGGGACATCCTGGCTGCAGCCCAAGCATTTCTCACACGGGAGTGGCCCTCTCTCCAACACCCACACCTGCCCCGTTTCACACCGGATATATGACTTAATTGCACAAATCTCCTCGCTGGGGTACCTTTTATAACTTGATTGTTCATCTCACAAATGATCAACATACACTCCCGGGGAGAGGCCCTGGGGCTGGGAGCTTAAACCACAGAAATTCCCCTTCTCCCAGTTCTTGGCTGGACGTCCAAGACGAACGGCCTGGGCAGGGTTGTTGGTTCTCAGCTTGCTGCACGGCTCTCCCCTGGCGGGGCCTTCTTAGTGTCTGCTCAGCACAGAGATGCAGCGTTGTGGGCTTGGGAGGAGAAGAAGAATGCTCACGATGGTTTCTGTGTTGACCTCTGGGTTTGCTCTCTCACCCCCTCTGTATTTGAGCACGTATCGATCTGTCCCGAGGTCCTCTGCTCCTCCTGCGATCCTAGGGCTTTTGTTTACTTTTATTCCTCAACCTTCATATAAAACTGGAGCACCAAGCTTCATCATTTAGAAGGTAGCTTGGTACATGCAGTTATTTCCCTGTAGGTTTTAGTGGGTGGTTCCTGGTCTCCATTCACTCTTTTTAATCTTTCCCACACACCAGCGGTTATTTTGCCAGTTCATTTCCCCTAACTCTGTGTGGATGGCGTATCATTATTTTTTTGGATGTGGTTGAATCCACTGGGCTTTGTCCGTCTCTTTTGTTTTTGGATTTTTTTTATCAGCCAAATCCATCAGGCCTCCTTTCTCCTACGGTGTGCTTTTGTGTGTCCCCTTGCTTCCAAGTTGATGCACAGAGCATTAATTAGTATCCTTTAAAGTATAATGATTGTAGCATTTAATACTATGACTTTGACTTCTGATTACAGCTTTGGGCACTTCCCCTGAGATTTGTTTTTTTTATTTTTAAAGATTGAGTATTCCTATTATTGTTATTTTCTTGGTTGTAATGATTGGTTTGGATTCCTTCTTTTGTCTCCAGTTATTTGGGAGAATACCTTTGTATAGTTCTTTTTTTTAAAACTGTTTTAAAAAATAACTTGTTTTATTATCCTATGGTTAGAAAATTATATTTTCTGCAACTGTTCACTGTCTGGCATCTGGGCTTCGGATGCTGCTGCACGTAGACAGGCCTGCTCTTTGAAGAGGCTGAAAGTCAGGACCTGTGTGGCTCAAGTGGTAGAGCTCCTTGAGGCTAGAGTGGATGAAGCTAAGCAAGGCATGGTTCTGAGTTCAAGTCCTGGTATTGGCATAAACAGCAGCAAAAACAAAAGCCAAGAGCATCTGGATGCCCCTTGAGCTAAGGGAGCTGAAGTTCCTGCCTGCAGCTGTGGTGTGTTGGACAGATGGCTATGGAGAAATGGCTGTGTGTCCGCTTTGTGTTTGGAGCTGTGAGCTGCGTGGTGTAGGCACAGGCTGAGCCTTTCTCCTGAGGGAGGTTGGACGGTGTAGGGGGACAGTGTCCCCCTGCCCATGGCCCTGAGGTCCGGGGCTGCTCACCTTTCTCCTCCAGGGGAGAGCCTGGAACAGAGCATGCCAGGTTCCCGTGAGGCCTGGCCTGGGCGGGTCCGGCTGGTCACCTGCTGCCCCGTCCGCTGTCCTCTCTGAGGCCAGCCCGGCCGGCTGGCAGCTCCTCCTGGGTCCGCTGGAAATGCTTGCTGGTGAAGCATGGAGTTTCATTTGGCGAAAGGAGAAGCAAGCGCTGCCTGTGAGCTTCTGCTACGATGAAACACGGGGCCCGGGAGAGCGCTGCCCCCCATCTGGGTTGTATTAAGTTGTCCGTGTGTGTGTGTGTGTGTGTGTGTGTGTGTGCGCGTGCGCGTGTGTATGTGTGCACGCCGGGGTGCCCGGGCACGCGCACAGAAGAGAAATGGCCCTATTATGGGGGCGTTCATTACAGAGGCCTGGAAAAAGTTAGGCTGTTTGCAGCCTGTACGTCTTAATCTTCCCACCACTGCCCGCTCACCTGGAAAGAGAATCTACGGCTAGCAAGGCCTTGGCTTCCTTCCAAGCCCCAGATCGTAGCAGACCTTGACTTTCCCCGCCGGCCACCCCTCATTAGTACTCTAGATTAGCCCGGGGGGCTGCGGGGACGGGCGCGTCGGAGATCAGCGCGGAGCGGAGACCCCCGCTCCGTGGCGGCAGGTGTGCATGGCGCCCGGAGCGCCGGGGAGCTCCACCGTCGTGCTGATGTCTGGACGGCCCCTCCACCTGCTGCAGCCTGGTTCTTATCTGGGCTAACCGTTTCCCGGTGACCTCATTATTTGGGAAACCCAAGGCCTAAGATGGGGGGGGCTCGTTTTCGCCCCTGTGAGGGGGGAAGGCAGCAGTCAGGGCCCGTGTACAGCGTGCCAGGAAAGGAAGCCCAGCAGACCTACCTGTTCGCATCTTTCAGGGACTTCCCCTCGGGCAGCCAGATGGCTGTGGGTCCCCTCCCACCACACCCCCTTTGCCTCAGTCCCCCTTCTCTGATCTTCCACAGTGTTGAGACTGTGCCTTGATTGCTGTGTACCCCCCCCCCCCCGCGCCCCTCCCTCCCCCATGGAGTTGCTGGCCCAGGGACCCCGCGGTAGGAAGTGCAGACCGCCCTCTGCGCACACCCTGCAGGCGTCTGTGGAGCTCACGTGGGCACACGCCATCAGTGAGGCACTCAGAGCTCCCCTCCCCTCCAGGGGCTTCTGCTCCGGGACCCCCATGAACAGAGAGAGGAAGGAGCACGCGGTACTGGGGATGCAGACTGAGAGCCGAGCTCTGAGCACAGCGGATAGCACGCCATGCGTCAGCGTTCTCACAGGTTCGGATGAACATGGGGGAAGGATGGGCTTCCCATGCGGAGGGCTTCCCTGTCCTAGACACCTTGCAACGCATTGCCTGAACCCCAGGCAGGCGTGGAGATCGCTGACCAACAAGGCCAAAAGTGGTCCTGGGAACAGAAGCCCAGGAGAAGTGGAAAGCAGTCTGGGAATATCTGGGGTTGAGGGTCCGACATCGAGATGCTTTTGCTAATACCTGGTCTCCCAGGAGCAGTGCACCTCGTAACAGGCACTCTGAGCATATATTGGATTTATTCTGTGTGCTCCCCGGCCCCAGCCCGGTGTGATTCCCAGCGTGTGTCCAGGTGTTGATTGTCTTGACCTGGGCTGGAGTAGGTTAGAGCAGGAAGGTGTCCTGGCCAACATGCCTGTTGACGTTTATCCTCACCCGGGGCCAGGGCAGATATCACTAGTTGATGACGGGACCCTGGTCATCCACTGAGCTCAGATTTGGATGCAGCATCATAGATGGTCACCAAGTCATCGGTGTTGGCACAGCTGGCCTCGAGATGAATCTCTTAGATGACAAAGCTTCTGTGTGGTGGGCCAGATGTGAATCAGCTGGCCAGATGCTTTCATGAGCTAACCACTGGCATTGGTCGTGGGTGATAAAATGACCTCGTCTCTCTTGAGAGAGCAAACGCTATAGAGAGACTTGCAGACCGCTGGTTTCTTTAACAGAGATGGAGGAAAACAGGCACCTCCCCCCCCTCCCCACCGCCATTTTCTCAACATCCACAGTGCTTATTTTCTTGAGAAAACCCCACATTAGGCCTGGTGGTTCAGGTAGGATGGATCTCCCTTTCCTACAGCAGTGTCTAGCTCTTAACCAATCAGTAACCTCCAACCTTCTGACTTCAGTGATTGGTTCTAACCAATCAACTAACTAATCAAAAACACTACATTCCTCAGGCATCACTGATTGGCTGGAAGCAGTGAGCATATAGCCAATCAAAGCACTCTGTTCCGTTCCTCTCTGTGGCTGGCTTTCAAGTAGGCCATGTGACCCAAGCCAGGTATATTAGACTTGGGTTTAGTCCAGGAGTAAGTCATTTGGGCACAATGGCTTTTAATTTTCCAAACTACTGAAGTAGCTAATAAGCAAGATAAAGGATTAAAAAAAAAAAAGACAAGCCTGCAGGTATGGAAGGGGTCCCCCTACACCTTCTTTCCCTGTCTTAGAGAGGCCCATGTGACCCTTTGATGGTCACGGCGGGGGGGCGGGGGGGGGAACTGTAAGAATGCCCTAAACGTATCTTCTCTGAAATACATTGTAGGGAAAACGAAAGGATGAAATTCTGAGAACCAGTTACTTGAGGGTCACTGGGGACAAATGGCATGAGCCTCTCTCTTTGTGTTCTGGTGGCCAGATGGCCGGGTGGGGTTTTCTGGGCTGATTCCTCTGTGGAGCCCCTTATCTCTTGATGAGCTGGAGGCCAGGATGCCGAGATCAGCCGAGGGCAGGTCATCAGCCTGGGACAGAACCTGCCGAGTCCCAGGTGCTTTCTGCCTGTGAACTTGAGTGCTGGTTAAAGTGTGGGTCCCCCCTGAGTCATCAGAACAGACAATGTCTTGGTCACCTGGGTTGAGCACTTGAGACCAGACAGAACCTTTGCTGGGAAGTCCCTCCCCAAGCCCTCTTCTGGGAGAGAGAAGGGGATCTGTTGAGGCTGGTTGAAGTCAAAAGAGGTTTCCAGGAGCCTGACTTTCAAGAATGGAGTATCCTTTCTTTCTCCACTGGAGGATGGTGGACAGAAACCTTAGGGTTGGGAGATGAATGGACCAGCAGGTTCAGGGCCCACTGGGTGTATTGGATGGGTTCTAACCCTTTTGTTGTGTGTTATTTTTCAAATAGGAGCTGATATTTATGCCTGGGATGGGCCTAGACCATCCTCTTCCTAATTTACACTCCCTGCACAGCTGGGATGACAGCCGTGTGCCGCCATGCCCGGTTTTTATTGGTTGAGATGGCGTCTTAAGGATGTGTGCCTGGGTTGGCCTTGAACTTTGAGCCGTCTCATCTCCGCCAGTCAATAAGCTGGGATTAAAGGCATGAACCACCAAGCTCACCTTGGGTTAAATTTTATCTCTGAACCAATTACAGTACCCAGAGGATGGACTGTTGGATTGATTTAGGCCAGCGATTGGCACAATTTTTTCCTTGAAGGACCAGATAGTAGAGATTTCAGGCCAGGAACTGAGTATCTCTCTTGCACATACAGAATTCTGCTGCTAGAGCATGGAAAAAGGCCACAGGTCATATATAAAGGAGATAGCTTGGGTGTGGTTGGATTTACAAAAGCGGGCAACTGACTCATGGCTGAGTCCTGCTTAGACTAGTTCAAGTTCCATCTTTGGAGCAAGGTAAGGTCATCAACCTTTTCCAAGCCCGAAGATGGAGTGTGAGGATCCAGAGGGGATTGACTAGTGGTTCACTGGGAGAAGGGTCACAAAGAGCTGATGATGGGCAAAAAAAAAGCATGTTCTTGACCCTGAGCTCTGAGCTCTTTGGGGCCTTCCAGTGATTGGCTGGGAGCAGTGAACACATAGCCAATCAGAGCACTCCATTCCATTCCTCTCTGTGACTGGTTTTCCAGTAGGCCATGAGACGCAGGTTTGTCCGCATAGGGCCACGTTCTTCCCAACAGACTTTCCCAGGGGCATTGGGAAGGAAGGAGAAGAGGAGGAGGGAAGGAAGGCCCTGACTCTCATTTTCACATCTTTTCTCTTTCCGGTGTGCTTTCAAGTTTACGTTGTCAACATCCTGGGTAGCAAGAAGAAAAACACTTGCTGGCCTGACGCCGTAACTGTCTTCCTTTCATTCTTTGGGCCTGGTTGGGCGGCTCCTCTCCCATCCGGTGGCCAACTCTTCTGAAAAGGAAGCAGGATCCTAGACGCACGGAAGTGGCCATCTGAAATGCCCGCCATTGGGCGGACCTTGGGGAGGGGGAGGTTGAATCAACAAGTCTAGAGGAACACGTGAAAGGCCCACGGGCCACTTTGCAGCAGCCAGTGTGGCCTGCCCGCCTGCTCCTCCACCCCGAGTCCCTTCCCTGCCCTCTCCATCACCTTTCAGAGTCGATGTCTTTCAGCGAGGCCGCCCAGGGTGTGCTCCTCTGTCTCTGGCTGTGATGTTTGTGCGCTAAGGCCAAGGTCCAAAGTCCTGTGGTCCTCTCAGGAGCCCATCCGGGCCCCTTTGTACTTAGGATCATCTGGCCCCGCCCTTGCTCTGCCCCAGTCACACTAGGTTGGGGTGGGCCAAATGGGTGGCACCAGCCAGAGACAGGAGAGAGAGAGAGAGAGAGAGAGGGAGGGAGGGAGGGAGGGAGGGAGGGAAGGGAGGGAGGCCGGGCTGTTGACTCCCCTCTTTCACGCCCTGCCTGACACGGCTCCTGTCGCCATTTCTAGAGGTCCAGCCTTGGTCCAGTTCCAGGCTCCATCTCTAGCCCGTGCTTGAATCCCAGAGTTCCCAACAACCAGCGGTGGGAACTCACTTTCCACGTTGGACCCTGTGGACGAGACGTTGGACTCCTTGGGCCTCCCTTGCCGGCGCACTCGCGAGGCGTCTGGGTGGTTTTTGTTTGTCTGTGATCATCCTTGCCTAGTTACCTTTCTTAGTCAGGGTAAGCTCCCGGCTACGGTGGCTGTCTGAGTCATCTCTTTAAGACTCTAGGGTCCCCATCTCTTTAAGGCTCAGGCCCCAAAGTGCCTTTTGCTTCACAGGGGGTTCAAAGTGGATTTGCTTAATCGAAGGGTGGGTCATGGCAGAACTCCACCACCTGACCATCCATCCCGCTTCCGTTCCTCAATGCGGGCCGCAAGACATTTCCCAGCATTCCTTGCAGCTGGGGTCACGTGTGGTGACGGAAAGCTTGGGAGGCTGGGTCACTGTAAGGTAAATTAAATAGGTTTAACCAGGAGGTATTCAGGAATTGCTGCCCTACCAGCAAGGTAGAGGCACACAGGCAAAAGGGCAGGCTGATGTCCTGCCTGGGTTTAAGTAGGGAAGGGGCTGGGGGGGGGGAGAGGAGGGGGGGAGAGAGAAGGTGTGGCCACAATGGATGCGGACGTGACCTCAAAGCCTGGGACCCTCCCCGCCCCCCCCACGGGCATGACCCGGGTCCGCCCAGGATGTGACCTCAGAGGAGGGGGGAGGCGACTGCTTCCAGGTGTGCTGGTTACCTAGGTAACACAGGTATGGGCGGGGACTTATGCAGGCAGCTGGGAGGCCAGGGCCTGCCCTGGGGCAGACCTGACAGAACCTCCCAGCATGAGTTCTCCCAGTTCAGGGCCAACCAGTGTCTTCTGTGGGGAGGGTGAGCCCTCGGTGGGGCTGGGGGTGGGGATTGTGACCACTCTTCCCTCGTCACCCACGTGGAAAGGTAGCAGTTAGCCCAGGGTGATGGGGAAATATGCCGGGAACCTGAAAATGCAGGGTGAGCTCACAGGGTCCCCAGGAGGGAACCTGGTCATTAAACTTCCCAACTTCCAGCCTCCAGGGCTCACCAAGGTTATGCAAAGTCACAACCAGGGCCTTCAGAGTACAACCTCCGCCCTACACAAAGGATTAATGACGGGTTTGCTTTCAGCCCAAGGAAGGTCAACAAATAGTTCCCTAAAACAACAGGTCTTTAACTTAACCTACCTAGGCAGTAAACAATGCCCTAGGGGTCAAATGTAATTCAGCCTCCCTGGCTGGCTGAGGGACTCTAACACTCAAAGCCTCTCCCATTTCAATGGAAACCCTGACCTTCTCTCTCCCACCCTGGAGGTGGTAGGGGTATGGCTTGCTGATCCTTCTTGGGGTCCACCGGTCCACCTTTTGTGGGTGGATCCCTCAGATGTGGTCTCCCTCCATTCTGTTTCTAGAAGAGAGCTGTGCAGCCTGGGTCATGTATAAAAAGAAGGCACGTAGGGCTCGCCACGCCCAGGCTGGAGAGTTCAAGGGCTCGCCCTGCCTGCCCAGGAAGGGCTTTAGGGCAGGCCCTAGCGTGGTGGAAGGCTGGGCAGTGTGAGGTGGTTGTGACTTAAGAGGTACCGGGTCTCCTGGTGGTGAACTCTCTGCTACCACGGCGGCACCCAGGGGTGCTTGTGACCAGCTACCTGGCTGCCCTGGTGGGGGCCACCCAGCCCTCTGTGAGCCAATCACTGCTCTCAGGAGATGGTGTGGTACGTGGATTGGGCAGACCAGAGTCATGTGACCTGGTTGTGCCCTACTGCTGGCACTGAGGTGTGAGTACCCCTGGTGGTACCATCCAGTGGCCGGAGTTGGGGAGCAGAAGCAGACAAGGAGGCTGGGCAGGTGGCCTAAATGACAAGTGACATCATCCACAAACACCCCTCTTCTTCCCTCTGTACTGGCCTCTGTGTGTTCAGTGAATATACGTCGGCTGGAGCTGCTGGGCTGTGGAGGTGTGTGTGTGTGTGTGTGTGTGTGTGTGTGTGTGTGTGTGTGTGTGTGTGTGTGTGTGTGTGTGTGTGTGTGTGTGTGTGTGTGTGTGTGTGTGTGTGTGTGTGTGTGTGTGTGTGTGTGTGTGTGGAGGATGGGGTGGTGGGGAGAGGCTAACTTTTCTGCTCAGACATGTCTCAATCCAGTTTGGGCTCCACCCCCCCCCCCCATTGGCTGTGCTACCTCAGGCAAGGTACAAAACCTCTCTGAACTTTTGTTTCCTCCTGTAAAGGAGACTAGATCTGCCGTATCTGGAATGAATTGCAAAGAGCTCTGGCTGGGGGGGGAGAGGGGGAGTTTCCATAAAAAACAGTGCTGGCGTTGTCCTCCTCATCACCAATACGGTCAGGGTAGTGTGGGCCAGGAAGGACGCAGGGACTCCGGCGGGATTCCTGCTGAGGTTAAATCTGAGATGATCTAACCCCATTGCCCTACAGCTTGGGGAAACCGAGGAGGCCCAGCACTGAGCGTGGCTTGCATCAGGGCCGTGGAAGCCAGCGGAGGGGTGGGACGGATGAGTCTTTGCGGGAGCCCGTGCCTTGCCCCGAGCTTTCAGAAATCACCAGGCTGCAAAAATGCTTTTGGCTGGAAGTGCACCCACAGCTCCACCACCCACGGCCCGCGCGTGGGCCCCTCCCACTGGCTCCTTACGCGGGGCAGAGGAGTCTTAAGGGCTAGACAGAGAAAACCACTTGTTCTGGGATATTTAGGATACCGTTTTTTGCTGTCTTTTGGTATGGGAATGGAGCTCTGAAAAGCTTGGTTGATGGCCTGGCCTTTCCCCTTTCACCTCCTCCCTCCCCTCCTCCCCTCCTCCCCTCCTCCCCTCCTCCCCTCCCTCCTCCCTCTTCCCTTCTCCCCTCCTTTTTCCCTCTCCTACCTAGCTGGTTGTCCTCTTCTCTTCCTTCCTCCCTCCTCTTTCAACACTGAAAGAAAGACACCGTGCCTGGACTAAGGGCTGCCCCGTTTGTGGCGTTTGAACGCAATCTGGCTGCGCATTGTCTGTTTCTCAGGTTCACCGGTGGCTGGCCCCGTCCCGGGTGCTGGGGACGGGTCAGAGCGAGAAGCAGAGCGGCCTGCGCGTCTGCCCTGGTCGGGGGGCTGGCAGTTCAGCGTTTTCCCCGGGATATTTTCGTCTGTCCCTTGGCATCCTGGCAGGGACCCACCACAGTAGTTTCTCAGCTGTGTCTCATGGGACTCCCACGGGCCAAGCCACCTGCCGCGCCTCAGTCTCCCCAGCTGTGAATCCGTGGGGTTAGGTACTGAATCGCACCCAGGGCTTTGCCTTGGTCTCCTTCATTGCCGCAGCGGTCTCCGTAATATTAACAAGAGGATGCGAGGATGAGGATGAGGATGTAAGGCGCTGCTGTGGGAGGGGGATAGCAGCACCCCACATGTCCCGGGAGCCTGCCCCCCTCCTTTCTGTGGTTCTACAATGCACTGTGGGCTTCGGTCCCCTCCAGACCTCTGCGGGTTCCCTTCCTTCCATCCTGATGACCCTTCCCCCGCTCAGCTCTTCCTTCCGTGCTCCGTCCGGCCCTCCCCGCCCCCCAGGCTGTGAAGGCAGGTGGCATTTCCTCTGTGACAGTGCTTGATGCTCCCCAGCAGCCAACCGTGCAGCCGCGCACGCGGCTCCGGGCTCCTTTGTGATGCGCCCCAAAGCCTTGTGTGGTTCATTCACACGGCGCCCCGTGTCCGGGACGGTGTGGAATACACAATGAGTCAATATGGGTTGACTAACAAGCAAAGCTAGTGGGGATTGGCGGGCGAATGACTTGGGGGGGGCGGGGAGGGTGAGCCACAAAGAGAGCAGCTGGATGAACGACCGAGTGCGTCGCGAGTGAGTGAATAAATGAAGCAACGAGTGAAGGAGCAGACAGTGAGGGAGTGAATGAATGAAGTGCCACCCCCGGGCTTTAGGACGTGGCCGCGTCCCCGCTGCTGCCGCGGCCTGGCTGTGACCTGCGCGGGGAAGCCTCTGTCCGCCAGGCCTGTCAGCGGCGAGCACTCGGTGCCGTCTGTCTGTGCTGTGTGTGGCTGGCTCTGAGCTCCCGTGGCAGCTGTTCCAGCGCGGCCCCTCCGGTCGGCACCCCCCCCCCCGTTTTCCTGACAGTCCCACGGCTGCAGCAGCACGCACGCACCCCTCTCCCCCACTGTCCTTCATCACAGCGCCCCGCGTGCACGGGCACGTAGACAGACGGCGGCCACTGTGGGGTCTCCAGGGCTGAGCACAGGAGGTGAAGTTTCTGGGAGCTGCTGGCTGTGACTCACTGTCCCCCCCAGACCTCTCAGACGGGCACCAGAGCCCCATCAGCAGTCCCAGGCGGTGCCGAGGCCTGGGGCGGGCAGTGTAAAAGGAGCCGGGGGTGCAGGGACGGCTGAGCCAACCTGCTGCTCCCAGCTGACTCCAGCCAAGCCCCCCCCTTCCCCCACCTATTTTTAGTGGAGAAGGCAGTGAGCCAGCACTGCAAGATGGATTTCTAGTCTTGGCTAGACTTCTTACAAGCACAGGGCTCTGGGGCCCCTCCGTGTTCTTACTGGTAAACACAGCAAGTTAGCGCTATCGTTTTCATGCCCGGCGCTGCCAAAGCTGATACCCCCCCCCCGCCCCGATCGGTACCATCATCATCACCATCACCACCGCCACCACCCCCCCCAACCATCCCCACCACTGAGCCCAGCCCGTCTTCAGGGTACTACTCACTGGCTTCGCTCTGCACCTGCTCACGTGCAAAGATGGTCTTGTCAGGCCTTGACAGACATCCGGGGACGTGCAGACGCCGGAGCTTTTGGGATTGTTATTTTTGTTTTCCAGGAGAGGGAAGGGAGGCTCGGGCAGATGAGCCGTCACGGAACCCGATTGCTTTTATTCTTAACGACGGATCTCCTGAGGTCTGTTCCGTGTGAACACAAAGCCTGGCCTCTTGGATCTTGGATGTCTTCTGAGTACCATCAGATGATCAATATTTATTTTGTCTTAAATATGTGCTTTGTAGAGTCAGGAGGGTTCAACAAGAAGGCTCTTTTATAGGGTCACTGGCGGAGGTCTTTCCTGGATTCACCTAGGGGAAACTGAGAGAGAGAGAGAAAGAGAAAAGGAGGGGGCCTAGTTGCTGGCCATGTGTCAAATTGGAGACAGGCTTGGGTACATTTCTCTCCAGGCAGGGACAGGAAGGAAATTTCTAGTACACCCCTAGCTCGTGGTCTCCTGAGCATGGGGGCTCAGGCTGCACAGATCTGGAGTTTTAAATCTGGCTCCTCTCTGGACGACTGAGTGGGCCTGGCTTGGCAAAGTGACTGTGGTCCCCAAGCCTGCTTCCAGGGCCACCTCTCTGCGTGAGAACAGAATGAAACAACAAAAACACGTCTTCTGAGTGCTGACGGCCAGATCTAATCCATCAACACTTGCTTCCTGTTGGCTATAGTAAGACTAGGTTGTGTGTGTGTGTGTGTGTGTGTGCGTGTGTGTGCGTGTGCGTGCACATGCACATCGATACGTGCATGTACCAGTACTGGGGCTTGAACTCAGGGCTTTGACTTTTTTTTGCTCAAGGCTCGACTCTCTACCTCTTAAGCCAGGCCTGGGCTTCTGGCTTTTTGCTGGTGAATTGAAGAGAAGAGTCTCTCTGGATTTGTTGGCCCAGGCTGCCTTCCAACCTCGGCCCTCAGATCTCTGCATTCCTGACCGGCTAGGATTATAGGGTTGAGCTACCCGTGGCAGAACACGAGGTATGGTTACTCAACACCGCGGTGTAAAATATGCACCGGGACTCCTCACAGCTTTGTCTCTGCATACGTCCCTCCAGTCTGCTTTCTGTGGGCAGACGAGGCCTAAAACCAAGCAGATTGCTTCTAGAAGCCCATGTAGCTCCACCTGGAGGTGTAGCGCCCAGCTTCCTTGGGCCCCATGCTCTTGTGTCTGTCTGTGGAGGAGAAATTGACTTCTTTCCTCCCCCAGTCAAATTATTAATTAGTTGCCTTATTGACTAATTTCTAAGTACTCAGTCAAATTGAGAAGCCAATCCAATTTGAGCCCAGAACAGAGATTTAAGTTCATCCATTTTTCAATTGGGTGCATTTCATTGTGTGGAGCAAAGAGCCTTGGAAATAATTCCTCCCCCCCCCATCCCCTCCCCCCGGCCTCACAGAAGCCGGGCCAGCTGCAGAGTGAAGTAATGATTAAGAAGCCGGTTGGCATTTCCATTTCTTCTTCTGCCCGATTTTCCACAAAGAAGGCACAAAACCAAAAGATGCGCCCCGTTTTAAGGATGGAAAGAAAACCCTGGCAGGGCCCTCGCTTCCACGCGGTTGAGGTTTCCGCGTGGAATGTCTTAAGTCTGCTTCGGGTTCTTTGGTCTCATTAGTGATCACGATTAGGCACTTTTGTGTCCTTGTCTTATATTCTGACCATCGGGGGGTCAGGAGGAGAGCAAGGGGGGATACTGTCCTTTTGGAATCTCTGTCTGTCTGGAATGATTTGCTCTGCAGCACTAGGTCGTCGGCAAACAGTCCCGCCGCCTCCAGGACAGAAGGTCTCCTGGCTGTAGCTTTTTCCGGAAGAACTGGGAGGGCCTAAGATGCAGCAGATACACCGATTTTTCCCTCACTGAAACCTCCCTGGCTTGTGCTTTCCTCCCAGAGGAAATGAAGAAAAGCCAAAAAAAGAAAAAAAAAAATAAAGTAAACCTTCTAGAAAGTGGGGTTTGTGGCCCTGCTTCTGGAACTTTCTCTTTCATTTTGGGGACCTGCTTAAAGGCAAGCTTGGGCCTTGTGTATGAGCACCGGGCTCTCTCTCACAGGAACAGAGCCAGGGAGAATGGCTTAACTCTTCCTCACTCTCTGCAAATCCTCTTAGAGAAAAAGCAAAACAAACAGCCTGGAAAGTTGGCTTTTCATTTGGGGGTAGGGAAGGGTGCTGCCCGCCCCCCCCCCGCCCCAACATGCTTTGGGTTAAGATTTATTGACGAGTGAAAAGAATCATTTAATAGTCAAGAGGCACCCAGTCACAAAGAGATGGAGGTAAAGTAGTTTCAGTTCCTTCGTGTTTGGAATTGGAGCTTTAGAAAATAAAGTCTCCTTTTCCCCCCACTTACCCCTCACCCTAAGCCTTTTTCTAAAGGTTTTCCCCTCCTCCCGCCTTTCCTAAATCTCTTCAAGAAATAGTTTCTTTTCTTTCAGAAAGAGAGAGATCAGGGAATTAAATTCGCCACAATATCTTCTTCGCATCAGGGCAGGCGGAAAATTCAATGAAATCCAAATTAGATTCATTTAAAAAAAAAGGGGGGGGGTTGTTGTTTGTTTTTCCCGGTGGTTCCTTTAAGCATGTGGCTATGTATGGAGAGACAGCTTCGAAATCTACCGGAATCACCCAACTATTTATTTATCTGAGGGAAACTTTATTCCTTTCCTTGCCGGCCCTGCCCAGTCCCAAATACTTCATCTTCAAACACAGTTAAATGTAAGCTTTTAGTTCCCCCCCATCCCTCCCCCGCCGTCCCCCCCAAAAAACCCAACCAGTAGACACCTGTATGAAGCCCGGTTGGTTGTTAAAACCCATATGCTCAGTATCTGTCATAATAAACAACCCAGGTATAAATGAAGGGGACACCCGAAAACCACAGGCCGCCATGAGCCGCTGCGGACAGACGGATGGACGGACGGACTGATGCCTTCCCACAGTCGGCCGTGGAATCTTGTCCCAAAGCGTTCAGGAAGTCCTGACTCCCCGACAGTTCATGTATGTGTTTCTAGGCCCAGCCCCAAGTGAAGACTCTCCTGTCACCCCCCCCCCACCGACCTATTCCTGGCCCCCCTCACCCCCACCCCAGTTCTCCAACTGGCATGTGACCTTTGACTTTCCATTCTGTCTTTGCTCCATGGACGCCCTTTGGTTGCTCTTAGTTTGAAAAACCCAGATTCTAGGATGTTACTCCATCTCGGATAATCCTCTTCTCCATCGAGGAGAATTGGGTGTCCAATTGTAACATTTGAGGTGATACTTTACGAAGATATAAATTATAGAGCGGCCAACAAAAGAAGTGGGGGACATGGAGCCCCGTCGAAGGCCGGCTCATGGGTGAGGAACCCTTTGCTGTTCAAGACGGCGTCGACAAGGCCGGATATCCTGGGTTCCTCCGGCTACCGTGGATGGAGAACACAATCGTGTGAATTTTGAGCCAAGCCCCATTTGGATTCTGAAAATTTCCTGCTCTTTTTTTTTTTGTTGTTGGATCCTATCACTATGAGACATTAGATCTCCCTCCCACACCCCAAATATAGATCTGATTTCCTTTACCGAGAGCAAAAATTACGTTTCCCATCCAGCGATAAGAAAACACACGTTATCTTTCCCAATTGGGTGTCATTTACCACTGGGTTTTTCTTTTCTCTCTTTTTTTTTTTTGAGAGCTAAAAACAAAATTGTCCCAAACAATGTTCTAAACTCATTCGATTGTGTTTTTTTGTCAGATAGGAAAAGAAAACGGATTTTGATTTATTCTTGCATGTAGATACTATGTACACATTCGTGTTTGACATTTCCTGGGAAATATTTCTGTCTCTGAGGTCTTTTTTTTTTTTTTTTAATGCCTTTAAAAAAGAATTTAGTGGTTTTGTTTAGTTTTGCTTTGTTTTCCACTGTGTGTATTTATGGTGGCAGATGACAGGGACCTTATGGCTCTTTATGTTTGAGATGTTATTAACTTAAAAAGAATTTACTGGGAAATTATGAACTTTATAAAAGACAGACATTTCTTGAGAGTCAATTACTTTCAATGGTCTTTATTTTTTTTAAAGCCACTTTTCGATTCTTTCTTCCTATAATTACAGAACGTTTTAAATATGAGTAATTATACCTTCACATATCTGGTGATTAAAAAAAATAGACCTTTGAGAAGGGCAGAGAAATGATCTCTCTGTTTCCCAGTTCCATAACGATCAAAAGCAGTTACCAAAGACACACACACACCAACACACACACACACACACACACACACACACACACACACACAAACCCAACAACAACCCAAACTTTTGAGTTTGTTAGTCTTTCAAAATAAAAAAAAAAATCATAAAGTATAAGACCTTCTTGCAGGGGGTAGGGGAGAAGGGGGGGTGACATTTCAGATCTGAGTGAAGTTATAACCCACATCAGAAAAATCAGCCCGTTAATGAGAGAAATGAAAAAGACTTAATCACCAACACCCCTCCGAAATGACACTTCAAATCACATCAGAGCTCTGCCTGGTAATGCCAGCAGAGAGGCCTTCATCTGAAAAATGAAATACTTAATGATTTCAATGAGTTTGTACCTCTCCCGGTTTGATAGCCTAGCATGCTCCGTGCCTGGATTTCCTTCAGATCTCCAAAATATTTATGGAAGCAATTCTTCTCCCTGTTTTCTAACCCCCTTGGCTTTCAACACGGCTGTAATTTACCTTTTCTTTTTTTCCCCCTAGAACAGTTTTTTTTTTGAGGTGGGGGTGGGGAGAGGGAGGTGGAGAAGAACCCTAGAAAATACCAAGTGGCCTTTTCCTAAGCTCGCTGTGGAGAATTAGCCTGCAGTGGGTCCGATGTACCCGGGGCCCGGAGGCTAAAGGCATTTTTCCCTCCAGCTGAACTTTAATGATTGGATGTATTTTGTTTAAAGAGGGGGCAAAGGAATTAAAAATTAAACAACAACAACAACAACAACAACAAAAGGTTTGAATGGATAGAGCACTCCTAATGAACTAGTTGGTCGAAACCATTCAAAAATAAACAATTTGAACACCCCCCCCCCCACTCCTTCTTCTAATTCTTTTTTTTTTTTTTTTTTTTTTTAGCTCCTTTTAGCAATTTGGAGTACAGGAGATTAAAGTCTTTGAGAAATTCCCAAGGTCAGCCCTCAACGACAGCAGGATTAAAGGAGGTGGGGGGGGGGAAGAGGAGGAAGGGGAAGAGGGGAGGGAAGAGGAGAAAGCTTTCTCCCTCTCCACTCCTCTTCACTAGTGGAAATAAGTCGGAAGTTATTTCTTGAAATCCTCCTTTGCCCTTCAAAAGGTTCTGAGATGGTTTAAAGAAAAAAAAAAAAGTCCTATCTCCCCCCACCCTCCACCCTTCATTGTAAGAAAAACAAGGCCAGCAGCGGCAGAAGTCCCCGTGGGACTCCAGGGGGCGCTGTGTCCCCAGGAACCATGGCTGCAGGTCGGATCAGCCCTTAACATCTTTGGAACCATTTTCTCTTTAGAGGCTCCTGACCAGTATTCCAACAAAGGAAATGGAAAAAGGAAGCCGACTATTTTCCCCTTTTCTCTCTCTATTCCATATGCAGTGTCTAATCTCTGCACCCAAGGTTGCAGGGAGGAAAAAAGTAAAAATAAATCCAGCTCTCCTGCTGTGTCTTTGGAAAAGCACTACTGTCTTGTTCCCTCCTTTTCCCTCCCTCCTTCCCTCCCTCCCTCCTTCCCTCCCTCCCTTCTTTTCTCACCTTCTCTCCCTCCTTCCCACCTTCCTTCCTTTTCCCTCTCTCCCTCCTTTTCTCCCCTTTCCCCCTTTTCCCTCTCTCCCTTCCAACCCCTTCTCTTGCCTCCTTCTTCCCTCTCTTCTTTCCTGTCTCCCTCTTTTAAGACGCGCCTCCACCTGCAAATAAACACAGAAAGAGCATCATCATCTTTCAGTCTACCTTGGTTGCCTTTTTCTGGTCCTTAGTCTGATCCAGTCTTTTACAGAATCTTCCTGCATGCGGCTGTGTTTTCGTTTCTCAGACTTGAGCAAAGAAGAGCAGGCTCCCAGTATATTTCATAGATCTTAACAGTAATTACATGGGAACTTCAAAGCAAAACTATTTGTCCTTCCTCTCTCTCCCCCTCTGTCTTTCTACACACACACACACACACACACACACACACACACACACTCCTAACTTTGCTAAATCCAAACAAAAAAAGAATTCCTTTTCAAACAGGGCAGAACATTATCTTGAAGTTGGCGCATGCTCATTGTGCACATGCATTCTAGAGGAAGCAATGCAAGAATCCTGTAAAGAAATTTAAAAAAAAGTTTTTGATTTGACTAGAATCTATTAAAACTGATTTTGATCAGTTCTTAGAATCAGAGATGGGGGGGGGCAGAGGTGGTCCGCAGAGATACAGAGCGTCAGAGATACATTGAATTAGGCCCCCCCCAAAATTGACTGTGGTGTGCCGGATAGACCCGCGGGCCTGCCCAGACCAGGGAAGACTTCACCTCTAGCAACTTTGTGCTTTTTAAGGGAAAGGCTACTTTATGGCTGAGTGTAAATATTTTAAATGCAAGTTCCTACATATTACACATCTCCAAACGCTCCACCCCAGCTCTGGTTTTGTGTCTGCCTTGAATCAGAGCCGGACCACCAGGTTAGTGAAGGTACGGTGTGTGTGTGTGTTTGTGTGTGGGGGTGGGTGGTGTGGGGGGAGATTCATTCAATAAGATAATGAACAGCCAGGCTGGATGCTTCACTGACGAGCTATTTCCAGGGCTTTTTGACTTTATGATGAACGAGGCTTTATCTCGGGAACTAAAAATACTAGAAAGGAAGGGAATCAATGAAGGCACAGAAAAACACGAGGAAATATTAACCAAAGCCTACCCTTCCAGAAGGACCAGGAGCTTGGAGAAGACCCCTGGGAGCCACGTCAAAGCAGAAACTAAAGGAACTCTCTGGACAGTGACCGAGACCTCAGGCCTCCAGCGGGCCCCGCGCCGGAGGCCGGAGGGCGCCAGCCCCGTACCTCACCTCCCTTAGCCAAACTTCCACATGGTACGAATGGGAAGAGCACATTTGATTCCCATATATTATTGACACACCTTTTGGGAGAATATGACAGACATAAACAGCCCATCCATTCTTAAAAAGAAAAAGAAAATTCTATCAAATCTGGCAAGGGACTCTAGAGGATTTATAGACAAAATAAACTTTAAAGAAAGGCACACTTAGGGACAGGATGCTCTGTTTTACTTCTTAGTAGAACCACAATTATTTAAAGAGAGCCTGCAGTGTCTCCTCTGTGTGTGTGTGTGTGTGTGTGTGTGTGTTTTAATAGGCTACAAAAAAAGGTAATAAGTTGTGGGGGGAGACCTGTGTTCGTGTGATTAAATAGAAATGCTTCTTTTTATGTGAAACACCCATCAATTTAATGTTAAAATATACCTGCCTGAATTGAATGCCTCTTCCTTGGGAAATGGGATCGTGCGTTTCAGTTTTCTTTTTCTTCTCCTAATTTATGATTTTTTTTTTGATCTCTGCTGTATTCCACTCTCATAAACTTGCCGAGGAACATAAATCTTTTAGTAAACGGATACCGGCGGATGATTTAGGGGTCTGGATTAAAAGTGGGTGAAGCCAAAGTTCCGAAGAGTCTGCTGTTGTTTACCTATGGATATGAGAAGAGCAATCACGTAGGCAAGAACAAAAACAACCACCACGGAGTGATTTCAAGCTCACTTTCAGGTTTCTGATCTTGCCTTTAACACATCTCGAAAAATGAAAAAGAGAGGCTTTATTTTTTTTGAAAAGAATTATCTTCCCGTAGTAGAATAATGGAGCCTTAATCCAGTAAAAATAAAATAAAATAGAAATAAAAAATCCTCAGTTCAAAGCCGGCAGGGCAAGCCGGCCTGGGCTACTAAAGAGGCAGCTGTCATGACACTGGCCAGCAGGTGGCGCTCCACCCACCGTTATACCTGGGGCTGGATTTTTCTTCTTGTTTTCCGCTCTATTCTTGGTCTTTCTGATCAGGGTGTGGGCTGACCTGGGGACTCAGAGAGACTTAGGAAGGGGCCTAAAGGAAGGAAGAACAGTAATCGAATGGTGGAGCTGTAGCTGGTGGGTTTGAGGCTGGCCAGAGTTTGAGAACCTTGATGGTTGAAGCATGCTACCAATGCCCGCCACCACTCCACGATACAAGAAAACAGGACTGTGATGTCCTAGTGTATTTTTCCAATGCAGAAACCAAAAGGAAAAAAAAAAACAAAAAACAAAGCCTATATTCCCTGGTTGGTGCTGTGATGATGCCTCCAGGCTTGGTGGAAATAGAGATTTTGTTTTTGAACCCTGAAATTTCAGCTGGGTGAAGACCTCCCCATGGGAAGATGGAAGGCCGGGGCGGGGGGAGGGGCAGCGGGGGTGTCTGGGTATTGGGGTGTGTGTGTGTGTATGACATTGTCGGAGGAAGGGGCGATGAAGGTGGGTATAGGAGAGGCCCTGGTGAGGGGGTGGGGGTGGGGCTCTCTGCTGAGCGTTCTCTGTAGTGTGCAAATACAGAGGGGCTTTCCTCTGAGTACCCCAGGTCTGTCATTTTGGGGGGCTGGGGGTCACTGGACGGTTGTAGAATGTTGGCCACGGGACACCTGAAGGGGAATCTGGTAGGAGGGAATTTGGCTACCACTGCAGCCGGTGTGGGACGCGGGGGGGGGGGGCAGCTGGGGGTGGGGGGAGAAAAGAGGAGAGAAGAGGAAGTTTTCATTTTCCGGGAGGCTTCAAGGTCTTCATAACAGAGCTTCCAAGCTCAGTCAAACCTCAGCCACCTGGAAAGCGGCCAATCCGAGCCGAAGAGGCGAACAACCAGGAAATAAGCGGCTGTGAAGAATGTATTAAGGAAAGTTCTTCACGGAACAGCCCAGAGCCAACACAAGCCAGGGCCTTGTCCCTTCTGTGCGTGCATGTGCGCGTGCGTGCCTGCGTGTGTGTTCTACATGCCTCTCGATTTACACACGACAGAAACCACACATCTTTGTGTGTTGGTTCACCGTGCTGTTTGAGGCACAACAGAGTGGGAACCCTCTGAGGCTGAGCCTCACTCATTCGTGGACGGGATTCACTTCCAGGAGAATGCGTTCCTGCGGATGGCAGCTCCTTGGTTAGAGGGGGATTGGATTCCCGGGTGGGGCTTCGTGGGGATCCCTCACGGGGTCTGCAGGAAGGGAGTTGGCGAAGAGAGAAGCAACGTGTCCTTGTAAGCCAGCGAGTTCTGCACGGCCAGTCGCAGACGGCAGAAAACATGCTGGGTTTGCTTGGCTGGCGCTCTACCGCTTGAGCCGTGCTTCCAGTCTAGCTTTTTGCCGGCTATTTTGGAGATGAGGAGGAGAGTCTGATTTCAGCTTGCAGTCCTCTGGATCTCAGCTTCCTGAGTGCCTAGGACCCCAAGCCTGGCCCACCCTCCTGGCACCTAGCAGCACGGTCCTGGGTATTACGGCCATCCTCCGTGTCCGCCCTCCTTGTTTCTCCCCCATCCTGAGCCCTGGCTCTTCCACCACCACCTCTGGAGACCAAGAGCTCCTGCTTTCCCCCTGTGCGCCCCTGTGGCCACAGCTGTCTGGGCCGAGCAGGTGTGCTTAGGGCTGGAGCCATGACCAGACCTGTTTGTCTGGAATGGCGCTGCAGGTACACGGTAGTTTCCTTGTCAGGACAATAGTCCGGGAGCCTTTGGCGTTCTGCACTCCGGGGTTGGGGTGGTTGTTCGATGTCGGCTTTCCCAGTCTGTCAGCGCTCAGCCACCCAACAGCCATCTCCACGTCCCGCCACCGCCGCCGGCTGCCACTCTTACATCTGAACTCTGTGTCCATGACGTGCATTGAGCCTCTGCACTGTGCCAGGCTTGGAGAGCCGGCTCCTGAGGGCCTCGGGGTGTGGTGGGGGTGGGGGACGCCTGGAGTGCGTGGAAGAAGCTGATGCAGCACCCGCTCTTTGCTGTGGGGAGAGCAGGGAAGACTGCCTGGAGGAGGCGGTTTTTGAATAAAATCCACCGGAGAAATGGGAAAAGCAGCACACAGAAGGGGGCTGGTGAGCAAGAAGAGCAGCAAGGGGCTGGAGGCACTGTGTGTGTGTGTGGGGGGGAGCTGTGGGCATAACTGGGCTTGGAGCAGGGCCAGCGGGAGCCACGGGAAGGCATGCATGAGGGAAGGGGCCACTGGAGCTGTTGAAGGGTGTAGAACAAGACGCTAGAGTCTACCTGCTCCACACCCAGCTCCGTGGATTTGGAGGGTTTTCTGTGCCCTCCTCTCTCGCCAAAACATTGACGCCCCTCTCCCTGCAGAGCAGACTGCCAGATGTAATCCATTGGGGGAGAGAGGGTGGGGGGAAGAGGGAGGGCTGGGGAAGGGAGGGAAGGGTCTCTGTGAAAACCATCCCATCCCAGAGCTGGTGAAATCAGGAAGGAATGAAGCCTCTGGATGGCTCTGGGCTTCCCCTCGGGGGTAGGAGGCGCCGGTGCCCGGGAGAAGCCGACCCTGGCAGTTTAGGAGCAGCCTTCACTCAAGACCCGGGTTACCGCAACCGTCCCTGCTTGCCCTGCAACATATGCTGGCCAAGCCAACACCCCTTGCGTGTGACGGCCAGTTTGTCGTCCATCCGCCTGTCCTGTGCTGTGTCCCCCAGTGGACGCCATCAGGACGGAGAGTCTGGGAGCACATGCTTTGATGTCCAGGAGGGGGGGGGCGGTTCAGCAAATGTCCGCAAGCAGACCCCGCCCCCCCGGGTGTGGACAGGCTCATCTGTGAATGAAACGAAGGTTCCCAACTGGAAAACATGTCTGAGCCTCTGGGATCCACCCTGGTGGAGTTGCGAGAAATGCTGCAGACCTCCGGCGTGTGATGGGGTTCCGTGAGCTTCGCAGAGACCCCCCCCCCCGCCCCGCGCTGCCCAGAAGCACTGGGGAGCTAGCTGAGGGAGTGTATTGGCCATTCATTCATTCATTCATTCATTCATTCCAGATACTTGTGGAACTCCCATACCAGGGCTGTGGTGGGCTCCATCCTGCCCTCTGCCCTCTGAGAACTTAGTGTTCTCATGGACATGATGTATTTATGTATGAGGTGTTCTTTGTTAGTAAGCGATTCTTCTCACCCCAATATGAACAAAGAAGCACTAAACGGGGTCTCTGAAGCCTGGCAGGCTTGGTCCTGGTCCTCCTGCACCTGTTGATGAGCTGTGTGACTTTGAGTAACTCCTTAATCTCCACCCATCCATTCACCATCCAGCCATCATTCACCATTCTTCATTCATCTACCATCCATCCATCCATCCACCATCCATCTACCCACCATTCACCATCATTCACCATTCTTCATTCATCTACCATCCATCCATCCATCCATCAGCCATCATTCACCCATCCATCATCCATCTATCATCTGTCCATCATCCATCCATCATTCATCTATCACTCATCCATCTGTCCATCTTCCATCAATCCATCAGCCATCATTCACCCATCCATCATCCATTATTCATCTGTCATCTGTCCATCATCCATCCATCCATCATCCATCCATCATTCATCTATCACCCATCCACGTGTCCATCATCCATCCTTCCATCACTCATCTATCACTCATCCATCTGTCCATCATCCATCCATCCATCCACCATCCATATATCATCTGTCCATCCACCCATCCGTCCATCCATCATCTGTCCATTTACCATCCATTCATTATCCATCCATCCACCCACCCATTTCTCTACTTTCCTCTACCATCTATGCATGCATCCTATCACATTATTCATTTACCTACCCCACCCACCCACCCACCCATCCATCCATCCATCCATCCATCCATCCATCCATCCATCCATCCATCCATCCACCCATCCACCCACCCACTTGCACCACAGTTTTGGAGAGGTTGAGCTGCTGTCCTGTGCTCTGAGCCGTGGCCTAGAGTCACCGAGATGCTCATGGACAAGCCCCCTGGAGATGCCGCTCCTCTAAAAGCCGCACAGCGCATGGGTTATGGAGTTGGGGGGAACACACTGCTGCTTCTGGTCATTAAAATTGACCTGTAGAGCGAAGAACTGGGAGGGAGGGAGGGTCACGTCCAAAAGGATGGTAAGTCTTCAGCTGACTTATGCGACTGTAACCCCTTTTTACATCACCTTTATAGTAAAATGTTTTCAAAAAGAGAAATGACACTAGATGAACGCTGTGGACAGTGAGTGCGGTGGAGCCGGGGTGGGGGATGGGGGGAGTTAGGCCCAGCAGGATCTGTCTGCTTGGTATAAATGATGGGTGTGTCCTGGAAGTTAACTGCTAGGAAGCCATTATCACACACCTGGTAAGATGGGAGGGGGAGTGAAGGGAAGGAGAAGGGAGTCACTCACAGAGAGACAGAAGGACAGACTTCATCCTCAGCACTGGACCCCAAAGATTGCTACTGAGGGGGCTGCAAACTTAGGGGTCATGGTTTGAAGCCAGCCGGGCTGGAGCATCTGTGAGACTCTTGTCTCAAACTACAAAATACAAAAATAAAACACAACCCCCTCTGCCCCCTTCCCAAACAGCCACAGAGCTGTGGCTCAAGTTGGTAGAGCCTTGAGGGAAAAGCTCAAGGACAGTGCCCAGGCCCAGGGTTGAAGCCCCAGGACTGGTGCGCGCGTGCACACACACACATGCACACACACACACACGCACGCAAGCACGTGCACACACACATACACACACATACGTCCCAAAGACCAAAACCACGCCTCACCCATGCCCCCCAAACCCCTCTTCTCTGAAACATAGACTCCTGTTGCTCCCAGAAAAGTAGCATAGGTACCTGTGCCATGGGTCAGGAGATTCCCGGCCTCCACCCCACCCTGGGCTGAAGGTCAAAACGGCAGACACACTATGCACTGGCCGGGTGTGCCTACTGGATTTCAAGCCCTCCGGATGACAAATGGATGGAAGACACATCCATCATTTTTATCTCCATCAGTGGCTGAAGCACGGTGGGGGGGGGCGGTGTTTAAAGCAAACTATGGGAAATCAACGCCACCCGTGTTTTCTTTTGTTCACCTTTACGTGATGGCTGCTGGGGGAAATCACAAGTGTCACCTAGGGCTGGGGTCTGTTCTGTGGGGCAGTCCCCCTCCACCCTGCCCTGCAGACCCCCCTCCCCCCCCACCCCTGCACAGCAGGCACACACTGCCTCTTTCCTCTCACACAACGAGGCCTCAGTTTCCCCTGTCTGGGTGGGTCTGTGGTGGGTATCTCACTCCTGTTGGGCTCTGGGGTCCCCCCTCCCCCCCGCCCCGCCTGGTCCAGTGGCCTCTTCTGGAAAGCTCTCTCAGCTGATTCTTTGCAGCCCCCCATTGGAGAGAGCTCCTTTAGGCAGCAGGAAACATCCCAAGTGAGTTTAGAGGGATAAACGTATTTTCTGGAACAAATATTTGCTCTTGGTCAGCCCTTGATGTCTGCTGACCACGCTTTGCTCTCCGAATTGAATCCAGGAGGGACCAGTTTGCCGAGAGCTTGGAAGTCCTGGTGTGCGCTGGCGCCCGGCCGCGTGCCCGGCCGCTCACCCCAGCCGCCAGCCACGGCTGCGCCCGCCCTGCGCCCTTCCTTCCCTCTGCGCCTCCCAGGGTCTCTAACGCACACTCTGCTTCTCCCTGTCCAGCTCTGCGTTCCGTCCAGCCGTTTGTCTAAGGGCCATCACGGTGAGCCTGGAGGACAGGGGCACCTCCACGTGGGCCCGGCCCTGCTGGCCCTGTCAGGGGGGACAGGAAAACCGGACCCCATCTGGGCAACTCCCAGTGAAAGCAACCCGTGCCCAGGCAGGAGTACCCTACCTTACAGATGAGGGAAACTGAGGCTCTGAGAGAGGAAGGGTCTCCAGGCCCCGTGGGAAGCTGGCAAATGCCCAAGTCTCTGGTCCTGGACATGTATTGTGTGTGTGTGTGTGTGTGTGTGTGTGTAAACGAGTGTGATTGGGCACAGTGTACTGATAAGCATCTGTCAGTGACGTCAGGATGAGTTGTTGGTGTGTGTACTTGCTCACAAACACTTCTGTGTACTTACACTCATTTGCACACATACACTGCACAGGACCATAGTACAAAGGCGCGCGCGCGCACACACACACACACACACACACACACACACACACACACACACACACACACACACACACACACACACACACACACACACACACACACACACACACACACACACACACACACACACACACACACACACACACACACACACACACACACACACACACACACACACCCATGCCGTGTATCACAGCGGCACGCCAACGCCCGGGCCTGGTTGGCTGACGGTCAGCAAGGAACTTTGAAGTGTAGTCAGAGAGGAAAAGTTCAAATGAAAATCAGAATCGGCAGTTACAGGATTTTCTACACGCACATTTGTTTTTTTTCCTATACCAGGCTGGATTTGAAAATCAAAGGCACCCAGGAGCCGATGGCTTCTTCTGTGGGTTGGGAAGTCAGCAAAAGCACACGGGAAAGCATGGCAGAACCCCCTGCCCTGTGCTTAAAACCCGCCGCTCAGCGGGGAGGGCCAGGCCGAGCCAGCGCTGTCAGCCCGCCGCCATGTGCGGCTTCCGAGGGGTTTTCAGGAGAAGCACCCGAGGCCTCCCCTCGGAGACACCGCTGAGCTCTGAACGCTGTCGGATGGGTTCACGAGGCACGCACCCGGCCCGGGAGGAGGTACCCGGGCACGGTCACAAAGAAGGGGTCTTCACAAAGTGTCAGCCACGCACCCGCGTGGTAAGAGTCACAGCGCACGCTGGAGCTGGCGTCAGCGATGGGAAAAACGTCGGCTCCTGCAAGTGCCACACACCAGGGTACCCAGCTTCAGGCATGGTGGGACGGGGCTCAGGTGGTGTGTGACGTGATTGGGGGACACACACGGGGCTCAGGATGTGGACAGTAGACCGCGTGCAGCAAGAGTGGAAGGTGAGAGGGCAGATTTGGGAAGACTGAAGCACACCAGGTAGAAGAGGCTCCATCCAAGCCAGGGAGACTCCTGGACACGAGAGGGCCGGGGTCGTGGTGGATGGCAGAGACTCGGGCTGGAGAGGGTGGGCGGAAGAAACAGCATGAAGACAACTCCCGAGTTACTCCTCACACCTGCCTCGACCTCCCTCCTCACCAGAAACAGCCACTGGGGTGCCCTTACCTCCCCCCAAAGGCAGTTGTCACAAAATACCAGGTCCTCGGTCCTCGGCGACCAACCGCCACTTCCGTAGATCTTTATTTTTAATGTTGCATTTAAATAGGGTTTGATGGCAGTGAATGGGGAGATGGGACCATTTAGCTTTCCGTTTGTAGAGCACATGATCTTGCTATTGATTAGGTTTGTATGTATATATGTATGTATGTATGTATGTATCTGTCTGTCTATCTATCTATCTATCTATCTATCTATCTATCTATCTATCTATCTATCTATCTATCTATCTATCTATCTATCTTGTCCATTCGTATATTTTGTTTTTTGCCAGCCCTGGGGCTTGAACTCAGGGCCTGGGTACTGTCCCCGAGCTTTTCCACTCAAGGCTAGCGCTCTACCACTCTGAGCCGCAGCTGCACTTCCAGCTTATTGGTGGTTAATTGGTTTTGAGTCTCACAGACTCTCTTGCTGGGGCTGGCTTTGAACCGCGATCCTCAGATCTCAGCCACCTGAGTAGCTAGGATTACAGGTGTGAGCCACTGGTGCCTGGCTAGCTATCTTTTAGCTCTACATTGGTAGATCCCGTGCAGTGCTTGGGACAAAGCCTATTAGTTTGGCCCTGAGTCCATATCATCCCCCTTCCTCAATAGAAAGAAAAAGTTCAGTGAGGGGTAGCTACTCACAGAATGGTATAGGAGTCAGATGATGTTGGGCCACTGAAAAGCCACAGCCGGCACGCACTCCAGACAGACGGACTTCCTGCGGGTGAGGAGGATGCGGGCCCACACTTCCTGACCTTGTTCTGCATGTCCCTGTGTGGCTGTGGTTGTGTGACTTACCTCGGGGACGAGGTGAGAGTATCATTGCCGGCTTGCTTCTGTGAGACACAGATAGCCATGCTCTTTCTTTCGTCATGGGGATCAGGGAGTTGGTGTGTGTCAGCTGTCCTATTAGGGCCAAATCAGATCGGAAACATAAGGCAGCCCCCCTCCTCCACAACCCCAGGACCAATAGAAATAGAGCGCTTTGATGTTTGATTGCTTGTTATGGCTGCGAAACTTACCCTGTCCTGACGAATTCAGTAATGGGGCACAAGGAGCTAAAGGATGTGCAGTGTTCGTTCTCCAAATTTCAGATATTTTAGAGACCCAGGCTTCCATGACATTGTGGAAGTCTGTAAGAGAAGAAGCAAACCTCTCAGGTCCTTGAGGGAGGACTCTTGTTTCTTCCTTTCCGTTCCTGGGAATGGGTTCTCACTGCGTGAGAGAAGGTGGCAGGTTGAAGGGGAGGGTGTGAGCTGTAATAACACATGGAAGCCGGGTCATGTGTAGGCCGGGAGGAAACCCCAAGTCGGTTACAGGCCGGAGGAAATCAACTCATTATGCAGCGGCTACAGACGCGGAGGCCGAGTGAATGTTTCTGGAGACCATCTAACTTCTCAGATGTGTATTTAGCACGGGGCATGGACGGACGAGCGCATTTGCCTCCCTGTTGGTTGTGTCTGTCTCCTCCCTGGGTCATCTAAGGGCTGTGGATCGGACTTGGGGATGGAGACTTTTAGATGTTCTGGAAAAATCAAAATGAAGCAGGCTCACGGGACATTGTGTTTCGCTTCAGTTATGGTTCCAAAGCTTCGGGATGGTATGTGACGCACAGATGCAGGACCCCGGCCAGGTTGTTTCTAGGGTGAGATGCGCCCCCCCCCCCACCGCCAGCCTCCTCCCCAACAGTGAGTATTTGGAGATGTGTGGCTGGTGGTATCTGGGATGATGGCACTGTGGCACAGGTCGGTGACCTGGGTCTGGGCTGATGGGTTCCCCTCTGTGCAACACCACACTCAAGATGTCCACCAGGGCTGTGCACACGATGGCAGGCTCAGAGATGCTAGCTCACTAACCACTGAGCGTACATATAAGAACTGCTTCCTCTTCTTCTCTTCCCCCCTCCCTCCCTCTCTACCTCCTCTTCCCCATTCTCTCTCTTTCTCCCTTCACCCTACCCCCATCTCTTTTCTGTACTGAGGATTGAACCTAGGGCCTTAGACATTCTAGACAAGCTCATTATCTCTTTTTTTTAATTTTTAAAAAAATTTTTATTTTTTATTGTGAAAATACTATACAGAGGGGTTACAATTACATGGGCAAGATAGTGAATACATTTCTTATCAAGCATTGTAGCCTCCTCCTTTGTTTACCCTTCACATCCCTTCTCAGCCTCCTCTCGCCCCTCCACCCAATCCTCCCCCCCCCCCAATGTTGTAAAGTTCGTTTTCGACATGACAACTTGTACTTCTCATTGTTGCAACGGGTCTACTTGTATCCTTATTTAAACGACTTGTTTTTCCCCAACCCCTCCACAAATTATACCAACATCAAATACAGTGAAAGCAGGGGTTATACTGTGGGGGAGGGACATACAAAGCAACAAAGAAATCATCTTATAAATGCGTTAGAAACAAATGCATGAAAGAAAAAAACGTTTAAATACATATCTTAGGGTTCATTTTCCTAACTTCACCTTATCTCACCTTTTCTGCTTGACTCATACATATACTAGATATTTCAAATAAGGGAAACCATGGGACCTAGGTTTCTTTGGGCCTGGCTTACTAAGCTCATTATCTCTTGAGCTACACCATCCCCAGTCCTAGTGCGTGCGTGTGTGTGTGTGTGTGTGTGTGTGTGTGTGTGTGTGTGTGTGTGTGTGTGTGTGTGTTGGATCTTGCTAACTTGGCCCAGGCTGGCCTCAGTCTTGTGTGATTCTTTAATAGCCTCAATCTAGTTCTTTTTTGTGGTGGGTCTCAGCTCAGGCTGGTCTCAAACTTGTAAACATCTCTGTCAGTCTCCTAGCGGCTCGGATTGCTTGTGTGCAGCTCCAGCTGTCCTCTGCCTGTACCAGATGCTTGAAGGTCTGAGGCACACAGTATTTTAGATCAGGTGGATCGGAGTTCAAGCCCCATGCTCGCCTCTTCTCCACAAGGAGATAGATCTCTGTCCCGCCGCAGTCATGTTGCTTCTGTGCAGTAGTGGAGAGGCCGTGAGATCTGTGACTACAAATCCCTCGTCCTCACGTCTCATAACTGTTAGTACGATAGATACGGTGTGTGGGCGGATCTGCGCGTCATCTGTAGGACACATCGGGGTGCAAAGAGCTTTGGAGTCAAAATCCTCCTTTCAAAGCTGGGTTCTGGTCACTTATGGGTGAGGAAAGTCACCTCCCGCTGGTCTCTTGCTCGTATCTCTTCAGTGGGTTTTATACTACCAGGGTTTCATCTCACTCACTTTGATTTGGAGGTATAAATATGGCCATGTAGGTCACAGCAACATCGGTATAAAAAATGTTTAGTGATCAAAATGGAATGAGGAAGCCGGGCGCCGGTGGCTCACGCCTGTCATCCTAGCTACTTAGGAGGCTGAGATCTGAGGATCATGGTTCAAAACCAGCCCTGGCACAAAAGTCCCCACGAGACTCTTATCTCCAATTAACCACCAGAAAACTGTTAGAGGTACTGTGACTCAAAGTGGTAGAGTGCTAGCCTTGAGCTAGAGCTCAGGGATAGTGTCCAGGCCCTGAGTTCAAGCCCCATGACAGACAAAAATAAAAGTGGAATGAGGATGGATCAGTTTGACTAGCTGTAGGACAGACGCTGGTAATAGCAGGAATGGACACTTGCAGCATCTCCTCCTGGTGAAGGCATGGTGGATGGTGGAGTACCTACCCCTAAGTGCAAAACACACTTATTGTCAGTGATCTCCAGGACAAATGCAGATGGAATCCACCCTCAGATGCTTACCTCCCAGCACGAGGCCTGGTCAACGGGAACAAACTCCCCTCCCCCGACCCTCCCCCCCCCAAAAAAAAAATAGTTCCAACAGAAGACCTGGAATGAAGTTGCTCCCCTCTGATTGGCTGTCAGTTGTTACACAAACCATCCGTGAGCCAATCACTAACAGGATGCTCAGGTGGGTGGGAAGTTCTGCTGCATTGTGTGAGCCAGGCCCCTCTGATTGGCTGTCAGTTGTTACACAAACCATCCGTGAGCCAATTACTGACAGGATGTGCTCAGGTGGGTGGGAAGTTCTGCTGTGTTGTGGTGGCCAGGGGTGTGTGTCTCTGCTCACATGGCTGGAGGGAGACATGCATTCCCACCAAAGGGGAAGATGGAACCTCACCAGGCAGGCTAGAGACACAGCTTTCCACCACCCTGGCTCAATGCCACAGCACCAGCAAAGAACAAGATGGCACGGTCTGTATCCGGGATGGGGCGCTGCCTGTTCACCATGGCAATACGTGGCCTCAGCTTAGAACAAAGGCGCTGTGTCGGACTTCTTTGTGAAGAAGCCAGTTCATCTTGGAGGCGAGCCTCCCACTCATGAACACACCAGAACCAGAACATGATCCCCCGCTCCCCTTCCTTCTTGCTCACAGAGGACGGTGGCCCCGGGGCAGGGCATTTGAGGGTACCTGGGGGGGGGGAAGGGGGCTGCTGTCACTTGGGTTTGGCAGGCTCTCCGTGACTGCATTTGCAAAGTTTTAGAACCATAAGGGAAAGGAAACAAAAAACAAACAAAAAAAACAGAACAAGAACCACAACATGACCATCCAGACATGGCTCTCCCCACCCGCCCCCCCCTCGATTTTCCTCAAAGCCCCGGTGCCTTGAGGACAATTTAATCCTTATGTTTCTGTTTTAATTTGTGAGATACTTAGGTCACCAACATGGAGCTCATCAAGAGCCATTTGATGTCCTGGAAGAGTTATGAGCGTGTGTATAGGCCTCTTAAAATGTGTTTGTGTGTATGTGTGTGTGTGTGACACATACACACACAGAGAATGAGAATGTATGAATGCAGAGGAGGCCCAAGGGAGGCGGGAGTCTCAGGGTGACAGGAGAACCGGTGGAGGCTGCGTCTATCGCCTTTCTAGCTGTCATGGAGACACAACGCACCTTTCCTCACGCCCAAGCCAGTGAGGGTGTTGCTGACACTTTACCTGACCATCTATATGTATCCTCCGTCTCGACCGCCTCTGCTCCTGCTCTTAGGGCTCTCCCGTCCGTCTGACATCCCTGCCTCAACTCTCGGAGGAGCTCAGGGTCCCCCACGGCCTGAGGCGCCCTCCAGCATGAATCTCGGTGGATCTCCACAGACGTGGGACTCTCTGATTCTGGAGGATGGCTGGGAGTAGATCATTCTGGCCTTGTTGAGGCTTAGCTATGGAGCGTGGCCACCCAGACACTCGTGTGTTGGAATCCTGGTCTGCAATGTCTTGCTCTGAGGGGAAGTGGTTGTGCGCAGGGGCTGTGTCTAAAGCAGAATGGACCAGGGGACGGAAGTGGCTCACTGGGGCGGGACCGGGAAGGGTGGGTCTGGTCCCAGGCTCTTCCATTTCTTCCTGGCCACCATGAGGTGCGACAGCTCAGTTCTTCCACACATCCTCAGCAGCCTGTCCCCCCAAGCCAGAGACAGGCCAGAATCAGCGCAACTAGGAGATCACGTGTGGACTAAAACATCCACGCAAAAATAAATCCGTCCCGGGCGGGGAGTGTGGCTTGGTGGTTAGCATACATCAAGCCCTGGGTTCGATTCCTCAGCACCACATACCCAGAAGAGGCTGGAAGTGGTGCTGTGGCTCAAGTGGTAGAGCGCTAGCCTTGAGCCCAAAGAAGCTCAGGGACAGTGCCCCAGCTCCTGAATTCAAGTTCCAGGACTGCTCCCTCCCCCCCAAAAAAATCCTACCTGAAGGTGGTGTGTGTGTGTGTGTGTGTGTGTGTGTGTGTGTGTGTGTGTGTGTGTGTGTGTGTGTGTGTGTGTGTGTGTGTGTGTGTGTGTGTGTGTGTGTGTGTGTGTGTGTGTGTGTGTGTGTGTGTGTGTGTGTGTGTGCTGGTCCTGGGGCTTGAACTTAAGGCCTGGTGCTGAGCATCTTTTTTTCTTTTTGCTCAAGGCCAGCACTCTATGAGTTAGGTGAGCCATACTCCTTTTTTTTGGTGATTAGAGACAAAAAGTCTCCTTGAGTTGGTTTGGAAAGAATATTTTACCCTAGCAGTAGGCAGTGACCAGAGCACTCGCCATGCTAGGCACAGTGTCTACTCAGTCAGGATCACCACCGATAAGTGGTGGCGTACTTGTTGGAAGATTCACTGTGTTCAGCACTCAAACTCATTCCGGGCTTACAAGGGCTCCACGAGGTCTGGGTGAATACCATCTCCAAGTTCAGAAGAGGAGACGGAGGCTCGGAGAGGCATTGCAGAGAGAGGAAGGAGCCTGGCCTACTTCAGAGGGCCGGCAGGTAGGTGAAGCAGTTTGACAATGACCCTTGTCCCTCTCAGGTTGGGATTCCCAGCCCCCGTATCATTTCTATGAGCAGCCGCACGTCCCAAAAAACCTCTTCATATCCTAGAAACGTCGTCTTCTAAGGAGAGAGGTTTCGGTCTGCTCCCTTCACCAGTGCCGAGGTGTCAAAGTACCCCTTGCGAGTAGCTAGGATGTCCGCCCCTCCAGACCTCTGGTTTGACTGGATGAGCCTTTTAACATTCCCCAAATTTTCACTTGGGGAAACTGAGTCTCGGGCTCCACAAGGAGCCCATGGGTGTAGTGGGGGCCATCACTCAGGCCTGAGGCGTCTCTGTCAGGGTTTTATTGAGTACAGCTGCCTGCCGCCATATGCATTTAAATAATGAACAAGGATCAATACCCGTCTCTGCTCTTCTGGCCCAGAGTCCCCCGGCGATGGCCCAGCAACAGAGGCCAGACCCGCCACCGAGCTCCAGCCTGCACCGGGAGCACATTCGATCCCGCGGTAGCTAAATTTTCCTCGGCGAGAACCACGAGCCATTTTGAAAGGGGTGGCAGGAAAGGTCATGGAGAATTCACCAGGATCTAAATCTTGCATGCTGGTGATGTCATGCGGCCGTGTTTCCATAAACAGACACCCATCCATCAACAGATCTGTGCTCAACCATGCCCAGAAACCCAGCCACAAGCAGAGTCGCCAGGCTTCAGGCACGCTGGGAATCAGGCAGAGCGGGGGATCATTCCATTCCTGCTGCTGGCTAGCAAGGAGAGTCCTTGCTAGACCTTTCCCTTCCCTTCCCCCTTCTCTTCCCTCCCTTCTCCTGCCCTTCCCTTCCCTTCCCTTTCCTTCCCTTCCCTTCCCTTCCCTTCCCTTCCCTTCCCTTCCCTTCCCTTCCCTTCCCTTCCCTTCCCTTTCCCATTCTCCTCTCCCTTCCCCTCCCCTCGCCTCCCTGCTTCTTCCCTCCCTTCCTTCTTTCCAAATCGATTTAGTCAGAAGACAAAGAGTAAAGTGCATAAAATTGTCCTGATGTGAAGTTCTTGTGTGTGTGTAGGTCTGTGGGTACATGTGCATATGTATGTGTACAGGAGTGAATTTACATGTGTGTGCGTGTGTATGAGCCTGTGTGGAATCACCATCCAGACCGAGACACACGTTCCCCAATGCCCTGGGCTCTGCCTCCCCATCCTTGCTTCCAGCCAGAAGCCTTTTACTGTCTATCGACTCCCTTCGCTTGTCCTTGAGACTCACCTGGATGGGAGCAGGCACAATGTGTCTTTTGTGTCTGACTTCTCCTTTACTCAGCACAATGTCTGCGCGCTTCCGTCCCCGGCGTGGCTGGTAGCGTCGTTTATTTTTGTTTTTTGATCTAATATTTCATTACCTGATGTGCCACAGTTCAGGGGCCCATCCTCCTAATGGCTGTTTGGACGGCTCTGCGGGTGGGCTGTCGGGAGGAGAGATGTCGTGTCAAGCGTATCTCTTCTGTGTGACCTGCTCGGCCACTTTGGTTCTGTCTTTGGCCAGAGAGAGTTGATTGCTTGTTTGGCTTCTGTTTCCAGGGCTTTGGTTTCCCCTTTAGACACTGGGAACATAGCACTGTCTGTCTGTCTGTCTGGCAGCATTCCTGAGTGGCTCGTTGGGGTACATTGCCTAACACGTATTGATCCCCATATTTTAAGGAATTATTCTAATGTGCTTTGGAGTGGGGGGGATGCGCTGTCTGAACCTCAGCTCTTCCCAAAGCCGTGCAGAAGAAGTTGGACTGAGCATGCCAGCCCCCTCCCCCCAGCCACCCTGCGGGCTCCCCCTGGGAACGGGAGCCTCACGACAGTTACACGGGGGTGCCCCACCTGCTTCCTCTGGGGAGCACTCACTCTGTTGTCTTTCCCTCGATTTCTGTCCGCTCATAAAACCAGGGATCGCAGTGTTCTGGAATCCCGGAGACCATGCTAGAAACAAGAGACCTCTGCGACATCGTCTAGGTGGCACAGGAGCTTCTAGAAGGCAGAGGGACCAAGCCCCACGGGGAGGGCTCTGTAGCAGCTGGCTCATCCTCATGGCCTGAAGAAATGGGCCAGGTGAAGAGGCGGGCGCTGAGCGTCCCGGGCTGCGTCCTCCCCTCGGGCCCTGGGGCCCTGCCCTGGACGGGAGCAGACACTTGGGCGGACCCCGAAAGGATTGGCACTGGAGCCAGAAGGCAGCAGGAGCTGCCATAAATCAGGGGATTGTGGAGGTGCTGTGTGTTCTGGGATGTTGAAACTCCCTCTCTTTAATGGAGCCTGCTCCTGGGGCGCAATTAACTGTTGGCACCGGAGAAGGTGGAGAGCCCCCCCCCGCCCCCAGCCCCCTGTCCTGTGTGAGTGAGGGGATGATGTTTCATCTCCCCAAACAGCCTGCTGGGCTGGGAACACCATGTTCCCGTCCCGGGGCACCGTGGGATCTCCGGCTCCGGAAGCCGAGGCGTTTCCCAGGCTTGCTGGCGTGGCTGGCGGGGCTGCGTAGGCAGGAAGCCAACGAGGTCTGTGGTGCGGGAGCGGGGTCAGGTGTGGGGTGAGGGGGTGCTCAATTCCAGGCGCTGGGCTGAGTGTCAACACAGCCTCGTCCGTCATAACAGAGATGGAGACAGACGGACAGACAGATGGACGGATAACTGGATGCCCCAGCTCCCATGTTGATGGAAGGAGGCCAGAGCTCCCATTCAGTGTCTGAACGCTGCTGTGTCTCCTTGATAATCCCCAGTCGGGATGGCTCCTCCCACTTACAACCCCATCACCTCCGAATGCCATCCAATCAGAGGTGAGGATTCCAACACTGATGTTAGAGGTGGAGAGTGAGACACCACATTCCCACACCACTTCCTTGAGTGACTGTCAGCCCAGCCAGTCACTGAGCATGGTAGGGGGAAAGAGGCGGGCCATTTTGGTCACACTGGGCCCTCTGATGGGCTGTCAATGCGCCCAGGCTTTCTGGGAGCAGCATTGTCATCTGAGGCTTATCCCAACTCCCAACCCCCCTTCTTTCTTTTCCTTGGCATCGTACTTGTATTGCGTTATCCAGTACATTCCATGTGTTGCTTCAGGAACTTTTTGAACTAGCTCTGTCGTTTGCAGCCCGCAGGATCGCATGCAGGAAGGGGGGCTTGAACTCAAAGCTGTGCTGACAGCCGTGAATCCCACAGAGACACTGACCGTCCTTCTCCTTGCGTAGGATTGTTTGTGAGAGTTCAGGGACGAGAGACTTGAGGCGGGACAAGGTTCTGGATGTGGACAGGGCTTGAGGGAGAGAGGGGGGTGGGCAGCCCGGTCAGGTGCGGGACAGTCCGTCGGGTTGTTTGTCCTCTGGCCTCATAGTCCTTGTTCCTGAGCTCGAGGTCGGTCGGCCTGTCCGGAAGCTCCCTGCACATCAGGATTCCAGAGGGGGAAACTCTTCTTCTTGTCTTCCCCTTCCCAAATTACTACCCCTTAATGTTACATAGCGTAAGGGATTCCTCCAAGTTCAGCCTGTAGCTCAAAACTACCCTTGACCCTTTTCTCTCCCCGCCCGCCCCACCAACCCCATTCCTGATTCCCCTTCACAGAAGACTCAGCATCTCCGTTCCTGCCCACAGAGCACCATGCTGCGGCGCGGGCCCGCCTGGCGCTGAGATGCAAACACCTGGGGTACCCGCTTCTCCCGCCATCACGCGTCGGCCACCAGCCCTTTCAAGCCAGGAAGAATGGGTTGCTTGTTAACGAAGCACAGAACAGCAGTTTCTCCTCCCATTTTCCTTCTAGGAAGAGAGGACCCCCCCCCTCCACCCCTTGGATCCAGAACAAAAGGAGAGGAATCAACTCTGCGTGCCAGAGAGACGCTCGCTCCCGTGGCTCCCTTAACTCCGCCACGCCATAAGGGAAACGATTCTAAAACACATTTCGTGGGGGGGGGTAGGGTGGGGGGGGGGGCGGCGTTGTTAAGTCCCTGACTCTTTGTTCTGCCAATTAAGCGATCTTTTTAAAAGTGCTGTTGGCAAAGGCTGTCCGCTCGTAAACGCAGAACGCGCAGCTGGATGAAGCGGCGGCGGGGAAGCTGCTCTTCGGGGCGTCCACAGAGCCACTCCCCGTGCCCCCATTCTTGCGTGTGGAGGTCTGCGTGTGCATGCGCGCGGGTGCCGCGTCCAACCCCAGGTTCTCACACTCCTGCGTGGCCTTTTTGCACGAGGCTGGCGCTCTAAGCGCCTGAGGCTCGCTCCTCTGAAAAGGGTTTGCACCCCGCCATCCAGGGGTCCTTGAGCTGGCAGGGGACGAGAGAGGCTGGTAGATGGGAGTCACTGCGGCCCCTGGGCAGAGGAGAGAGTGAGCACAATACACGCGCCAACGCAGAGAGAGCAGAGGGGAAGGACAAGCCAGGGAGCCAGATACTGACATTCACATGCGTGGACAACCCCAGACGCTTCTCTTCTGCCATCTGCCCCCAAGCAATGAAACCTTAGTGGCCTCTTGTTAGTCTTCCCTGAGTTCTGTTGTGTTGTACACGGGACCTCTAAACACGGGGCCTCTAAACAGCAGCATCCTGACAGCGTACCTGAGTGGCCTTCCCCTGGGGGAGGCAAGGAGAACTCAGACTTTAAAGCTCAATCTCCACTTTCTTGCCACATACACACCCCAGCCTTTGAGGCCCGGATTCCCTCCCTCTCCCCCTCCTCCATCTTCATCAGATTTCCACAGACTGAGGTCGAACGCAGTCCTGGGTCATGGCTGGTGCAGAACTATTCTTTCTTATCACAAACCCGACCCGAGGCTGTGCTGCTTTGGCTTCTCTCTCTCTCTCTCTCATCAAGGAAACCACACTAGACAGGTTGTTCAGAGACTGTGAGAAGAGGGAAGGAAGGAAGGAAGGAAGGAAGGAAGGAAGGAAGGAAGGAAGGAAGGAAGGAAGAGCAACCCCCAGTAAGGCTCTTACACCATACTGGGGGGCACTCAGGCATCGATTAGAGCTTCCTGGGCTGGCAGATGGGGCTCCTTATCTTCTCTGAGCCTCAGTTTCGCCATTCGTCGGGAATGCCGATCGGAAGTGCCGTGCGCGGTGATGGTGCGGGCCATTGGCATCTGATCGGTAAAAAGACATAATGGCACGAATCCTCAGAGCTACGGGTGCGAAGACAGTGCCGGCCGAGGTGGAGGGGGGCCGGGTACCCCTCACAGCTACTGAGTGTCGGGGGCAGCAGCCGGGTGTGGAGGGAACACGGCACTAAGCGGTTGACACGTGATGGAGCCGGGCTGGTGGAGGCCCTGGAGGAGGAGAAGGCCCTCACGGGGTGTGTGTGCGTGCGTGTGTGTGCGTGCGTGTGTGTGGACAGTGCCCTGAACCCCCCCCCCCCGGAGGGAACTGTGGGCAGCACATCTGTGTCTGCACCACGTCAAGCGAGCGGGTGGTGGCCAAGCCCAGCTGCCCGCGAGAGGCCTGGACGTGACGCTGACACCCTGCTGGCTCCAGAGACATTTGCTGTTTATAGAAGAGAAACACAAGGCAGAAGACTCACACTCGCTCTCCCCCCCCCCCCAAACAAAAAGCAAAAGCATAGAAAAAGAGCAACACTACAGATCCCCCCCACCACCCCCCATCTGAATGCATTTGGGACTGGGCTTCCTTGGGTGGCCTTCTCCTCGTGGCTTTGGATTCATAAGAGAGGAAAATCACGCACAGCCATCTAGCCCCCTTCCCCTTGGCCCGCTGACCAGGCGCCCCCCACCTCCGCAGGGCAGGCGGGGGGTGGGGGCATTTGGGTGAGGACCTCCAAGGCTGGCCTGGATGGAGGCCGGAGGCCAGGAGGCCCAGGACGGAGCTGCTTTGCCTCTTCCTTTGCTCCTGCCGCTGCTCTGCCGCCCAGCGTGAGGCTCGAGGGCGGAGGGCGGCGGGAAGCCCACACGGGTCATCACAGCCCGCAGCAGCAGCAGGGCCTCTGCCGGGCTCCAGTCCATCTCTTCAGCCGTGGGTTTATTACGGTGGTCCAGGCAGCTCCGGGCGCGCGGCTTGGCTGGTGTACCCGAGAGAAAGTCCTCCCCCCTCCCCCCACTTGCACCCCCCCCCCCCCCAGCTCAACTTCAGAGGGAAGGACTTGCTTGTTAGTCTGCTTCAGATGTCGAACCTGGGCCTCTCCCTGTGCAGGAAAGGTGGAGTGCTTTGCTCACGGGAGTCTCTCGGTGGTTGGGGTTGAATGAGAGACATGCACAATGGTGGTTACCCAGTCAGGGCTCCCTGTTCACGGGGGGCGGGGGGGGGCAGTGTCTGTGGGCCCAGCAGCGGGTTCCACTACCCCCATTTTACAGACGAGAAAACGGATGCCCGGAGATGTTGATTCAGCAGCTCACAGGCAGACAGAGGCAGGTGTGCAAAACCTGGGCAGCCAACCAGGAGCCCGAATGATGGGTGGGTGGGTGGAGATCCGGAGAGCGGGAGGAGAGGTCTCAGATGGGGTCTACTTCCAAGAGAGGATCCCAGCCTCAGCCACCAGTGGGGCCCCACAAGGCCCAACCCTGGCTCCCCACAGGGCCCGACCCCAGCTCCCTCCTCTGTCACCTCATTTCCTCCATGTCTGGGAGCCTCCAAGCCCCCCAACACAGGACCATGCACCCCAGGACCAAACACCCCCCTGCAATGCGGCAAAGCCGGCCTCCAGAACCTGTGTAATGCAAACATGCAGGAGCCTCACCCAGCATGGGCTCTCTGCACACTCACCTGCACACACACACACACACATACACACACACACGCACACACATGCAGAGTGCCTGGTTGGCTTCTACAGAGACGGTACTGATTCATGAGGCTGCCTGAATGCGTCTGGTACTGTTAGTACTATTATTAGTCAGCACTGCTACCCAGTGCAATTACCTAGTACTGTCACCTAGTACTATTACTCAGTACTGTTACCTGGTACTGTTGCTCAGTACTATTGCTCAGTACTGTTACTCAGTACTTGATGTGCAGTACTGTCAGGAAATTCTCAGGAGAGCTTTAGGATCCCAGAAACATGAGAGCAAGGGCACCCTGGGCGAGTCGGTCCCCCGAGTGGAAAATGGGGCGTGTGAGGCAGAGAGGGATGGAGAGGTGTCCCTCGGTCACGCAGGAAGTGGCAGCCGCCTTGGGGAAGAGCCGCGGTGGCACCGTGGTCATTTTTCCAGGGCTTCTGTCTGATTTCAGGCGCCGGCTGGGGCTGAAGGCAGCCCTTTGGGGGCTGGGTAAGGAACGTGGGCCTGGCAGGTTGAGGGGCGTGCGGCCTGGGGTGGGTGGGGCGAGCATCCTTTGCAAATTTTCCATCACCTCCCGCTTTGAAGTCCGGAGCGAGTGGGGCCTAATTTATCCAGGATGGGCTCCCAGGCCGTAGGATCCTCACCGGCCTTCCTTCCGTCTGTCCTGACCTCAGGGGACAGCGTCCTATTGGCCAAATGCAATTTTATCTAAGTGAGCTGCCCCGGGCCCTTCCGGACTCGGGCTGGGTCTCCATCCCTCCTTCATCTCCCATCTCACCTCCCCAGGCTGCTCACTCCGGAGTTGACATGACTGTCTTGGTCTTTTTCAAAGAATTGCATCCGTTCCCACCTCAGGGCCTTTTGCCCCTACTGTTCTCTCTATCTGGGACTCTCTCCCAAGAGAGTTATTTTTGGTTACTTCAGCCCCCATCCCAGAGGGGCCTCCCGAGCCTCCCTGCTTCAGGGGAACTCCCCTCCCTCTGTCGAATCGCATTCATCCATCTCGAATTTAGGAGGCGAGGTCTCGGCTGACTGTGACATTTTCATGTCTAGTTGATGACCTGGCCCCACGCAGGCCAAAGGGCCTGGGCAAGGCTGGGCACCCAACCTCGAGAGACTGCAGGGATTGCACTTTGGTCTAGGTTGGCTTCAAGCTCCGGGTCCTTCTGCCTCAGCCTCCCAAGTGCCGGGGATTACAGGCGTGCGCTACCATGCCCAGCTTTAAACTCCACTTCTTGTTGGCTCCCTGCAAAGCATGCAGGGCCAGGGGGCTGTGAACATCTGACCACACTGCAGTCCATCGGGGAGACTCTGGGCAGAAGAGCCTGGTGTTTAAAAATCTGCAAAATGGGATTAAGGGGTGTGTGTCTCAGCGTGGCCCCTGCTCATACCTGGCACACCTGCCGCGTCACTGTCATTATGGGATGCATACAGTCTTCGGGGTGTGGGCCTTTCCTGGGGCTTGAACTAGGGGCCCGGTGCTCTTGGCTAGCTTTCCCTCTCAAGGCTGGCGCGTTCTACCCTCGGAGCCACAGCTCTACTCCTTGACGCGCCGCTGGAGGATTGGAGATAAGATTCACTTGTAGTTGTCTGCTGGGGGCTGGCTTTGAACCTCCATCCTCAGATCTCAGCCTCCCGAGAAGCTGGGATGACAGCGGTGTGTCCTCGTTCTGTGGGAAGCAGGTGCTGCGCGGCCCGGGGCCTCGCCTCCTCTTACCTTCCCTGCGTCCCGGCTCCACACACCCCACCACGGTGGGAAAGGTTGGCCTGCATCTTCCCACCGGCGGGGCGGGCCAGGGGCTGGGCACAGTCACTCACAGGAGATCACAGAACGTTCTACGGGAAGGCAGAGCCAGAGGCCGCCCCGAAACCAGGCCTTCCCGTGTGGGTTCTTGGTCAAGCGCGTAGTAGGTCCACAACCAACGTGTGTTGAGTGACTACTAGGCCTCTGTGTGGCCAAGGGGGCCACCCAGATACTCCTGAGCACGGATGTAGGCTCCATCCGTCTCCCCAGCCTGCAGGTTGGTGCCTGGCACCTAGTAGGTCCGCAGCCAAATGTTTGTTGGGTGCGTTTCTGAGCACGGGCAAGAGACTTAGGATCCATCTTGGATCCTCGGCCTCTGAGTCGGCGTGCCCTCACCGGGCAGCAGGGCCGCTGACCTCAGGGCCTGGCTCTTTCTGCCTTTGCCCGGGGCCTTCCGTGCTGCGGTTGGGAGTCCGTTCCTTCCCGTTGTGTGAACACGCTCTCGTGTGGCTGGAGCATATTTTTAAAAGGTCACTGGTTACCCAGCCGTCTGCGTCCACTTTTCCAGGGGTGTCGCCGCGCTGTCACGTACGTGGCTAATGAGAGGCCTTGGAGATGCAGCCGTGTCACTGGCTGGAGGGAGGTGGGGAGCGATCTCAGGCTGCGTCTGGGGCTCTGCAGCCTCGGGGAGGGGTGGAGGGAGAGGGGGGCACTGCAGAGCCACAGGCCCGGACTTCACAGACCACCAAGCCTGATGGGAACCACCTGCCCCATCCTGCTCCCTGCCTTCACCCCTGCTGACCGCCTCACTGTGTGTGTGTGGGGGGGTATGTGCGTGTGTCCTGGGGCTTGAACTCTGGGTCTGGGTGACCGAGCCCCGCAGGTGGCCCCAGCATTCGGTGGGTGTGTATTCTGGCCGGTGGGATTCGGGGAGTGCGCTCCTGGCCGCTGATGTTCTGTGTGAAGCAGATTCCCAGTGCCCCGCAGCTCCGAGCGGGGGTGTGTGTCCCCCTTATTGATTCTTCTGGATGGTTCTGGAAGGTACCGTCGCTAGCAAAGGTTCTAGTGCTGGAGCCACAGCCGGTCTGGGCCCTCTGCTTTAATTTTTTTTGTTGTTCTTCCAGATAGGGTCTCACACTTTTGCCCAGTGTGCCTTCTTCCCGTAAACCTCCACAGCACAGGTAGCTGGGATTACAGGCGTGTACCACCATGCCCGGCTGTGAAGAGTTTTTTTGGGGGGGAGGGAGGGAGTCTGGAGTTTTTGTTTCGTTCCTTTGACTTTTTCCTTCTCCCTCTGCTCTACATCTCGTTGTGAGGCATTCTTACGAGAGTCGAGCCAAGGTTACAGATACTCTGAGGCCTTAGACATAAGTATTCTGATCATTATTATTATTTTTAGCCAAGACCCCGCAAGGAGGCCACTGGGCAGCTGCTCATCCCTTCCTCCCCTGTTTGTCTATTCACCGGCGCCTGCTGAGCTCCGTCTTGAGCTCCTCGGCTTGGAGGTGATTGTCTCAGGCCACCAGTGGGCCGTGTTGTCAGACAGACACTCATGGCGGGTGACACTGCTGCTCTTCCCCAAGTCCTGGTCTTTGGAGGTCTGGGGTGGGGGGGGCCCTGGCTCTCTCTGGGGAGCATCAGGCACCCAGTGGCCCAGAGTCTCGAGGACGGACACCGCATGTTGTCCGAAGCCCGGGCAGGAGTGACACTTGGCGATCAAGGCCTACTTGGCCCTCTCCCACCCCTCCCCTGCTCCCTTCCACCCCTCCCCTGCCCCCTCCCACCCCTCCCCTGCCCCTGCCTCTCCAGCAAAGGTTTTACTCGGAGCACACAAGCGCCCATAAATAACAGCCCAACCTATAAATAAATACAGCTGGGAGCCCACGGGGCCCTCCACAAACGCTGTTTGTTTAATTTCTCAAGTGTGGTCCGTTTGGGATGCGGCGGGAAGGGTCCCGGGCTAAGCTTTTAAAAGGCCAGCTTACGTGCTTAATCTTGATCTTCCTTCCGAAGGTGGGGGGGCTCCCTGCCGACGCCCCGACACCTGCTCAGACTGGGGAGGCCGAGGGGACTGGGGACAAAGAAGCGTCTCCGGGGTCCTCCCTCCCTCCCCACGGGGGCCACTTCACTCGGGACCAGTGAGGCCACACAGCCCGTGTCCACTGGGCTCACCCCTGGCCATTTGCTAGGTGAGGAGATGGTGGGGATCAGGGGAGCCCGCGGGGGCCGCTCGGGGGGCAAATGTCTGGGTCACCTGCCCACAGGGCAGCCCATCGCACATGGGGCGGGGACGTGCTCATGAGCGCGGCCATGTGTCATAGAACTGCCAGTGGCCGGGTAGATGCCTCTTCCTCTGGGAAGCCCTCCCCACCTGATAAAGCCAGCAGGCTCCCCGGCTCCTGCCACGGCCTCTCCTGGTGTTCTGTCTGCCATTTCAATCGAACCCCGGCTGATTAACCGTGTTCGCTCGCCTCCGCTCCATCTCTCACAAGCAACTCCCAGATCTGAGGCAGCACGGCCTCTCACTGAGGGACAGCCTCAGCACCCCCGCAGATGTCTGTCCCCCCCCCGGCCTCCGCCCCTCAGCCTCCGCCCCCCAGCCTCCCCCAGCTTCTTCCTCTCTCAGCCTCCTCCCTTCAGCCTCCTTCTCCTAGCCTCTTCCTCCGGGGCCCCATTCTTCTCTCCCTAGCTTGCTTCCCCCAGCCTCTGCGCCTGGTCTCCCCCCCCTCCCCTGGCCTCCTCTCCCCGGCCTCCTCCCTCCAGCCTCTGCCCTCACCCCAGCAGCCAGAGGGACACCAGGGAAGCATGCCGAGTGCCGAGCGTTTCCACCACCCTCCCTGAGACACTTGGAGTCTGGGATCTGCTGCTTGGGTCTTGTTCACCTCCATGAAACATGCCCGGCTTCATGTTTGGCTCAGATGGCAGGATGCAAAAGACAGTGGAGAGTGGAGACTTGCAGTTCAGAGGGTCACAGTTCGAATCCCGGACCTGCCGCACATCAGCAACCCGTGCGGTTTTCTTGGGGGACAAGACACAGCAGGCCGGGCTTATTTCCTAACAAATGCTCGTACCTGTCTTGAAGGTCGCGTTGCCCCATAGACTTCATCAGGCAACCCTCTTCCTGTCACCTACCTCGCCCCGGCCACATGGATCTTTTTCCCGTTCCTTCCTGCCTCAGGACCTTTGCCATCACGCACCATTCTTAGGCCTTGAATGGCCTTGTATGCTCTGATCTACCACGTGGTGGTCACCCAATTGTTCACGTGACCGGCCATTTGTTTTGCCGGTCAGTCCACAGGCAAACAGGTAATGAAGGCCAGACTGCACCGCCTTTGGGAATCCTGCTGGGTGCAGCCCAGACCAAGGCCTAGCCTTACAGGATGCTGCTGAGATTGGGACAACTTGTTACACAGCCACAGTTACATGATACACAAGAGCTCACAGACGTAGTGGCCTGGCATGCGGTAAACGGTCAATGGCTAGGCAAGTGGTGCATGGCTGGCTGGAGGGAGAGACCTTCTCCATTTTGGTGGTCACGAGTTCAGACACGCAGGGCATAGATGTATGCTGACCCGGAGGTAGACCCCGCGAGGCTCCGGGCCATCTGTTCTCGCTAATAGCAGCTCTCTCTCAAGCTCTGTCTGCACGTGGTCCCTGTACTCAGAGTCTGAGAGCATGCACAAGCGCAGCACAGACCCGGCTCTCTGTCTGACATGGTTATATGCGTACATTCTCTGGTTTGTATGAAGGCTTCAGGCCTCTGATTTATAGCGATGGACCTGGCCCCTCGGCTTGCCCTGGCTTTTGTTGGTGACCTAACATGAATTATCCATGAAAGAACTGTTCAACGAGCTAATTAGGCATTAACCTCACAGGATGGATCAACCACACAATTGGATCCTTCACAGCTAGGAAGCCTGAGCATGGAGCATTAAGTATTGATGGTCCCAGGAAGGGCAAGAGAGGAGGGCGGGGCTGGGGCAGGGGTGGGGGGGGCATGGGAAATCAACTCTCCCAGAGTGCACGGAAACCTGTCCCTGTAATGGGGGGGAGGGAGGGAGTCAGGAGGGAATAAACTCCACCCTCTGGACACCCACGCAAGCTGCCTGGACCCGGCGTCTTAAAGGACCCACTCATTAGCTGCGGGTGTCATCAAATGAGAAGCGACCCAGCTCTCAAAAGCAGTTGTGAGCAGCTGTAAAGTTGGCCTGCCGGGAGCACACCGTATTTATCTGTTGGTTCCAGTCCCGGGGCTTGGGCTCAGGCCCTGCGTGCTATCCCACAGCTGCGTTTCCTCAAGGCCAGCACTCTACCGCTCGAGACATGCATGGCTCCATTTCTGGCTTTTCGGTGGTTCATTGGAGATAAGGGTCTCACAGACTTTCCTGCCCAGGGCTGGTTTTGAACTGTGATCCTCAGATCTCAGCCTTCTGAGTAGCCGGGATGACAGGCGCTTGGAACACGGGGGCCTTTTAGAAAAATTGTCTTCCTGATCCCAGAATTAAAAAAAAAAAAACAACTCTAATCCTCGGCCTCCCTGGGCCATCTTGTATAGGCTTTATTCCTGGTGGTCTCAGGCTGTCATTTTGAACTTTGAAGTGGGGACAAATTAGCTGACATTGGCTGAAATCCTTCACCTAAGTAGCTTGGTGATAGCGGGCAATCAATAGAGATAAGGTATATGTTGATAGATTTTCATATCAACATGTAAACTAAACTATGGCTGATCCATGATTACTTTATCCACGGAATGTACCAGAGATGCAGTCAGGATGGGCTTTGTTTTCTCCATTTACCAGATGGACAAACTAGGATGGATGATTGGTCTAAAGGGCGGAGATTATGTCTGATTCCATGATGCCCTCCAAAGCGACTCTCCACGTCGCTGCCCTTCTCTGGGTTTGTGTAACAGGTTGTGTGCAATGAGAGCAGACTGGAGCTAGGCTGAACCCCTCCCATGTCTGCGTCTAGACAGGCCCCAGTATTGAGCAGTCAGCAGCCATGCTGTGGGCCGCACGACTCACTCCACTCATCCTAGTTATTCTGATTGGATGAGAGGTGGGCATCTGATCACCGGGCAGCCAATCAGGAGTTTTTCCCATGAGCGAAGGGTAGGACTAAGTTGATTAGATGGTCTCTTAGTACCATGAAGTAAACAAACTCCAATGTGAGTAGGCCAGATGTAGATGTAGGCCAACCTGATGGCAGCTTACGAGGGAGGGAGAGGAAGCGTGGAAGAATGGGTGGGAGGAGTCACAGGGATTGAGAAGTGACTTTGCTCGCTGAGCTGCTCGGGGTCTATTTCTAGCCCCTCTGTCCTCACGCCTTCTCTGTGGAACAGAATCCCTCTTTTCAGCCTCCTCCTCCTCCTCCTTCTCTTCCTCCTCTTCCTCCTCCTCCTACTCCTGAGCTTCCTGAGCAATTGCTGTGTACGTTTGTGGTGTGACCTGGGGTCCAAGAGGACATTAGTTAAACAATTGTGTTCTGAGTGGGCATGTGAGAGAGCCCTGGGGGGGTGGGGACTGTGTGTGTGTGTAGCTCCCATCCCCCATGGAATCGATCGTGAACTCAGATCTACAATCCATCCTGGTGGAATGGCCAATGCCTGACTCCACAGGTGTGGGACCCCGTCCCGTTCCCCACACCGCCAGGCGCGCAGCTGGCTGGGTAAGGGCTGGAGTCAGTGATCTCATGGCCAGTTCCCACACTCAGTGCTCGGCCAGTCTCCGACATGCCCATGGCGAAGCCCGGAGGCTTGAATCATTTTTTTTGTTTTTGGTCTCAAAGAGCCGAAATGGTAACCCATGAATAATGCACTCTAGGATGCTGGTGCTTCATTACAACGGAAAATAAATCTGCATTAAGGACAAATGGTGGTTACATTTCATTTTGCAAAACTTTGCTGTGGTTTTTGTCCTTTTATTTTTTTTTTAAAGGCTTGGTGTGTGTGTGTGTGTGTGTGTGTGTGTGTGTGTGTGTGTGTGTTTGAGGGCAAAGTGCAGCTGAAACCACCAAATTACCCTCGAATCCTTTCTGGTTTAGAGTCCTGGCTGAGCAGAGACCTTTAGGGACAGAAGGGGAGAGGACACTGTGGCCTGTGAGGCCCCCTGGGCTGGACCGGGGGGGGGGGAGAGTTCCACCGCCTCCCTTCTGCACCCCTGCAGGAATTTGCTAGGAGCCTCCTCTCAGAGGAGAGAAACTGGGGGGGGGGCTTGGTAAGCCCAGGTTGTCTTGCTGAAATGTTGAAATGGCGTCCACAGCGGCTTTCCTGCTCCTGGACTCCATTTCCCAGCTGCCCCCTCCGCCTCCTTGTCTCCTGCTGACTTCTTTCCTACTGTGCTTGGATTAAACAACAACAACAAACCAGGTGGACAGGCACAGCAGACTGTTGATCATGGGAAGCTTTCCCGAGCATTCGAGCCCCCTGCCCCGTCTCTGGGACTTTGTCTCCCATAATGCACCTCTGTCTGCATTAACTCTCCTACAGCTTCTCCTCCTCCCCCCACCCCCCGTCCCACCCATCCCCCTGCAGGCCCCAGAAACCATTCTGTTCTGTCTCCAGAATAGAGTCCTACCAGATCGGGCCTCTCGCGGCTGGCTTCTTTCCCTTCACACACACACGCTCTTCGGGATCCATCTACAGCGTGGTGTGCCTGAGACTTCTCTTCTGTTTTTGTTTGTGTTTTGGAGGTCCCGGGGCCTCCCGCCCCCTTCCCCCCCCCCCCAGTACTTTTGCTTTCTGTTCATTTTCACACAGGGTCTTGTGCTTTTGCCCGGGCTGGCCTCTGACCAGGAGCCTCCCGTCTTCACTTCCTGAGTAGACAGGATGATAGGTATGCACTACCATGCCGGTCCTGCAGACTTCTCTTCCTTTTGAAGGCTGAATAATAGTCCATCATATGAATGGTGTGTTGGTGTGTATTTTCTTTTCTTTTCTTTTTTTTTTTTTTTTGTGGTCGGTTGTGGGGCTTGAACTCAGCCTCAGCTCTTCAGCTCAAGGCGAGCGCTCTACCACTTGAGCCACAGCGCCACTTCCAGTCTGGTGGTTGATTGGAGATCAGAGTCTCTTACATGTTCCTGCCCGGGCTGGCTTTGAACCTCGATCCTCCGCTCTCAGCCTCCTGAGTAGCTGGGATGACAGGCGTGTGTGTTTTCTTGGGAGCCGTGCTATGAATTGAGGGTGTAGAGCGAGCGTCTCCCTCATCTCTCCAGCCTTCTCTAGGGAAGGACTCGAGGCTCCTGCGTGGGTGCGCGGCCGGCCTTTGGGACACACCAGCTGCTTCTGGCTCTGTTGTCCGGCCACGCCAAGGCTGGTCATCTCCAGCACATCAGATAGACTGCAGGGTGCAGCAGGCCCATCAGCTAGCTGGCTCCCTGGGTCAGCGTGAGCCGGACGGAGGAGGATGCATAAGGGAAAGGTGTGCTGGCGATGGCTCTCACAGAGCATGCGCATTCCAAAGCAAGATGCAGTGAAGGAAGGAGCTGGAAGACACAAGCTCCTAGAGAGAAGGGCAAGCCAAAGCCGGCAGGGCTTCCTGGAGGAGGAAGTCTTTGATGGGTAGGTGAAGCAGCAGCCAGGATGAGAGCCCGAAAGAGGCAGAAAAGAGGGTCCTGGCTCCGGGGAAGGAAAAGAGTGGGAAGTGGGAGAGGAATCTGGAAAGGGAATGGCCGGACCCCAAAGGCTCCTGTATGTGAAGGAGCTGCTGTGGGGATTCTGTCAGGAGGGAGGGGTCCCCACAGACGTGAAGCCGAAGAGACCCCCCACCCTGGCTGCTGCATCATGGGGTGGCTGGGCTGCAAAAGAGTCCCAAAGACCCCAACGCATTGAAAGACAGCATCCAGCCGGGCGCTGTAGCTCACGCCTGTTGTCCTAGCTACTCAGGAGGCTGAGATCTGAGGATCGCGGTCCGAAGACAGCCCGGGCAGAAAAGTCCCTGTTCCACTCCCCAATGAACCACCAGAATACCGGAAGTGCGTGGCGGTGTGGCTCAATTGGTAGAGCGCTAGCCTGGGGCGCAAAAACTCAGGACAGAGCCCTGAGCTGTGAGTTCAAGCCCCACAACTGACTGACAAGAAAAAAGAAAAGATGAGATCAAGCTTGGTGTAGCAGCACACGCCTGGGATCCCAGCATCCTGGAGGCTGAGGCAGTGGAATCGTTAGACAAAGACCTGCCAAGGCTACAGAGCCAGCTATCCTGTCTCAAAGCTCAAACTGAACCAAAAGAAAAAAGTAACAAAGCAAGGGACAGCATCATTCCATCGTCAGGGTAACAGGGACTGGCCTGTATCGGACCAGCCTGGCTGGGGATCCAGGGCTGCAGTGACGGGAGGGGCTGGTGTGGAGCCAAGCTGGCGGAGGGGATGGGTGTGTGTGTGGAGGGGGGGAGAGGCGGGGAGGGGAGGGGGCCCTGGGGGGAGGGCCAAAGGTCAGCAGGGGCCTGGCTTGGCATGAAGATTTACAACCTCCCCGCCTCCGATGCTTCTCTTTCTGGCGGCATGTTCTAGAGACGCCCATTATCTCTCAGCCACCAACTTCTCCTCCAGCATAAATATTTATACAGGACTGACCTGTGGCCACCACGCGTTCCTTTTATTTGATTCCCGCCGCCTTTTGTGTCTCACTAGTCTGTCGGCTAACGTGTTTAGCTTCTCTTGTCTGGAGTCTTCGGAGCCAGCCAAGTCTCTGGGAATGGCTGGGGTGGGAGGGGAGGAGGGGGAGGAGGAGGATGGGGAGGGGGAGGAGGAGGAGGAGGAGGAGGAGGTGGTGGCGGCAGGGCGGCTTTCCTGGCAGACAGACATCAGAGAAAAGCCGACAGGTGAGACCCCCCCCACCCCCACCGTGGGAGTTTAAGAAAGCATTACTAAAGGAGAAGGATAGAAGCAGGGCTCTCTTCTCTCTCTATGCTGCAGTACCCCTGTCTCACTCCCAAATCTATCTGGGTCAGAAGCAGAGGTGTGACAAAGTACATGCATCCTTTAGAAAGCAATCATTTTCCCCCCTATGCATAGGTGTGTGACCAAAGGGGTTTCACTGTGACCTGTGCATCCACGCCTGATAACATACATGCCCCCCTCATTGCCTGACCCTTCTTAGCACCATGTGGCGTACCCCACATTTGCAAGAGACCCCTCTGAGGCCCCAAGGGGGTACCTCGGAGAAAGTGGTGCTCATGGTCCTTATTACTACGAAATTTGTAAAATCAAGACGTTTCTCCAAGATCACCCTTGCCCGTCAGTAGAATGGGCTCTAGACGGGCCCTCCTCCAAACCTGTCTCTTCTCGGGGCTTTGAATTACACATGGCTCCTTTGCTGGCAATAAAGGTTGAGATGGAAATATGATGGCATTGTAATACCACTAAGGTCAATAATTATAATGGCAGAAACACCCAGTTCTCGGCTGCCTGCTAACTTCGAGGTTCTTGTTTTGCAACTCTGATGCGAATCTGGAGACAGAAGGAATCGGGGTGCAGAGAAATCTTCTACCCTCAGGTTGTGTAGCTGGTAGATGGACGAGTGAGGACTTGGATCAGGGCTGGCAGTCTCTTCCTTTTTCTCTCCTCTCTCTGAGTGGATCGACTGGAAGCCAGGGCGGGGCCTCCAGCCACTAGCGGAGGTGCTGGATGCGGAGTCAGGCAGGTGCTGGTGCTGATGCTATGCCGGTGGTGCTGTTCAGGAGGAGATGGTTGGCTGGACACAGCACCTGAGGAGGCAGGAGTGTGTGACAGATGGATAGGTGGATGGATGATGGATGGATGGTGGGTGGACTGATGGATAGCGGGAGGATGAATGGTAGATGGATTGATGGATGGTGGATGGATGGATGGCAGATAGATTGATGGATGGCTAATGGATGGATGGTAGATGAATAGGTTGTACATGGATGGATGGTGGATGGGTAGATGGTGGATGGGTGGATGGTGGATGGTGGATGGTGGATGGTGGATGGGTGGATGGTGGATGGGTGGATGGTGGATGGGTGGATGGATGGATGGTGGATGGGTGGATGGTGGATGGGTGGATGGTGGATGGGTGGATGGTGGATGGGTGGATGGTGGATGGATGGATGGTGGATGGTGGATGGTGGATGGGTGGATGGTGGACGGGTGGATGGTGGATGGTGGATGGGTGGATGGTGGATGGATGGATGGTGGATGGGTGGATGGTGGATGGGTGGATGGTGGATGGTGGATGGGTGGATGGTGGATGGGTGGATGGTGGATGGATGGATGGTGTCTGGATGCAGAGCATATCTTTGGTGTAGTGTTGTGTCTGTCCTGTGTGGGTAGATGAGACGTGGACAGGATGAGTTCCCGGTGATGGTGGTGGGTGTACTGAAGAGTAGCCATCAGTGGGCATAGGAAAACAATACCCTGACATCCGAGGCCCAGCTGTAGTCATTACACAGGGGCCTCAGCCCTGGCTGACCCTCGGCTTCCTCATCTGAAAATCTGTGTCCAGGGCACACAGATTTTTACAAGGATTCCACTAGCTTAGACGTATAGGATGTAAACCATTTGGAATGATGCGGCACAGGGCATGTGATCATCTCCCACATCTACAGACTGAGAGTTACTATACTAACATCCTGGATCACAATCACGGTAGCTGAGAGTGGCTGGTACTTATGACATGAAGCATGTTACATTGTTGGCTCCTGGGGAAACTCTACAAAGTATTTGCCTTCCCATCCACGCCTGACCTGTGGTTTTCAGGTGGAGAAGCAGCCCCAGAGCAGCTAAGCCAGTTGGCCTAGGAGGTCTGGCATCCAATCTTGTGGCTACACATTCCAACACTCCCGAGGCCCAGTGAAGGCCCAGGGGTGGGCAGGGGGGAGCAAGGAGCAGCGGTGAGTTCTGTCCACACAGGACGGGGCCTGCTTTCCTGGTCTCACCAGCATACACCAGTCTGCAAGCTTGACTGCTATTGGGATCATGCTGGGATTTAAACACCACAGCACGAGCTAGTATGGAGGATGGCGCTGGCAAAGCAGGACTCTCAGAAGGTCCACAGGAGGTGTTGGTGGACAGCCATGAGATGATCAAGAGGCCGTGCTTAGAGGCCGTGAGGGGGTCAGAGAGAGCATGCGGGCCAGCTTGGCCATCGCTGATTTGCAGTTGTACGCAAAGATGCAGTGTTGATGGAGATGAATCAATATACCCACCCAGTGCCTGTCCGCACATCATCTAACCACCTTCTTACTTCCCATTCTGTTCATGTATCCCTTCATCCATCCATCCACCCACTCATTCATCTATTTATCTCTTCCCTCCATCTCTCCCTCTCCCTCCTTAGCCACTCTCCCATCCATCTGTTCTTCCAATCATCCATCCATCTATCCATCCATGGATCCATCCACCCATCCACCCACCCACCCACCCACCCACCCACCCACCCACCCACCCACCCACCCATCCACCCATCCACCCACCCACCCACACACACACACCCATGCATGCATCCATCCACCCATCCATCTCCCCATCCACTCACCCACCCACCCATCCATTCACCCATCCACCCCTCCATCCACCCACCCATCCATCTACCCACCTACCCATCCATCCATCCATCCATCCATCCATTCATCCATCCACCCACCCACCCATCCAACCATCCATGCATCCATCCACCCATCCATCCACCCACCCACCCACCGATCCATCCATCCATCCATCCACCCACCCAGCGAATCCATCCATTCTTCCATCCATCCATTTACCCATCTATCCATCCTTCCATCTCTCCTTCTCCCTCCCCAACCACCCTCCCATGCATTCATCTATCCATTCTTACCATCATTCATTTGTTCCTCTACACACCAACCCATCACCTTATCCACACACCTGTCCAGCCACCTTCCCACTCATCTGTCCTTTTCCCTCCCTCCCTTTCTCACTTTTCACCCCCTCTCCCTCCGTCCACAGCCGGGGCTTCTACTCAGTGCAGTCTTCCAATGGTTTGACCTTATTTCCCATCTCCTCTTTCCTCTTTGCTGTTCCTCCCCATGACTGAGGTGTTAGCGACTCTCTCAGAAGCCCAATGGAAGCGAGCCAGAGCAAGAAAAGAAATCTGGTTCTGCGTTCCCTGCAGGACCTTTCTTTGCAAAGGAAGTCTCTTATAAACATGTCCAGCACCAGAGAACGCCAGGACTTGGAAGTGGCTTGTTCACGTGGAAAGGCCAGCGTACATGTGTGTGCAGCAAGCTGAACCGTGAGGCAGCTGAGGGGGTCAGCCCAGGGGCGGGGGGATCTCCCCTGGGAGGGACTACAGAGGCGGTTCATCAGGGCTGGGGATGCAGCTCGGAGGGAGAGTACAGATCTCCTTCAAGGAACTTTCTGGATCCCGGCGCTCTCACAGAGTTTCTCTGCTTTGGTGCCTTGCTGTTTTGTGGCCAGAAATTTTGTGGCAACAGTTGTTTGTTGTCGGAGGCTGTGCTGGGCCAGGTATCGTGGGGGTTTTGTTGTTAGTGGTCATGTTTATAGACAGGCTCTGACTTTACCAGGTTGACCTCAGACTGTTTTCCTCCCTCAGCCTCCTGAGGACTGAGCGTGTACCCCATGCCCAGCTCATGATCGGGACGCTGAGCTACATCCCTGGCGTAAACCCCCTTGATCAGCAATACCTCCTCCCTGCCAGTTTGGATAACCGAAAATGTCTCCCGTAACATTCCCTCTCCCCTTCTTTTATATCAGTCTTTTCGTCGCAATTTCATTCATTTTCGCCCTAGTCTTTGTTATTTCTCTCCATACACTGCCAGGAAGCGCAGCACTGGTTTATCAATTTCTGATCGCATAGACACTCATTGCCGTAAACTCTCCAGTTAGTTGTGTTTTCATTTCCATTTGGTTCTAGGGATTTTTAAATCCCCTCTGGCTCTCCTTCCCCCAAGTTCTTCATTGAGAGCCAGATCCTCACACGTGTGTGTGTGTGTGTGTGTGTGTGTGTGTGTGTGTGTGTGTGTGTGTGTATGTGTGTGTGTGTAGCTTCTGTAGTTCCTGTTGCTACTGATTTCTAGTTATGTTCTCTGGTGGCCTGGTAGGAACCAAGGAATTGTGATTGGTTTTGAAGAAAGTCCCATGAGCTGCTGGGAAGAATGTGTATTCTCAGCTGCTGGGTGGAGGGTGAAGCCCATTTGGTCTGTGGTACTGTTTCATTCTGAAATTTTCTGACATTTTCCTTGTCTTGGTGAGGGTGGGATATTGAAGTCATCTACTATTTCTGCATGGCGACCGATGTCTTTTTCTGTCCAGTGGTGTTTGTGGTTATGAAGCTGGCTCAACCTTTATCACCTAGATACTTACCATTGCTATGTCTTTATGACTATATCCCTGCTGACTAATTTTGCAGTGAACTCTGCTTTGTCAGATAGTGAGTATAACTAATCCCGCTTGCTCTTGGATTCTGTTTTCCTGGAATATAGTTTTCAGCCTCGGTATCTTTGCTTGTAATGTGAATTTTTTTTTTTTTGATAGATAGCAAATAGTTGGACCTTGTTTTACAGTCTTTTCGGCCAGTCTGTACCTTTAAATTGGAGAACTAAAATAGATAGGTAGATAGATAGATAAGGGAGCTAAAGCCATTGACAGGTAGGATTATTATTGATGAGAATGTGGGAAAAGCCTTTATATTTATGAACGGAGAATGTCCACAGGTCACTGGACTCTGACACAGGGGTGGGCCCTGGACAAGAGTGTCCACAGGCAGGGGGCAGCAGGGCAGACAGAAGCAAGGCCACCCTGAGATGCAGAGGGGAAGGCCCTAGGATCATAGAGACCCGAGCGGTGCTGCCATAGCCCAAGAAATCCCAGAAGCCTCAGGAGCGGGCAGAGGCAGGAAGGTCGCTCTCTAGGCCTCCCAAGGGGTCAGCACCCTGTAGACACCTTGATTTGGGGCAGAACCATTAGAAGCCGATGGGTTCGTCGTGGTTGGCTGGGAGATACATTCAGCAGACTTTCGTGCCTCGTGGCAGGTACCCTTGAGAAGAAAGAGGCCTGGATGGCAGACCAGGAAACCTGGGTTCGAGGCCTGGGTCTGTCACTCCCGTGTGAGTGTTCTCCACGAACCCAGCTTTCCTTGGAGTCTCCCACGTGGAGTGGAGAGGTGGTGATAGGCCGCTAGGTTTATGCAAATCAGTGTAGGGCGGGCTGGGGAAACACTCTATGGAGAGATGGATCAACTGGGGAGGGAGGGCAGGCAGGAGAGGGAGGGGCGGCCCCTCTAAAGGGCACTGCCATCACTCAGCTCATGCAAATTGTTGCCAGACAGGAACTCTTGGCCTTATGTGGCCACAGTGTCTTGATTTTTCAAGGGAAGAGAGAAATGGAGATGTGTGTGTGTGCGTGTGTGTGTGTGTGCATGTTTTAATGTGAAATCTGATTTTTGAATGTCTGAGATTGATTCAGATTTCTTACAAGCCTGGTAGGAGCCAAACAAAGCAATCCTACAGGCCAAAAGTGAGCTCTAATCTTGTTGGTCGTCTGATCCTACCCTGCCCGGGAACAGCCGGGGTTCCAGAGTGAGAACTGTTCTCGGCAAGCATGGGAGGGCCGGAAGAGGAGGGCAGGGGCTATGGTGGGGAGACCTGCTGGCCCGGTGGACAGGGATGGGATCCCCGGATGGGACCCAGGGACGGGAGAAAACCCCGAGGACCCGCACGGCCGATGCCGCGCTTTCTTCCTTCCTTCCTCTCTTCTGAATTTCAGGTTTCCGGTAGCAGAGCTTAAGCCCACAAGTCAGCCCGGGCTCCACGGTGCCCCATAAATCATAGGCCACTTTTTATTATTAATAATAAAATCCAGCTGACGTTAAACGTGCGAAGGGACTGTGGCCAGGGGAGAAGACAAAGCTGGAAGGCCGAAGCCTTGTCTTGTCTCCATGAACAACGACATAGATATGAAAGTTCTGGAAGGGTGTTCTTGGCTGCCAGGTCCCCCCAGGGTGGGACGGGGTGGGAGCAGACGCCCATGCCCAGTTGGGAGCCCAGGGAGGCTATCCAGGCAGGGCACAAGGGTGGCTGGGTAGACTGGCAATGCGATCTCACATTCACTCTTCCCCTTCGCCCTCTGGGGAGGATAGCCCCCTCCCCGCTTCCCAGCTGAGGAAACTGAGGCAGATCTTCAGGACAGCTAAATCAAAGTCTCTTTGCCGCTGGGAGCCAGGCCACACTCAGCGTCTCCGCTCGGCTCCCCAGCAGCCCTGGTTCCCAACACCCCGTTTTCTCCCCCCAGGCCTGGCTCGCCGCCCAGAACCCAGCCCCTTCCCTGCGTCTGGGTGAGAGGCCTGCGTTGGCAGAGCCCCGCCGGGCACCCCCCACCCAACGTCAGGTCCCCGGGCAGAGAGGAGCCGGCCAGGGCGCCTCTGGAACCCACTTTGCCCAATCGGACCCGCCAGCCCGGGCCCTGCCCCGCCAGTGGCTTCCAGCTTTCTCCTGGTGACAGCTTCGGTGATGGCCTGTGACAGGGGGAAGCCGCACCGGGCCCAGGGCATGTCACCTCCAATCCATGTCACAGGCAGGGAGAAGCAATTAAGGTGCCAGCCTGTCCCAGAAGCTCTGGCTCCGGGCACACCACGGGGTGTGTGCGTATACATGTGTGTGTACACATGTGCATGTATATGCATGGGAGTATACATGTGTGCATGTGCACGCATGTATGTATATGTGTATACATGGGCATACGTGTGGGTGTATGTGTATATGTGTGAATGTCTGCATGTCTGTGTGTAGGAAGGGACAGATGTGTGTGCATGTATGTGTGTTTGCATGTGCATGTGTGTATATGTGTGTGCGTGTGCATGTGTGCGTATCTGTGCATCTGTATGTGTAAGAGGGGACAGAAGCAGGGCCAGGAAGGATGTGTGTGTGTGTGCACGTGCGTGTGCGTGTGTAAGAGGGGACAGAAGCAGGGCCAGGCGGGAGAAGAAGCGTGTTCTCCAGCACAGAGCGGGTGCACCCCGAGTGTTTGTGGTGTGAATACATGCCGTCTTCACAGTTCCGAAGGGCGGGCGTGAGGACGGGCCATCTTCTTCCTGGCTTGCAGCTGCGTCCGTCCGTGGGTCCTGCCCGGGGCAGGGAGGCGGTGCATCTTGTGACGTGGGTGTCCAGGGACTCCACCCCCAACCCTGATGATGAACCGCTCTGCTGGGCTGTGCTAGCTCACCAGCTCCGCATCACAACTGCCTTGCTGCCCAATGTCTCCCTCCGCCCCCCACGCCCCCTTCCTGTGTCTCCCACAGACACCCCTCCACCGCCGGGCCACAAATCCGTCCCCAAGGGAGCCCCAGCTGCGCACACGCCTTGCTCTCTGATCTCCCGGCCCGTCTCCTCTCCTTTCCTTTCCCTAGTACTCCTTCTTTTACTTGAACAGCGGTGGATTTTGGTTTTTTTCTTGTTCTGACTTTCCGCTGGTCCGAATCTAGACCCACGGCCGGGGCTGAGCCTCCCGAGGCGAGTGGAAGAGTATGGACCCCTTGTCTGGTGTGCGATGCAGCCAGGCCACATCGGTGGGTTCTCACTCAGGAGTGAGCCCGGGGTGCCCCTGGCTGTCTCTGATGTACACGAATCCCCGGACCCCATGGAGATCCCGTGGTAGGCTGGTCGGACGGTGTGGCCTGTTGCTCATCGCGAGCTGAGTTTGAGAGACCTGGGGGGTGGGAGGGGAGGGGAGGGGCACGGCAGGTGGCCAGAGAGGAGGGGGTGGAGGGTGGGGCCCGCGTCCCCCGCTGATCTTCACATCCTGCAAGGGGCTTTTGCGGTGGGTGGGTCCACTCGGGATAACATGGCGTCCGTGTGGGTGGAAGTGGATCGCCCCTGCATGGCTTCATCCTCAGGATGGCTGGCTCTGCTCCTGTGCCACCGCCATGTTGGGCCGTGGAGACCCAGAAAGAAGCACTGGGTATTCCCACGGCAAAACCCCGAATGGAGCCCTCCCCGCCTGCCTGTCAGATGGGACCTTCCGGTTCACGCACCCGTTCCTGGGCGAACCCCTTCCCCTGGCGGAGATTTCTGTCGGGAAACCTTAAGGTTTCCATTCACTTTATAACGAACCCTGGTGTCCTTCAGTTGACCGGAGAACATGTTCACTTTCTGTAATCTAGAACATTCCACTCCTGCACCCTGGAAAGATCTACAGACATAACACCCTAGAAGTGCAGGAGGAAGGAGGGAGGGAGGGAGGGGGAAGGGAAGTGTGGGCCTGGAAGCCGGCAGGGCCTGTGAGCCCCGGGGTCTCTCCAGAGAGCTTGTTCAAGGGAGACACAGGACCGCTTGTGGCCCCCGAAAACCAGCTCTGTCTAGCAACACCTTAGACATCCAGGACGGAGCCACGGGGCCAAGTTGGGAATGAAGGCCCCTGCTTGGTGGACACCTCTGAGTTCCTTATTTTGGTTCCAGAACTTTCTTGCTGGCTACCACCCTCTGCTTTTGAAGAGCGGTGCCTCGGCCCATCGGGTATCCTCCCCCTTTGGGGTGCGTCTCTCTGGAGATGGACTGGGTTGGTGCCTTGTGCTGCTTCTCTTAAGAAGCAAGGCGGGAAGATGGAGATTGGAATCTTCTCTGTTGTGAAAGCAAACCCTAGATTCCAGACAGGTCCTCACCCATTCACTGAGCCAGAGCAGGGTGACTCAGAGACATGGGTTTTCTTTTCCTGGGACTCAGTTTCCCCAGGTGAGAAATGAAGAAGATCAGGTCTACTGATGGCTAAGGCGAGAGGCTGAATGGATTTCAACAGATCTAGGAGAGGGGCCAAAAAGAAATCTCGACAAATTCCTCTCACCCCAAGATCTCAGAATGTCTTTTTTTTTTTTTTGTTGGTCATGGGGCTTGAACTCTGGGCCTGGGTGCTGTCCCTCAGCTCTTCAGCTCAAGGCGAGCGCTCTACCACTTGAGCCACAGCACCACTTCTGGTTTTCTGGTGGTTCATTGGAGATGAGGGTCTCACGGACTTTCCTGCCCGGTCTGGCTTTGAACTGTGATCCTCGGATCTCAGCCTCCTGAATAGCTAGGATGACAGGCGTGAGCCACTGGTGCCTAGCTCAGAATGCTTGGCCCTGTATATGGACAGCTGTGATGGAGGATGGCCAAGTCCTTGACTTAGAGCTCAACAGGAAAGATGGAGGCTCAGGTACTGTCCTTGACAGGAGGTGAATTTTTCTTTTCACATCATGATTTGTTTGTTTTTGGTTTTGTTTTTTCCTTTTCCCCAGCCAGGTACTTGACTTGCTTGCTTCCTTCTTTCTTTCCTTCCTTCCTTCCTTCCTTCCTTCCTTCCTTCCTTCCTTCCTTCCTTCCTTCTCTCTTTCTTTCTTTTTCTCTCTCTTTCTTCCTTTCCTTTCCTTTCCTTTCGTTTTCTCTTTCTATTATCCCCCTTCAAGATGGTGGGTATCCAGGTATTAATGTAAAATATTCCTGGAACTTCAAGGGCAGATAGAGGCATTGACACCTATGCATCTGTCATTTCTTTTTGATCAAGCCAGTGTTTCCAAAAAGAAGCAAAGGACCAGCAGATGACCTTCCCTTTGGGATTTTAGGCCCTCATCTGGATTCCCCCACTGAGGGTCTGGCTGGGAGCTCAGACCTGGGAAGTTCTTCCAGACAGCTAACGAAGTCTTCCAAGTTCACTTCTGCTGGTGTTTGGCCAGCTCCGGCCTCTCTGGGCCCGGGGTTTAGTGCCAAGGACACGGTGATTTACACTCCTTACCCCTTTCGGTGCAAAATGGATTTGATTAGAGGCATACCATGTTTATTAGGCCCCGAACGCGGCAGGCCGGGGGCTTGGCTGGTCTACACTAAAAAGGGCGGGGGGAGATTTACATGGCTCCCTGCAGGATTCATTTAATTTCTTGGGGATTTACTGACCTTCAATTAGAACTGTTAAGTACTGTTTACACGGTCCCTAATTCATACAAGACCAAGGGAGGGTTGAATTTTGCTTTCATTAAGGACCTATGAATCAAGGAAATAAACTAGCCAAGCAAGATGTGATTTGGGTAAAGAACAAAAAATCAAAAATCAAAAGCCATTAGCAGTTGGTAGGCTTACGCTGCCATTATAGAGCCGTGGGCTGGTAGCAACAAGGATATATATATATATATATATATATATATATATATATATATATATATATATATGTATATCAAGATGGATTTAAAGGAAAACTGAACAACAACAACAAAAAACCCTACTTAGTTCCAGTGTATTTGGATGAGGATCTGATGGACAGGTTGGAAATGCTTACAGAGATGTGGAGAAGAGAGACCTGTCCGCTGGGCTTTCACCGGAGCGGGGGATGGATAAGAGACCCCAGCTACATCACCCACAAGGAGATTAGTGAGGGATTTGGGGAAATGCTGGGGAAGGTACGAGGGTTGTGGGTCAGATGTCCTGAGCTGAGGTGCTCCAGGCGGCTAGGGGACCGGGAGGCCCCGCGAAGCCCCCCAGATGGACGGAGGTCACCTCTGCTCCGCCGTGGGGCGCAGTCCAAGGCACATGGCTCCGAGTCACAGCGATGGATGAAGTTATTTTCACTCCTTTGGCACATTCTGGGGCACTGTTGTCGATTTCTGTCTTTTTTGGTCCTAGACTGGGACTTGAACTCAGTACCTGACACTTTCACCCGCTGGGTGCTCTACCAACGGATCCAGGCCTCCAGCCCCTCGGTTTCTGTCTGGGACACGGAACGCTTACACTCTGACAGGCTGGGTCAGAACCCGATGCCTGTGTGTGCCAGGCCAGGCCTCCACCGCTGAGCCACAGCCTCCGCCCTCCCGAGTTTGACTTTTAAAGGGCTCATTAGTGAGCTCACGGTGCGTTTGGCCTTCCCGGGCTGGCTCGTTTCTCGTCGCCTTGTGTCCTCTAGGCCCACTGGTGTGGCTACCCAGGGCGGGACTTCCTTCCCCCCTCACGTGGACGGATCGATATTTCATTCTGTGGCTCTACCACGTTAAAAAAACCCTCGTCATCCACCTCTTGGCTGTGGCGAGTAGCACTTCAGTGGAGGTCTCTTCTAGGTCCCGCTTTCAAGTTCTCTGGGATAAATACCTGCAGGTGGATTTCTGAGTGACACAGTACCTCCGCCATTAACTTGGAAGAGACTCCATCTTTTATGTATAAGGTAGAATGGTGCTGTGTGGCTCAACCTTGCGGCCTGGGACCGGGGCTCCACGCCCACCACCTCCTGGCTGATAGTTGTCATTTCCTGCTTTTATCTCTCTCTTTTTTTAAAACTATGCTCAGGTTCCGAGGTCTGTGCACTCCTCTGATGTTGAACAGCTCCTCGTCCGTGTTTGTTGTCTAGAGGAAGACTGACCCCAGTTCTTTGCCAGTTTTTCAGGCAGGGTTTTCGTTCTTGCTCTGCAGGAAGAGATGTTTCCGCTTGGCGCTCTTCTGCGCGCCTGGCTTTGGTTTTTGTCCCTGGTGTGTGTTGCATTATGTGGGAGACGGATGACTCCTGATGAGCTTTTGATGCGTGGCGCTCCCCAATCTCTACCCCTAGCACTATGACAGCTGAGTCAGAGCCTAGGTTTTCCAGAAGCCACTGGAACCTGATGCTAGATGCTTTTATCAGGTGGGACTCTAGATCACGCTTAGAAGGGGACAGGACGTGAAAAAGATTAAGTTTTTAAGCAATAGGGGATGCCTTCTATTTACCAGAAAGAATTTTCAATGAACAAAACACGAGTGTGTGTGTGTGTGTGTGTGTGTGTGTGTGTGTGTGTGTGTGTGTTGTGTGTGTGTGTGTGTGTGTGTTGTGTGTGTGTTGTGTTTGTGTGCATGCATCAGTACTGGAGCTTAAACTCAAGGACTGGCACTGTCCCTGAACTTTTTCACTCAAGGTTAGTGTTCTACCACTCGAGCCACAGCTCCACTTCTGGCTTCTTGGTGGTTCATTGGAGATACGAATCTCACCGACTTTCCTGCCTGGGCTGGCTTTGAATGGTGATCCTCAGATCTCAGCCTCCTGAGTAGCTGGGATTATAGGCGTGAGCCACCATGCCCAGCAAACCTGAGTTTTTAGTTCAAGTATTACACATGGGTTTTTCTGGGTTCTGCCAATATATTATTCCTTGCTTATTTGAAATTTAACTGCTTGCTGTGTCTTTGCTTCAGCCACAGCTGGGCTAGGGCCTACTGGGAAGAGAGAGGCGGGAGACCCAGCGTTCAGTGCGGGTCAGGCAGCAGGAGTGTGTAGAATGTTCTCTATCTGCCATTTGCCAACAATCGAGAACCATGCCAGTCCTCTTCAGCCCCCTGGAACTTCCGGTCTGCCCTGAGCTGGGTAGAGCTGGCTCTTTTAGCCAAGGAAACCCCTTCACCCGGGACTCAGGGGAGAAAGAGGCGGCTAGGGTGCCGTATTTGAGAAGGAGCTTGGCCTCTTCCTCCTCTCCCTGGCCCTGACCCCAGCTTGTGGGATGAGGTCTCTGACAAGCCGCAGTCAGGTTCCGGAGCCTCAGTTCCGGATGCCACACGCAGCCATTCTGCCGCAGCAGAGTTACCAGTCTGTCTTGGGTACCAGGGTGTCTTCAGTGCCCCGTCTCCAGCTCTCAGGAGAAGATGGCCATTTCCTAGGCAAGTCTTGGGGCAGCCTGTGCTGTCTGTGCATCCTCCGTGTTATTTGAAGTCCTCCTGGTAGGTCCATATCTCTGCCTCGGTGCAAACAAATGACCCTTGGTGATAGACTTCGGAGTCTGACCGAGATGCGTGTGCACCCCGCTCCACACGCTTGCTGGTGTGAGACGTGGATGCTGGTGGAGTTGTCGACCTCTCCGTGCCCACTGTGGAGTGGGGGTGGGAGCCTTCCTTCTCCCCTCGGGTGGAGTGGGATTCAGGAGCGGCCAGATCAGGCCGCAGCAATGAGTGATCGCTCCGTCTCCGTGGCTTAACACCGGCCAGGGCGCTCTCTCCCTCGGGGCTGGTGTTCTCCCAGGCAGGGGCAGGGCCTCTTCTCCATCACCCTCCCTCTGGGTCCCGGAGCATCAGCCAACACCAGAAGAAAATTAGAGATATGCTGGCCTAGTGAGTGAGGTCCAAGACCCCTTCTTGTTGATCTGATCTCGAGGTGATCTAGCTCTTCTCTAGATCATTGCAGGTGGATTCAGATTGAACGTCCTCCATCACAACTGGAATTTGAGTGTGACGAGGTGTGGAGTTGGTCAAATGGGAGGGGAGCCAATCTGGGGTACGGCTGCTTGGGCAGCAAGGACTGTTAATCACGTCTCACTGGGCCATGAGCACAAAGTCACACATGCCTGCCACATCCCACCGGCCTGAATGAGTCACGTGGCCCACTGGAGACTCAAGGGACAGGGGAAGATGCCTAAGTTGACCTCAGTGCGGAAGGAGAAGCAGACATGTTAGGCAGCGCTTGGTTTCTAGGAGATGACACCCCAAAAGACAACAGGACCAGAACCGGACAGACAGGAAGCGCACAATGAACATTTGCCGCTCTTATTTGATCAGTCGTGGGGTTTGAACTCAGGACCTGGACGCTGTCCGTGAGCTCCTTTTGCTCAAGGCGAGCGCTCTACCATGTTGAGCCACCGTGCCACTTCTGGTTTTCTGCTGGTTCTTTGGAGATAAGAGTCTCATGGACTTTTCTGCCCTGGCTGGCTTTGAACCTCCATCCTCAGATCTCAGCCTCCTGAGTTGCTAGGATGACAGGCGCGAGCTGCCAGTGCCTGGCGTAGCTGCTCTTTTAATTCCTCTGATGATGTACAGCCCACCACAGTGTGAACAACCAACGGGGAAGAAGCTTGTGTTATTTCTAATTATCACGTTATTGTGTTATTTCTAATTATCACGTGCTAGGCACGGAACCAAACAAGCATTGCTCTCTTCCCCGCCCCCTTGTAAAGTAAGTAACAAGGATGTGGCGAACCTGTTGGACAGATGAGAAAACTGAGTCTTCAGGTGGTTCAGATCTCTGCTCAGGCTCACGAAGCCGGGGCTGGCACGCACTTTAGAACCTGCTGCATGCTGGGCACTCCTCTGTGTCCTCCATGTGAGCCTCCCCTCAAGGCTAGCGCTCTACCACTTGAGCCACAGCGCCACTTCTGGCTTTTTCTTTTTTCTGCTTATGTGGTGCTAAGGAATCGAACCCAGGGCCTCATGGATGCAAGGCAAGCGCTCTACCACGGAGCCACCTTCCCAGCCCTGATTTCTTATTTTTTATTCCCTTTCCCGGTCATCTTAAAAAACACATAACTCCGAATTTTATTTTGCGAGTTGGAGGGGAGTGGCGCTTGGGAATCTGACGTGTTCTCTGGCTTTTATTCAGCTCTGGGCTGGAGAGCTCAGCTGGCTCTTATCTGACTGCTTGTCCTGGGGAAAGCCCCCTCCTACTCTGTCATTTTAAAAACACAACTTTTTGGGCTTGGGAAGGGATGTGTAGGGGGAGGTGGTGGGTCATGGTGGCTAAATAAAAATAATCCCGAGGTTATCTGAGAGCTGACATGCCATACAATGGCAATAAGGACATGTTCCAAATTTAAAACTCTGATGGAGGAAATGGGTTACAATAGCAGCAACCTTTGACCCCGAGCAGTCATAATGGTTTCCTGGATTCAGAGATACTGTGGGCCAAGGCCAAGGGTATCAGTGCAAGACGTGTTAAACATAGAACACAATGTGCGAGTTTGGGAGGAGTCGTGGAGGGGAGCGGGGGAGACATCTTCCTTTGTTTTCCTTCCGGCGAAAGCCGATCCGTTTGCGAAGCAGAAGCTGGGTCTTCCAGCCAGCTCCCCGGCGGCGTGCTGGCCCGGCTGCTGATCAGGAGAAGCGTCTCTCGTTCCTTGAGATCTTGCTGGAAATCCTCTTCCTAGGGGAAACTATCCAGAAGGAAGGTTGGTCCCTCAAACACATCAAGGAGGGATTCTTGCGCCTCAGGTTCTGTTCTAGAACCAGGGAGAGACAAAGGGTCATCCATGAGAAATGCCGCTCCCCGGCCCAGGCGTCAATCTTCAGGGCTTCCCACACCTGGGCTCACTGAGGAGCGACTCAGAGCACGGCTGACCTCAGATGCCAGTGGCACGGCCTTCATCCCCAGACATGGCTCCTGTGGGACTCCAAGTCCCCAAGCAGCTGCTTGCTCGGTGGAGACCCGCAGGTCTCTCGGAACAGCCACTGGGAGGGTGGGCACGCGGAAGGTGGAAAACGTGGGGGACAGGTGAGGAAGCGTTGAATCTGTAGGCCAGGGAGATGGTTGTCATGTGGGGGAGATGTTCTAGAAGAAGCGACACGCGTGACCGTGGGCCAGATGGCCGTGGGAGAAGAACATTCCAGGAGGAAGCAGAGGCCAGTGCAAAGGCCCTGAGTAAGCACGATGGCCGCTAGGCGCCCAGGGAGATTTGTCTGGCTGGGAGGGGGGAGCTGGAGTCGATGCCCAGAAAGGAGACAGGGAAGGAGGGGAGGAGGGGCAGGCTCAGGACGCGGCTGAAGGAAGGGGGAACCATTGGTGTATGAGCATCAGCGCAGACAGCCACAACAGTGACTGCCGCCTTGAGGACAGGACTTGTGAGGAACAAGGGCAAAATGAGGGTCCTAGCGAGCCAGCCTCTGTGACTCCAGGTGGCCAGGGATCTGGCCAGCCCTCCATGGGCTGCCATGGGACTGGCCTGCCCCTCCCATCCAGTATGTGTGCTGTGGTGGCCTTGTGGCCGCAGGCTGGGGAGGGAGACAGGGCTCACACTTGCTTGATTACCCCTTCCCCCCTCCTCCCCATTACTTTTGTTGTCAGGCTCGGCTCTGGGAACCATTCTGCTTTTCCGTTTGGCAGTCCATGCATTGTAATCATAGGCAGTGGTGAGAGAAATCACGGGCAGTGGTCAGGCGCTGAGCTTCGTCCCCGAAGCCGTGCTGAGCTCTCGGTGGTTCATTATCTCATTTAATTTTGCTGAGAACCCGGTGGGGGGGGGCGGTCTCCTCACTCCTCCCAGTCTGGAGGAGGAGTGGGGGGGCCTGGCCTGGGGCGGGGCGGAAGGTAGAATGCTGTGGTTGCCCGGTGACCAGCGCCCCGCTCAGGACCGCCCGCCCCTCTCACAGAGCGCACTGGCTCCCCAACCCACAGACTCAGGTTTGATTCCCAGCTCCACCATTCGGGAACCGTGTGATGTGGGCCAGGCCCACCAGGACCTTGCGTTTGAATGACCTCGTCTTCAGGACTGAAGTGTTGATGCGATTATGCACCACACACGTCCGGGTCCCCTGTCCTCCCCAGACACCCGCAGCCCCGTGAACAGTTCCCGGCCCCTCCGCCCGCCAGCTTCCTCCAACGGTGAACACGAGCCCAGCCCAGCATGGAGCAGGAGAGGTACCTCACAGAAACACTGCCCTTCAGTGCCATGGAGACCACTGAGGAGGGAGGACGAAGGAGAAGGAGAGAGAGAAGAGGAGGAGGAAAAGGAAAAGGAGGAGGAGGAGGAGGCAAAGGAAAAGGAGGAGGGAGAGGAGGGATAGAAGAGAAAGGAAGAAGAAAAGAGAGAGGAAGAGAAAGAAGAGGCAGAGGAGAACGAGCAGAAAGAGCAGGAAGAGGAGGAGGAAGAGGAATAAAAAGAGGAAGAAGAGGCGAGGGAGAAGGAAGAAGAGAAGGAGAAGGAAGAGGATGTGGAGGAGGAGGAAGAACAATAGTAAGAATAGGAGGAGGAAGAGGAGGAGCAACAGATAGTGGAGGAGGAGGAAGTGGAGGAGGAGGAGGTAGAAAAGGAACAATAAGAAGAGAAGGAAAAAGAGAAAGAGGAAGTGGAGGAGGAGGAGAAAGAGGGGCGATAGAAATAAGAGAAGAAAGAGGGAGGAAGAGGAAGAAGGAACACAAAAAGGTAGTGAAGGCAAAAGAGGGAGAAAAGGAGGAGGAAGGAGAAGAAGAGGAACAGGAGGAAGAAAGAGACATAGAGGAGGAAGAGGAGGAAGAAGAGGTGGAGGAAGAAGAGGTGGAGGAGGAAGAAGAAGAAGAGGAAGGGGAAGAAGAAGAAGAAGAAGAAGAGGAAGAGGAAGAAGAGGTGGAGGAAGAGATGGAGGAAGAAGAGGTGGAGGAAGAGGAGGAAGAAGTGGAGGAGGAAGAAGAAGAAGTGGAGGAAGAAGAAGAAGAAGTGGAGGAAGAAGAAGAAGAACAGGTGGATGAAGAAGAGGAGGAAGAGGAAGAAGAGGTGGATGAAGAAGAGGAAGAAGAGCTGGAGGAAGAAGAGGAGGAAGAGGTGGAGGAAGAAGTGGAAGAAGAGGTGGAGGAAGAAGTAGACGAAGAGGTGGAAGAAGAAGAGGAGGAAGAGGAAGAAAACTTTAGAGGGAATGAAGAAACAGAGGAAGAAGGAGGAGAAAGAGGAAGAAGAAAAAGAGGAAGAGGAAGGGGAGGGAGAAAAGAAGGAAGAGAGAGCAAAGAAGGAATAGTGAGAAAAAGAGGAAGAGAGAGCAAAGAAGGAAGGAAGAGCAGAGAAGGAAGAGAGAGCAGAGAAGGAAGAGAGAGCAGAGAAGGAAGAAAGAGCAGAGAAGGAAGAGAGAGCAGAGAAGGAAGAGAGAGCAGAGAAGGAAGAAAGAGCAGAGAAGGAAGAGAGAGCAAAGGAAGAGAGAGCAAAGAAGGAAGAGAGAGCAGAGAAGGAAGAGAGAGCAAAGGAAGAGGAAGCAAAGGAGGAAGAAAGAGCAGAGAAGGAAGAGAGAGCAGAGAAGGAAGAAAGAGCAAAGAAGGAAGAAAGAGCAAAGAAAGAAGAAAGAGCAAAGAAGGAAGAGAGAGCAGAGAAGGAAGAGGAAGTAAAGGAGGAAGAAAGAGCAGAGAAGGAAGAGAGAGCAGAGAAGGAAGAGGAAGTAAAGGAGGAAGAAAGAGCAGAGAAGGAAGAGAGAGCAGAGAAGGAAGAGGAAGCAAAGGAGGAAGAAAGAGCAGAGAAGGAAGAGAGAGCAAAGGAGGAAGAAAGAGCAAAGAAGGAAGAGAGAGCAGAGAAGGAAGAGAGAGCAAAGGAAGAGGACGCAAAGGAGGAAGAAAGAGCAGAGAAGGAAGAAAGAGCAGAGAAGGAAGAAAGAGCAAAGAAGGAAGGAAAAGCAAAGAAGGAAGAGAGAGAAAAGGAGGAAGAGAGAGGAAAGGAGGAAGAGAGAGGAAAGGAGCAAGAGAGAGAAAAGGAGCAAGAGAGAGAAAAGGAGGAAGAGGAGGAGGAGGAGGAAAAGGAGGAAGGGGGAGAAGAGGAGGAAGAGGAGGAGGGAGAGGAAGAGGAAGAGGACATTGAAGTTTGGGTGGGAGGGAACACAATGACACGTGCCCCTGGACGGAAGCAGTCACTGAATTCCCCAGGGCCCAGTCCTCGGGAGCCCTGACCTGAGCCGGGTCGGCCGGGTGGGTGGGAGGAAAGGAGGGAGGGTGCTCATCTCCTGAACTCAGCTGCGGGGGGTGCTCCTCCCTCCCAGTCCCCCTGAGGTTCAGCCCCAGGGCCGCCCTTGCACGCACGCACACGCATGCACGCACACGCATGCACGCACCCAGCGGACACCCAAGGCCCCGGGGTCCTCGGGGGATGCCTGAGCGAGTCTCCCCCGCCCTCTCTGTCCCCGTCCCCCCCTTCCTGTCCTGAAAGTTTTGAACTGGACACACACTGGCCGGGTGAGTTGCCCCTGCTGGAAATGGAGGGGTGGATGCGTCCGCCTGTAGAGAGACGAATGTCATCCTGGGGTTCGTGAGACGCCAAAACCAAAGCAAGCCGAACCCACGCACACACCTCCCATCCCTCCTGGGAAACGGCCGGGGACGCCCTCCGGTCAAGGACAAAGCGCTCGGTGAGCAGCCACGGCCACATGTGGCTCTTTTCTTCCTTCTCGCTTCCTTTCATTTATCCTATTAGAGAGAGAGAGAGAAAGAGGGAGAGGAGAAAGCCCGAGCACAACTCCAGCTTTAGAATAACGAAGCTGCGAAGCATTTGCTATTTAACCTCCATGTCATCAGAGCACGGAGAGCTACATGCTGCGATGAATGGTCCATTTTTCCATTCTAAATAAAAATGTAATTCAGCTAATTGATCGGACGGATCTGTGCGCTCCGGAGCTTGGCTTTGCTTTCCTTCTTCCCCCCACCCCCTCCTCCATAAGAGGACCAAAGGATTGGGCTCCGAGAGGAGGAAAGCGGGGAGCCCGGGGTGGGAAGACCGAGAGAGGAGAAGGTCAGGGCACGGGCATCGGGATGTTCTCTTGAAGGTACGAGTATGAGTTTGTGGGAAATTCAAGAGAACCAACCACCCGCCCCTCACCACGCCGCACGCATGCACACATGCACGGCCATGCCTGTCTGGTGTCATTCCTAAGCAGTTGAATGCAAGCATTGCATATACAACATCCTGGTCACGATGGTGGGAGGGGATCTGCCCCATCCCCAGAATGCTGCCCCACCCCCCCGCATCCACCTGCATTCACAGGTGATATGAAGTCAGCCATCTTGGAAGCATCCCTGATTACCTGGATGGGCCTTAAATCCTCCGCCAGGCCTCTGTTTCCCCCATTAACCCAAGGTTTTCCCTTCCTTCCTTCCTTCCTTCTTTCCTTCCTTCCTTCCTTCCTTCCTTCCTCCCTGCCTTCCTGCCTTCCTTCCTTCCTTCCTTCCTCCTTCCTTCCTTCCTTTTTCTCTTTTTTTCTTTCTTCTTTCTTTCTCTTTCTTTCTTTTTCTCTTTCTCTTTCTCTCTTTCCCTCCCTCCCTCCCTCCCTCCCTTCCTTTCTTTCTTTCTTTCTTCCTCCCTCCCTTCCTTCCTTCCTTCCTTCCTTCCTTCCTTCCTTCCTTCCTTCCTTCCTTCCTTCCTGCCTGCCTGCCTGCCTGCCTGCCTGCCTGCCTTCCTATTTCTCTCTCTCTTTTTCTCTTTTTCTCTCTCTTTCCCTTCCTTCCTTCCTTCCTTCCTTCCTTCCTTCCTTCCTTCCTTCCTTCCTTCCTTCCTTCCTTCCTTCCTTCCTTCCTCCTTTTTCTCTGTTTTCTTTCTTTCTTGAAAAATATAAACTCCATAGCACACTGAAGTCCCGCTAAAAGCTTTGAAGCATGGAGAAGAGGGGACGGGGAACTAAGTGAGATGGATGAATCTGGAATTCGACCCAAGTACCTCCTCCCTGCGTTTCTAACGATCACGACAACACTCCTTTGTACAATTAACTCATGCTAGTAAAAGCAAATATTATCTAGTCGTCGAGAGACCCAGTACGGGACCATGTCACTTCTGTGACGTGTCTAAGATGGTCAGCCTTCGGGAAGCAGGTGTTGGGACGGTGGTTTGCCGGGGCATGGTCGGGGGGGGGGGGGCGGTCATTGGCCAACTTCACAAAAATCTCGGCCGACGCCAAATGAGTAGCTGCACTTGTCGAGGGAGCGTCAGTCGGTCAGCTACACCTGACTGGGGCATGAGGAGATGTTCCAGCAGAGAGAGAAAGATGTGCGAAGGACCTGCGGTCGGCCCTGAACCAATGAACCAACTTGTTGATTTTTATAGTACTTGGTTGGGGGTCTGATTTAAATATATAGCAAGATCTGCACATGTTAAGCAGAGGTCTGGGGTGTGTGTGTGTGTGTGTGTGTGTGTGTGTGTGTGTGTGTGTGTGTGTCAGAGTCAGAGAGAGAGAGAGAGAGAATCTATGGCACCAAGGCTTGAACTCAAGACCTGGTTCAGCTTTCTTACTCATGGCTGGTGCTCGCACCGACTTGAGCCATACTTCCAGTCCGGCATTTTTTGCTGGTAGATCAGGGATGAATTCTCAAAGGCTTTTCTGTCTGGGCTGGCTTTGAACTATGAATGATCCTCTGGGTCTCGGCTCTGGAGCAGCTGGGCCACAGGCGTGAAGCGTGGACCCGTTCCCGTGAAGATATTCAAGTCTGTGACCGTCACCCAGCACCGCAACATTCACATCACCCCAAAAAGATCCCAGCTCCCATCCCTTTACCCTACATGTTCTGCCCCAGCTTTTACTGCCTTTGACTATTTTGCTTTACTCCGAATGTCACAGAAACCGCAGCCACACAGTATTACCTTCCCAGGCCTGGTTTTCTTCCTTCAATGTCAGGTCCCTGTGAATTGGCAGTCTGTCATTCCTTTTCACCGCTGTGTAGTATTCCATCGAATGGCTATACCAACGGGACCGTTTTCCTGCTTGACGTGCATTTGCATCGTTTCCCCTTCAGGATCTCTCTAGGGATATTTACATGGAAGACGTTCGTGGACTTACAGGTTCATTTCTCTCGGGTGTAATGTCTCAGCCACATTTGGGTGGTGGCGGGGGTGGGGTGAAGCCTGTTTAAGTATATTAGAAAGTATTGGATAGTTTTCGATTTTGGTGTGGAGGGAAGTCGGGGAAACGGGGAGAAGGTTTCCGTGGAAACATGCTGGCTTGGAATCCCTTTAACATTACCCCCACAGCCCTTAGCCCCCATGGACATGCGGGTCTGTTTCCTGACTTCACCCTCTTCAAGCAAGCAAGCAAGTGCGCTCAGATGGGCCCAGGGACCGTCACGTGTGTGCAGTACCTGTGGACCCAGCCCCTGTCCTCCCGGGGACCTGGGGGCGGGGGTGGGGGGCACGTGTGTATTAAATCGACGTCGTGCTGGGCCTAATTCTTTGCAGCTTGCTGGTTGTTCCCCGGGATGTGAGCAGACAGGAGGGCGCCCGGCCCGCGCTCCGCGAAGTCGCAGGCTTTGATAACCTGCCCGCCTGATTTATGCCAGCCAGGCGTCCGCGTCCGCCTAATGAGGGGAGCCCGGGAGTGTCAACCTGTTTATTAAATGTCTAGAACCATGTGTGCACCGTGCCACGGGCACAAGTAAATCACACGCTCCTCCATCCCGCGTGTCCCCCCCCACCCGCCCTCTCTCCCCAGCACCGTCAGTCTGCCAGGCTCTTGCTTTCCATCCGCAGGTCGGAGGGGATGATGGGGACAGGTTGGGAGGCCTGGGGCCCACGGCCGGGTTTGGGGGACCCCCCCACACCCCTGCCACGTTTGCTCCTCCCCACCGACTTCCCAGGGTGTTTGGAAGTTAATGATACTCAACACCTCATGATTTTTTCCTCCGTGTCAAGCAGAGACATGAAAGGGAGAGGGAGGGGCGGGAGACAGGGGTGAGGGGGGGGTGAGGTGGGGAGGATCCCCGACTCTCATTACTCCATCACCCCAGACCCCCCCTCCACCCCCAGGAGAAGCCGCTGGGGGCTTGAGGTGGATGGAGAATAGATTCATATTTCTGACGTGGTCAGGGTCAAACGAAGCCTTCATTCATCTCCTCTAATTCCCTTTGAAATTAAAAAGAAAAAGAAGCATAAATCAACGTAACGGATGGCCCGGCTGCTTTTCATCTTCTTCTTCTCCCCACTTTGCCCCCCGCTTTGAACTTCCTCCCATCTTCCCCATCTCTGGAGATAGCGCCCAGCCTCACCCGCCCCCTCCCCCCCCCGCCTGGCCTCGGCCCCTGCTCCGGCAGCCTGGCCTTGGCCGAGGCCCCAGCGGGCCCCACAGGGCCCTGGAGCCCTGGAGGCCAGTGGAAGGTTCTGGAAGCTCCAGGCTGGTCCTGGGTCTGTGCGGGGTTTTCTGCCCAGTCTCAGCCTCCTGCAGTCAGGGGTGGCCGTGCTCCATTTTAAATAACCCTGATGGTGGTGGTGGTCTTTGTATTTGCTTCTGGTTTTATTTGGGGGGGGCTTTTTTGTGGGGGGACCCGAGGGGGGGCTGCAGAGAGGGAGGGGAACAAACGCAATCATACCACTCAGTAGACACGGTGGGAAATTATGTTAACGAATGAGTGGAGATGGGGGGACTGGGGGAAAGCAAGGAAGGGGAGACATCGTCAAAAAGAAAGAACTGTACTCATGGCTGATGAACGGGAAACCCCGGGCAATCCCTTCATCATAACAAGGTTTTGTTTTTGTCTGTGGTGGGGCTTGAACTCTGGGCCTGGGCACTGTCCCTCAGCTCTCCAGCTCAAGGCGAGCACTCTACCACTTGAGCCACAGCGCCACTTTCAGTTTTCTGGTGATTTATTGGAGATAAGAGTCTCACGGACTTGCCCAGCTGGCTTTGAACCGTGATCCTCAGATCTCAGCCTCCCGAGTAGCTGGGGTGACAGACGTGAGCCACTGGTGCCCAGCATTTTTTTTTAAAATCAAAGTATCCTTGACCACCTCAGCCATAAAGGAAATGCAGATCTGAGCCACACGGAGAGCCCGACCAAGGGCTGGTGCGCAGTGGGTGGGAAGGGAGATGGTGGAGCTACCCTGGAAATCAGTGCAGAGGCTCCGTGAGCCCCAGAAGATGGACCCATCCGATGATCGGGCTTCTTTGGGTTGTTGGAAATTTAAGCGGTGGATGTGCAGCCAGGACCAGCCTTCAGCCGCCTCTTCCCTCTCCATTCCACATGACTGGGATGCAGATGTGAAAGCTTGAGGTCGAGCAGCTACACTGAGGCAGGAAGTGGGTAAAGGAGGGGCGTCACAGGCTTTGGTAAGCGTGTCAAACTGGCACGCCAGCCTGGCCTTCCTGTCCCTGGGGCTGCCGGTGTGTCAGAGACAAGTGCCTTCTTCCCCTCCGCCTCAGCCAGCTAGCCAGGGTGCTCGTCCCATGCAACCCAAACAACTTCTGGAAGGTTCTGCAAGGTTAGAGTTGGCAGCCACAGGTTCAAGTACCTGAAAGATTAAGAACACCCAGGACGCGGGAAGCCTTAGGATTTGAAGACTACATCCTGTTCACGTATTCTCTCTGTGGAGAGGGTATTACCAAGCACGGCTGTACCCAGCTCTTAGGAGGCTGGTGTGGGGAGCATTGCTTACGTCTAGGAGTTCGAGACCAGCCTGGGCCCTGTCTTAAAAAAAAACAAACCTGGACAAAAGTAAAGGCCATTAGGACAAGTGCCGCTGCGCCCTTGTGCCGACGAGGGGGAAATCTAAGAGGAGGAAATGCATAGTCCCAGGCCGGGGTGAAGACGGCCCTGTGTGGGGATCCCGGAGCCCATGCACCTGTCTCTCAGCATCATGAGTCATCTGTAGGCCTTGGGGTTCATTCATCTGCTTTTCAGGGTCTCAGTGTCAGCCTGTGGTGGTTGGAGGCCTTTGCTCCCAGCGCCCGGGCTTCTGCTTTGCCAAACGCCGGTTGCACTCGTACCCAGACCCGTACAACCACGCCTGCCTTTGGCTCTTAAAACAGGAAACTGGCCGGCGTCGGTGGCTCACCGTCTGTCATCCTAGCTACTCAGGAGGCTGAGGTCTGAGGATCGTGGTTTAAAGCCAGCCCGGGCAGAAAGTCTGTGAGACGCTGATCTCCAATGATCCACTCGAAAACCGGAGAGTGGTGCTGTGGCTCAAGTGCTGACTTTGAGCACAAAGAGGCTCAGGGACAGTGCTCTGGCCCTGAGTTCAAGCCCCGCAGCTGACAAAAAACAAAAAACACCTCTGGTTGAAATGATGACAAAGAGACCCTGATTCCGGAAGGTATTTCGCCTGGGATTGGTAGGGTGTGTTGGTGTTGGTAAGTTCATCTTTCTGTGGTGTTACTTATGTCTGGCTATCTGAGGGCAGGCATGGCTTCCAGAAAGATTTCTAGCACCTTCTATGCCCTGCTCGCTGTGGCTGTGGTATAGAGGTCCAGGGTCAGAGGGCATACTGTATCAAGGAAGGCCAAAGCTATGAAGAAAACCTTGGAGGGAGGGGATGATTCTCTGGCTCATCCAAGACATAAAACCATGGGAGGAGAATTCAGATACAATGAATGCTGGTTATAACAAAATCCTTTCTGGGTGGACATCTGCTCAAAAGTGCCCCCCCCCCCCGCACAGGTATAAATATCCGTCTTTTTCCTTAATTGAGTATTCCATGCATTCTAAACAGTTCAGAAAAGGTAGCCAAAAAATACGGGATTGCATGCTCGTTTTTTTTCTTGTTTTTTGTCAGTCATGGGGCTTGAACTCTGGGCCTGGGCGCTGTCCCTCAGCTCTTCAGCTCAAGGCGAGCGCTCTACCACTTGAGCCACAGCACCACTTCTGGTTTTCTGGTGGTTCCTTGGAAATAAGAGCCTCACGGACTTTCCTGCCTGGGCTGGCTTTGAACTATGATCCTCAGATCTCGGCTTTCTGAGGAGCTAGGATGACAGGCGTGAGCCCCTGGCGCCCGGCGCATGCTGTTTTTTTTAAATAGAAATTCTTCTAACATGTTTGTCCTCCAGAGAGAGACAGGATGGAGAATCTGTACCTGGAAGTTGCCAGGACAAAAGGCATTTTTAGAACTGAGAGGGGTGTGGTGCGTAAAGCAACAGATCCGCTCTGATCGTGGTCTCTCCGGACCCTGTCATTTGCAGGTGAATGCCTGGTGGCGGATGGGACATTTCCCTCGGTGACCAGTGGCCTGCGATGTGTGGAGATCCTGCGAGATTTCGTCTCCCGGGGACGCCACGGCGGTGTGAATTGAGGTAGGCAAACTCTACGCTCCACACACGTTGGGCCGCTGCCCGGTGACGTGTGTTTTCAGAGTGTGTTCTGGCCTTGAAGAACCGCGTGGCTGTATCATCTCATTTAAAAAGAAAGATGTACAAACTGGCTCTTCCCCTTGGAAATACTCCGATTCCCCTGCCCCGTCGCACGCTTGCCAGCTTCTTCTCAGAAAGTCGCCGCGTCCCAGGGCCTCGGACCCCGTGGAACTGGGAGCTGCCCTTCCTTCCCTTACGCCTGTCCAGGTTGAGTTTTCGTGGCAGCCAGCGCCGGCTCAGGGGCGTCGGTTGCATTTGTGATCATGAACCGCAGGCCTTGGGTTGGGGTTGGCCAAGCGCAGTTGCGTGTGAGCCGGGGGTCCAGGGGCCAGAGGAGGACCACGTGGATGATCTCAGGCCTCTCCCCCTCTAGTTCCCCACGCGTGGAGCCAGGGCCCGGCGCGTCTTACAGCTGACTCATGTGGACTGCAGGCCGAGCTCTTAAGCATTCCTTCCTTCCCAGCCCCTTGATTGGCGGGAAGAGCCAACGACACGAGACAAGAACAAAAGCACACAACCCCAGCGGAACGCCAACCTGTCCGCCGGGTCTTCTGGCCCGGGGTACAGATGGGCAGGGTGATTTCCAGGCCAGGGCCCTCATGATGTCCCAGGGGAGAGGGGGATGGGGGACTCTCTTTAGCGTCCCTCCCCCCCAGTCCTGGTGACATCACACTTTGGATGGCGGCTCAGCTTAATAGGGACACGAGACCGGAGATGGGCACCAGCCCACGCGGCTGCTCGGGCACAATCACTGGGCTCTAGAACAGGCTGAAACCATGACCACGGTTCCCATGGAAACCGCTCCCGGTCCAGCTCTCCAGGCCCACCGCCGCCGTAGCCGTAGCAGAAGACCTGGGCAGGGCGGGGAGGGAGGGCAGTTTTAAGGGGTGTGGGGCAGGGGTACTGGGGGCTGTGGGGTTGGGGCTGGCCGAGGGTTCCATGGGGTCCCTGGTGAGGTAGGGGAGTTCAAAGGTCAGAGGGTACCGGGAAGGTCATCCTCCTCTCTGTCTGCTGGGGTGGCCGTGGCTGGGCAGGTCTGCCTGGAAAGCCACCTTCTGGCTGGTGGAGCCGTGGCCCGTGGCCTGTGTGTGTGTTGGGGGGGGCTTGGGGCTGTGATGGGAACCCCTTTGCGGTGGGGTCCTTGCTTCCATTTTGGGCAGGCGTGGCGTGGGATAGACCTGGAGCTGTTTTGTTAAAGTCTGGGTTCTGATCTCCCTGGAGGAGAGGGTTGGGGGGAGGTGGGTGATGGACGGATATAGCCCCCCTCCCCCGCCCTGCCCAGAGAGGCCGGGGATCTGAGCCTGAGGATCTGAGGCTGGAAGCTGTTTTCTGGCGCTGTGTGTTGTGAGTTCTGGGCTGCTGTGGGTGGAGTGGGGGGGGGGTGAGTGGGGTATGTGTGTGTGTGTGTGCGCGCGTGCGTGTGTGTGTGCGCGCGCGGGGCATGTGTGTGTGCGGGGCGTGTGTGCATGTGTGTGTGCATGCATGTGTGTGTGTGTGTGTGTGTGGCTAATCACACACAGGTGCCCCGACCTTGGGTGCCCCGTGGTATCATCCCCCGGGTGGGGGGCCGGCATGGGGACCCCGCCCCCGTGCTGCTGGGGGGGGGGGAGGGGGTCTTCTGCACGCTCAGGCCCTCCAGTGGGGCCGCCCAGAGGAGGGGAAAGCGAAGGTCCTGGTGGCCGGCTCTGGCATAACGACCCGGAGAGATCGGAGAGATTCAAGGCAGTGTCGCTGGGCTTACTGTGCTGTGGCTGACTGCCCTTGCTCCATCCACCAACGGGCCTGGCATCCTCGCCGCCACCCGCCTGCCTTGGGAGGGAGGGAGAAGCGGGGCTCCAGGAGTAGGATTCCTGCCTCCTGCCCTCCCTCCTCTCCCCTCCTCCCTCTTTCCTCCTCCCTCCCTTCCTCCTCCCCTTCCTTCCTTTCTTGCTCTCTCCCTTCTTTCCTCCCTCCCTTCCTCCCTCTTTCCCTTTTCCTCCCCTCCTTCCCCCTCCCTCGATTCCTTCCTTCCTTCCTTCCTTCTTTCCCTCCCTCCTTCTTTCCCTCCCTTCTTCCTTCTTTCCCTCCTTCCCTCCTTCTTTCCTTCCTTCCCCTCTCCTTTCTTCTCCCTCCCTCCCTGCCTCCCTGCCTCCCTCCCTCCCTCCTTCCCTCCCTCCCTCCCTCCTTCCCTCCCTCCCTCCCTCCTTCCCTCCCTCCCTCCCTCCCTCCCTCCCTCCCTCCCTCCTGGACCAACACCCCCCCCCCCCCCCCCCCCCGCTCTCTTGGATCTGATGCCCTCACTCAGGAAACGAGCCTGCTGAGCAAATGCACACTCTGTCTAAGGGGGAGACGGGAATCAATGTTGTAACGGAAAAGCGAGAAGGACGGCGTGTCTGTGTTTTAATAGCTCGTTAGAGAAGGTTCATCTGAGGAGGCAGACATCTGGGCCTAGAACGGAAGGAGGCGAGGGAGTGAGCAAATTGAACTGCTGATGGAGCCGTAGGTGCAAAGGCCCTGGGGTGAGCACATGTGGGGACAACTGAGGTTCTCCTGGAAACCGCTGGGAATATCAAGGGGACAGGGGGAAGGTGTAGGGGGCTGGGAATGGCCAGATTTTCCTGCAATTATTGAGCCTCAGAGGCTGGGTGAATATTTGGGCTTTCACTTTTGTTGTTGTTGTTGTTGGTGGTGGTGGGTCTTGAACTCTGGGCCCGGACACTGTCCCTGAGCTCTTCAGCTCGAAGCGAGCGCTCTACCACTTGATACCAGTCACTGGGCACACAGTAGGGTCTTCCTTTTATGGCTGGCTGTGGTGTATGCAGTCATCTCCTGGAGTGAAGCATTTGGTCTCTTCTGATTGGAATTCTTGCCTTTGCTGATACATAGAACCGCCTGACGCATTTTCCTCAAGGCTATTCCCAACTCAAACACCGTGTTCCGGGAAAGATTGTGAATCACAGCCTGGCAGCAGCGACGTGGCACAAATGCCACATCTGTGTCTCCCGTGGTGCAGTCGATGATCCAGGGCTCCCTGGACCAGGGAGGGGCGGGAGAGGGGAGCAGGGTCGGGGGAGTGGGGGGATGAGGATGGGACCGAGGCTGGGTGCCCCTGGAAACCCCCTCCCCGGCTTGCTCCTCCCACAGGGGTTTCCCAGACTCCCAGCTCCTCATCTACAGGCTCGGCAACGGTCCGTCAGACCCGACCCATGCTACGGCCATCTTGAGGCCTTATATCCCCGGTCTTCTAAAGCCACAAGGATTTTAATGACCTAGACCTGGTCCTTGACTCCTGTTCTCTGTCAAAACCACTCTGAGGTCCTGCTGGCATTCCCCCCGCATCTTCTTGCCCCGAGTGACTTAGCCAACGCGAGCAGCCCCCACCAGCTTCTCCCAGAGCAGAGGCAAGGGGAAAGACAAAAATCTCCACCCGGTGAATCTCCACCGCGGGAGGAAGTCGTCTTCCTGGGTGAGGTCCGGGGCCGAGGTCTGACCCAGGAAACGCATGGGGTTGAGCGGCCGTGCCCACCATAGGCCGGGGGCACGCTGCTTGCCCGCTTGGAATTCTTTTCCACGCGGAGGATGGCGGGTCGTGGATGCCCAGCGCGCACCAGCGCCATCGGCCCGCTGGTCTTCCATTGCTCCACACCGCGTGACGCTGGGCACGGTGGCGGTGGAACCCTGGAATTCCCCAGGAGAAACGCGCGTGGTCGGGCTGTGGGAGCGTTTAGGGAGATGGGATCCCTGGCAAAAGCAATGGGGCTGTGGTCTCCAGAGGTGGAGGGAGGAATCTCTTTGGGGAGTTTACTGCAGCCCAGACCGACTTTCCATCCCCACCCCCTCAACCCCTCATCAATGAAATCAGTCTTCTCCATGGAGCCAGAGAAGGGTGGGCTGGGGCGGGGAGATCTTGCCCAGGAAGATTTCTAGCTCTTCTTCCAATGATCTTGGCTGTCCTGGGGAAGGGAAGGGGAAGAGGAGGGCAGGGTACCACATGGAGGCCCTGGGGTGACAGGAACAGAAAGCGGATAGATTACGTGCCCCTCACCCCGCCCAGGTTAACAATGCTGGTCCTTGGGTGCCTTTCTGCCCATCTGCTGGCTACTGGTGAAGAATACCGGTGAGAACCAACGTCTCTGAGTAGCAGGGGGTCTGCTCAGGGTCTGCACCCCCCCCCCAAAGCTGGCCTGAAGGGAGGCGGGAAGGCTGGCTTCCTCTCGTTCTTATTGGTGACTGAGAAGTCAGAGTAACCGGCCGCTGGCATTGCTCCAATATGCCACAAGGATTTTCTGGAAGCTTCTGTGATTCCTTTGAGCTTCCTTTTCATGACCACAAGAGGGTCACTTCCTGCATTCTTGGAGAGGTGAAGGGAGGTGGGGAAGAAAGGGACAAGGGAAAAGATGGTGCACTGACAGCAGTTTCTTTTTTATCAGATTATAAGAGTTTCTAAAATCCCCCCCCAATGGACTCTCATTGGGGTCTTCAGGCCCAGGACTGGTCACCTAGCTGCAAGGGAGGCAGGCAACGTGGGCGGCTGGCCGACCAGCCTCTGCAACTAGAAGTCGTCTAGGAGAAGGAGCCTGGGGGCGAGGAGGGGGGGCTTGGGTGTCCCGTTGACGGTGTTGGCTCTCTCTCTCGCTGTCGCTTGCTTTTCCAAGTTCTCATTTGTCATCTGGGCCACCCGATTATTTGTTACGTTTGTCAGTGTCCATTGACTGCGCAAAGGGATTGTATCTTGTCATTTCTATCCGTAGATGCAACGGACGTTGGTAAAATCCTCTCCCTTCCGTCGCTCTTTCTATCTCCTTCTCCCTTTTCAAGAACTGATTTTAACGGGTGTTGGGAGTCTGTTTTCACCCAGACATTCCAAGTCCTTTGAACACACCTGCCCTCCCACCGCGCTCTCACACTCTTTTTTTCTTATTTTTATGCTTTTAAGCAATTGTCCCCAGGGCTTTCAACTCTGCACATCAGTCTACAAGGACACTGCGTCTCCCTCCACGCCAGTTCTCCTATCCTCCATCCCATTCTATCCCCTCCTTCCCGGGTTCCGTTTTCACATCTGTACGTTAAGCATTGTGACTGTACTATTCACCCTTCCTCTCTCCATCCATCCTCCTCCTTCTCCCTTGTAGCCCCCCCCCCCATGCACGCACACGCACACACATGTACGCACACATTTCAACTTCCTGGTATTCGTGTTGTTAAATTGCTACGTTAATTGTTCAAAGGGCCCACACCGTGGAAAGCCTCACCTGCGTGTACCATACCCGAGTCAGCCCGATTACCCACCATGCTCTCCTTTCTACTTCCTCTTTCAACGGGCTCGCCACCCCCTGTCTCCCACAGGTCTCACACCTGGTTTTCTCAGCATCGACTTCGCTTATGGGAGAGAGCACATGACATCTTGTCTTCCTCTCAGTCTGACTTATTTCGCTTAGCGTGATGGCCTCCATTTTCCTGCAAACGACATGATGTCGTTCTTCTCCACTGCATGTCCACGTCCATCGGCTTTGTCTGTCCGTCGGGAGGTGGGCACCCTGGGTGACCCCATCCGGGTGCAGCTATGATCCTGGGCGTGCAGCTGCGCCTGTTACACGCTGAGTTAGACTCCTTCTCAGCCCATAGCTTGTGGCTGGATTGTCCCCGTGCACGGGGAGGCCTCCTCTCCCATCTACTACAGGCAGTGGAGCCGTCCCTTTTGTACATGAGTTACCACCGCATGGCGGGGGAAGAAGGATCCCCCTGGGATCTGACCCACCCAGCCTCCGACGTCCCCCAGGAGCCTCTCTGGCTCCAGGGAGGCAGATCTGGGTCTTGAACTCAGAGCCACGCCACACTCAGCACTGCTGTAAGGTTGCGGGCCAGACGCGGCTGCCTCCAGAAACCATGTATGCTTTCTCCCTTAGTCACGGCGGGCTGGTGGCTGTGTCTCCACCGCCCCCCGCCCCCCGCCCCCTTCCCGCCCCTACTGTTCAAGCTCTGTGGATGCTATTCTTCTAGGCCGGCAGTAAAATGACATTTATGAGGATTTTTCCCCTTTGAAGTGAGCGTGTTTGCGCATTTCACTTTAAAGCAAGGGGAAAAAACAAGAGCTCAAGCAGATAAATAACTGGCCTTGGAGAAAGGCGTGACGCGCGTGCGTGCTCCGGCTCCAGCTCTGTCACACGGGGTCATCACGCACAGAAAGTCCTTGTTTGTCCCCTCTCAAGTGACTTTGGTAATAATGCCTCACTTCGGCCTCCAGTGCTTCTGCCAACAAAGAAAGTGGCTCTTCTGTTCTCCTCTCCTCCCCTTCCCTCCCCTCCCCTCCCCTCCCCTCTCCTCTCCTCCCCTCTCCTCTCCTCCCCTCCCTTCCCCTCTCCTCTCCTCCCCTCTCCTCTCCTCCCCTCCCCTCCCCTCCCTTCCCCTCCCCTCCCCTCCCCTCTCCTCTCCTCCCCTCTCCTCTCCTCCCCTCTCCTCCCCTCTCCTCCCCTCTCCTCCCCTCTCCTCTCCTCCCCTCCCCTCCCCTCCCCTCCCCTCCCCTCCCCTCCCCTCCCTTCCTCTCCCCTCCCCTCCCCTCTCCTCTCCTCCCCTCTCCTCCCCTCTCCCCTCTCCTCTCCTCCCCTCTCCTCTCCTCTCCTCCCCTCCCCTCTCCTCTCCTCCCCTCTCCTCCCCTCTCCCCTCTCCTCTCCTCTCCTCTCCTCCCCTCCCCTCCCTTCCCCTCCCCTTTCCTCCCCTCCCCTCTCCTCCCCTCCCTTCTTCCCTCCCCTCCCCTCCCCTTTCCTCCCCTCCCTTCTTCCCTCCCCTCCCCTCTCCTCTCTTCTCCTCTCCTCTCCTCTGCTCTCTTCTCCATTTCCATTCCTCTCTTCCTCCTCCTCCTCTCTTCCTTCCCCGTCTTCTTTCTTTCCACGTCTCCTCTTTTCCTTCTATTGTTCTGTAATTTTTTTCTTCTTCTTCTGGGATTGGAAGATACTTTTCCTCTTTCTCAGGCCGCAGTATTTAAGCCAAACACTTGGAATGGGAGAGAAGTCTCCTACTGGTGCTGCCACGTAATCAGCTTGGTTGCTCATGTGTGTGTGTGGAAAATATACCACTGACCCCGTCTAGGGCTGAGACCCAGGCCGAAGCAGGCAAAGGCAGTGTGCAAGCAAATGGGCATGCCCGAGTTCCAATCAGATTTTATCAACAGACCCTGAAATTAGAATTTGGCATAATTTTGGAATATCCCCCAATACCATTTTCTTGTTCTCCTCTCTCCACTGTTTGAGGATAAGAAGAATCTGGCGTGGGGCTCGGGCCCCTTGGTTAGGAGTTTGCTGACTTCTGGTGTAAGGCATAGACAGGAGATTTATACCATTGGAATTATTATTTTTTTAATAACATGAAAATATCGATTTTTTTTAGCCTAAACAAAGCGTGCGTTTTTGTAACCCAGAGTAGCGTATGTCGTGAAAATGTGTATTTTTCTGACGGCACAGTATGTAATTTTTTAAACTGGTTAAAATTAATTGATAACTGCAAAACATGAGACATATGAAACTAATTCCAGGAAATACCTTGTATTTATGTCCTTGGGTCTCAGTTTCTGAGCGTTCTGTGTTTAGAGATGGAATTTGGTTTATTCAAAGAGTAGCAGGCTGTATATCTTGATGGCTACTTTAGCCCAATACTGTGTTTCCTCTTTGGAGCAGGTAAGCGTTACAGACTGTTTGAGGTTATAGCAATTACATTTGCTTATCGCTATGAAACAGAATTTAATTTGAGGCCAGTTATTAATGTCTAAAAGGCACTTCCAGGAAATAATTTCCAACATTTTTATTTATTAAAGAGAACTTGATGTTTGTTCCAAGGCATTGATGTAATTTATAAAGTTCGATATTAGGTATTTTATGAGGCAATATAAAAATGCCATTTTGTGAGCTCCTATTGCTTAATTGTACCTTGTTACGTACGGCCGATGTCAGAATAAGGTGGCTGTTTTGTTTTCTGTTTTTATGGCACTAATCAGTCAGTTTATTAAAGAAACAAACAAAGAAAAAAAAAAGCTTTCTGCTTTCCCCAGTCACCGATACTTCTGATTTGTAGGTTTCGATTTATGAAACATCTTCAAAAGGTGCACAGAAGATGTCGATTTAGTTGACTATTTTTAATGGCTCCTTTTTAAAAAAAAAAAAAAAAGTTTTAATGAGGTAAGAAGAAATTGGCAGGTTTGGGAACATTTTGAATGTCTGAGTCATGAGCTACTGTACCAGACCCTGCCGATACTCTCTTGCTCCTCATGCTTCACGTCCATACCTGTGGCTCCAGGTGGCAGATCTGGAGGCCTGCTGGCTCCGGTGAGAGGCAGGGTATCTGGAGGAGGTACTGCCCCGGGCACAAACCTGTAGGAATGAAAGGTGTTCAGAGTAGACCAACCCCTAGCTCCTTCACCCCATGGTGGATTTAACATGACGCCATCCTAACCCAGCTGGCCACTGTGGGAATCGGCTCTGAAACAGTGTATCAGCTAGCTATTGCCGTGTAACGAACATAACCGCAAAGCGGTTGAAAGTGATGCGTATTTACTGCTATCCTGGAGGGATGAGATTCAGATCTAGCTTAGATGGGGAGAAATGACTCGGGGTTGTTTTGTGAGGTTTTGGTCAAGCCAGGGCCCAGCTCTTATCTGAAGGCTTGTCTTGGGTATATTCTGGCTTCCAGGCGTACTTCCACCGCAGCTGGTGGGATGCCTTGCTGACCGGAGGCAAGCCCCTCCACGGGACTGCATGAAGGTCTCCTGGGATGGCTGCTGGGTCCTCCCCGGAGATCATCGATTGAAGCAGAGGGAATTCAAGGCGGATGCTAAAATGTCTTTCATGAGCCAGGCTCAGATATTGCTCACCATTGTTTCTGTTTTGTTCTATTCGCTAGAAGCAAGTCGCTAAGTCCTGTGCAAACTCCAGGGGAGAAGAATTAAACTCCCTGGAACATCTTCCTCTTTCCTCTCCCTTCTTTATGTCCAGCTGGTCAGCTCCCAGTTAGCTATCTTTACCTCTGGGTCTGCCTTGGGAGCAGCAGAGGAGAAACTAGCTAGGTGACCACCAAGACGTCACCTGCTTAGGACAAAACTACCGGGCACTGAAGCAGAACTAAGTGCCCAGCACTGAGTCAATCACTTCTGTAAATCTTCACGAATTGTCTGCAATAATAAGGCAGACTGTGGCTAGTAGAGGTAGGAGGGTCCGAAGGCTGACTCAGGAAGTCCTTACCAGAAAAACAGAGCAAAAGCAAAAAGGCTGAGGGTGTGGCTTAGGAGGTAGAGTGCCTATCTGGCAAACATGAGGCCCTGAGTTCAATCCTCAGTACCGCAGCCATCACCACCACCAAAACCAAACAAGAGAACTCGCTCCCCCTATCACCGGCAACTATGAGAGCCTGGCCTTTCTTCCAATATCCAACCTAGATTTAGTTGCTGTTCTAGACATTTCTGAAAGAACTAGGAAGTCACTGGTAGAGAAAAGGTCTTAGGCAAATACTATTTCTACCCTCTGGCCCTTGCCATTTGTGGAGGGGTGGCAGGGACAATAAGCAAGTTACTGAACCAAATAGACTTAATACTGGGATGAGCAGCAGGCCTGCTCTGAAGGCACGGGAAGTCCCTGTTCAGCTAGTAAGTCCTGGAGGGCCCCCTGGAGGTGGACTTGTCTAACCCGGGCTTGGAAGGTTAGACCAGACTCCAGACTTGGGGAGTGGCGGGAAAGGCAGTCCAGAAAGAAGGAGCCTCAAGTTCTCCTTAAAAACTACGGTTCTTTGGCCAGGTGCTGGTGGCACATGCCTATCATGCTAGCTACTCGGGAGGCTGAGAACTGGGGGATTGTTGTTTGAAACCAGCCCGGACAGAAATGTCCATGAGACACTTATCTCCAATCAACTATTCAAAACACAAAATCCAGAAGTGGAGCTGTAGCTCAAATGGGAGAGCACTAGCCTTGAACACAAAAGCTCAGGGTACAGCACTTAGGCCCTGAGTTCAAGCCCCAGGACTGGCATACATACGCACATACAAATCCACCTTCTTTAACCTCCTGATGAAAGACGTCCCCAGGAGATGCCCCAGGAGTGTGACCTGAGATGGTCCTTTTGCCCCTCATCCCTCATCCCTCAGCGCGATCCAGGGGGTGTCTTGGGTAGAGGAGAGCCTTTGAAGAGGCCACCCTGGAGGCTGCTCCATTGAGGTCCCTGGACTATCTGATCAGAAGTGCGTACTGTGCGCCAGGTGCTGCGCCAGTGACTGCCCCAGGTGCATGCTGGGTAGTCTTGGTCTCTGCAGGCGAGTGAGCCACAGCACGGAGACCTCGTGCAGCGGCTCCAAAGCTAACCGTGAAGCATCCGCCTTGTCCACGCGCGGTCCTTCCTGTGGGCGGGGACTCCACTGTCCTCTCTGTTGTTCTAAGGAGAGGGGGAAGGGGTCAGTGGCTGACATAACAGGCCGTGAGATCCCCGTGGCTCTTAAAGCAGTTGAGTCACACATTTCAGGGCAGGCTGGTGGCGGGGTGGGGTCTGGGTGGAGGGGGGCTCCTGTTCCGTGTGGGCCGTGTTGGGGTCCAGCTGGGCCTGCCTGTCTTCCTTAGCCCCCCATCCTCATCCAGATGGCCGTGGGGAAGGGGGAGAGCTCAGCCCTCGTGAAGTCGGGGCGTGTGGGTGGGCAGCCATGTGTCACACTAGGGATCTGCTCCGCTGGGGAATTCCTCCTCTGTGTGGCTCATGGCAGGGGAGGGGGTGGGGGAGGAAGACACCCACTGTCACAGCTCCTAACCCCCCACCCCCCAGAAGAGGGAGCAGGGAATACATATGTGTATTGAGCACTGACCAACTTAAGGCAAACCTTCTTCTAGGCTCTGCCTTATTTGAGCCTCACTGGTAACCATCCAAGAGAAATGCAAGATGGCGCTAGCAACTCAACCCTCATGGTAGCCCAATCGGGGAACACCTGCAGCTCACAGGTGGGGGGGGGGCAGAGCAAGGCACTGGGGAGGTATCCTCCCACGGCTGGCTGGCTTGAGCCAGGAGCTGGGATTCGAACCCAAGGCCACCCAGCTGCCCAGAGCAATGGTTGGCATCTAACACTGCGGCACTGCATGAAGGGCATTTGCAGACGAGGGCTCCAGAGCCCAGAGACTTTACATTTCTAGCACACGGCCTCGTAGCTGGAGTGTGAATTTCAACTCAGATCCCACGACCAGCCTCGGCCATCAGCCAGGTCGGGGGGCATGATACCCAGCCCAGGACTGGCCTTGTTTTGATCTGCCCAGGGAGGACTGGATGCAAACTGTGCTGTCTGGAGTGATAAAAATCTCCCAAGCCACTGGAGCTGGAGGAGGCTCTTCCCAGACCCCCTTCTTCCCCTTCCTAATGAGGCTGGCGACGCCGGCCAGCCGGCAGCGACAGCCGATGGACAATTAGCGGAGAGGGCTGTCCCGCTTGGGCTGAGCTCTTGGCATGGGGGGGGGGGCAGGGGAAGGAGGGCTTAAGTGTCTGCTTATTAAATCACAGCTCTGCCTGGAGCCACTCTTCCCTCCCGTCTCTCCTCTCCACCCCGCCCCTCCCAGGGATGCCAAACAGAGCCCAGGGCTTGGTGGCCCCCCTGGGATTCAGCCCAGCCCCCCCCCCTCTGGCTCCCAGGGGGAAAACACAAGCAGTGAAAGACAGGAAGACATTCCTGTCTTTCCTGTGCCAGCGCACAAAGGCCAGGCGTCAGTAGAGATGGGGCGGGGGGGGGGGGGGGAACGTTTGCACGTGGACGGTGTCCAGTAGCTGAATCACCAAGGATTCAACAGAAGGAGGTACATGATTACACATTGTAGCCGGTCCAGCCACAGCCGCTGCCACCGTATCAAATCGTTGGTGTCCATGAGTACAGCCCACAGGCCCTTCTTCCACTGTGGGAGCTGTAGGGCTCCTATTTTGCTAGTCAAACCCTCCTGACCTGCCCCCTCAGCTCGGTAGATAGATACCCTAGTGGCACATGGCTAAGCCGGCCAGGATCTGTTCCAGACTGGAAATTTTATATCTGTTTCACCTGCTATGAAGCATTTTCCTTTATTTTTTTTTAAAAGAAGTGTTTTGCAACTATTTAAAATATGAAAGCTCACCTTGGTGTATAGGACACACACACACACATATACATTGCAAGTTTAAATGTTCCAGTAGGTTCCTGTATAAGCAAAGCAAAGGGTTGGAGGCACAGCTCTGTGACAGAGCTTGCCTGTTTTTTTTTAAGAAGTCTGGGTTCAGGGTGCGTTTCACAAAGTCCTTGTCAGTTCCTTAGGATGAACCTCTCAGTCCTGCTTCTCGGAAGATCCTCTGCCCCTGGCCAGCACCAGCCTGGGGCTAGGCAGATTCCTTCACTCCAGTTTCTCCACCCACCACACAGCCCAGACACCCTGCTGCTTGCTCCCGGCCTCTGTGTCCCCGGCTGTCTCTGCTCTGTTCCCCAGTCCCACCACCCTTCACATCCAGCATTCGTCCAAGTCTACCTCACCTGGCTGCTCTCTTCGCCCCCCCCTCCCCCGCCCCAGCAGCCCAGGGCACCCTGCTCACCGCTGATTCCTGTCTCCTATTTGCTTCTGGGTGAACAGGTGAAGCCACATAGTGGTGGCTCACAGTAGGTGCTCAACAAGTCCCTGTGTGTCAGCTGCTGGATGGGGACCCCTGCGTGGAGCTGAGGTCAACTTGCTTTGTGAGGCCTCTGTTTCCCCATCTGCACCGAGATCGTCACAACTGTTATAAAAAATTGTACTCCTTTTTTAAAAAGCAAAACAAGACTCAATCTGTTAAAACCAGCCACTTTCTCTCAGTCTCTCTCTTCCCTGTGTCCTTACGGTCCTCTCTCTGGGTCCTACCTACGGCATCTCTGCTTCTAGCTAAAGGCACAGATGGGAAGGGACTCCCCCCCACCCCCACCCCACCGGCCAGGCCCTGCCCCCTGAGTGCTTGGTGGGTGTGGGCTCTGTCACCCGTAGGCCTGGGCTCCCGGACAGTCACTTCCTCCATTGGCCTCAGTTTACCCGAGTGTAAAGTGTGGCTAACAGTGCCTAGCTCATGGGCTCGGCGTGAAAGCTGGGAAGAGAAGTGACAACACAGCCAGGCTGTGTCGGGCACGTAGCGAAGACTTGGCCCGCCTCCCGGCGCTTTCTCATTAAGCTTCGGAATCAAACAGACCTGAGTGTCAAGTCCAGCTCTGCCTTCTGCTAGTTCTGTGGCCCGGGGCAGGCAACAAATCTCTGAGCTTGTTTTCTCCTCTGTCAAATGTGGGGGGAGAAAATGTCACTTCCTTTATGAAGTGCCCTGAGGATTGTGGGAGGAAGACCGGAGAGGAAAGGGGACCCTGCGGGGCTCCCTAGCAGGTCCCTCTGCTCCCCGGTCCTTCCCAGAGAGAGGGCTAGCCACCAGTTCCCAGCATCCCTTGCAGTTTGGCCATGGTCATGTGACTGGAGTTCTGCCAATGGAATGTGGGTCTCGACTCCAAGAACTCCTACCTGCTCACCCTGATGGCACAGTGGCTCAGTACAGAAGAGCCCCGGGGCATCTTTATGGCAGTGATCTCAGCTCTTCCGTCCCCCCCGATGGTTGGGCGTAGGAGGTTTGGGAACACCGAGGGGCTGGAGATCAATGGTCAAGATGATCACGCAAGAAGCTGCAGACGGGGGCTTCGGCAGCCAGGGGCACACCGAGCCTGTCTCTGCACGGTAGCAGCAGGCCTGGGCGGCCCAGCGCGGTTACCCACAGCCAGTGACCTCCCCAGGAGAGGTGGCAGGAAGCCGGAGACAGGCATCAGCCCGGCATCCTCCAATTAGCCTCCATCCCTGACCCTACTGGGGCCAGCAGGAAGTGCTGGCGCTTTCCGCAGGCACTCAGGCCCACCTGCCTAGAGGGCCAGCTGGAGCGGTGGTACCCGAAGGTCCTGGCCTAACAACAACCTCACTTATTCCAGAGATCTGCAGAGGGTTAGTGGGTGGGAAGGCCGGGTGGAAGTGTCAGGGAGCAATCACATGAAGTCAGGCTGACCTCCTGGCCCAGCCCTGGGGAAGGGGGCCGGTAGAGACACACGGGCCACGTGTGGACCAGGCTGAACGCAGAGAGAGGGGCTTAGGCCCCCCCTGCCCCCATCAGCACCCTGGGTGCCAGGGGAGGGTCACCCTATTGAAGATACAGCACCAGTGGTGCACTGCTGAAAGCTGAGGCCACACCCCTAAGGAAGCTCTCGGCCAATGATTGCACTCTCAGGGGCATGGAGGCGGGCCCATGTTAGAAGATGCGTAATTATAGGACGGTGCACTACTTGATGGCCCTGGGCCTTGTCTGGGGTTCTGTTCAGTCTTCTGTTTCCTGTTCTCTTCACTCTGGCTCCAATGATCCACACGCCCCTCTCCCCCAACCCAGTCCTGCTCAGGTTTCTTCCTTGCTTTCTTCCTCACCGGCAGCCTGGGCATGTAATCTTATCTGGGTGCCCCCACCACCTTTTTTTAAAAAGGAATTTGGCCTACTGTGTGTCTAATGGAGACTCACCAGCCTCCCGTAATAGGGGAGGAAACGGAGGCTGACGGACCGCAGAAACTCTCAAGGTCGATGGGGATGAGAGGAGATTGAAGCTGGGACCCACATCCAGTCTGACCTCAGGTCAGGCTCGGAGCTGTGTCCTGGCAGGAGGTTAGGGAGGGGTTTTAGGATGGATTTTATTTTTTGAGGGGACAGGGTGTAGCAGTAGGAGATGGGTAGGGTGCATCCATACGTGGGACCTGGGCTACCTGCTCCCTTTGAAGCAACAGTATAGTTTGCCACAGAAATGAAAATAAATAAATAATAAAGAAATGGTTTACCGTTTACTGAAGAGGGCGAGGCAGGAAGTCAAGTGACTCTTGCCAAAATGTCCTAATGATGATTGGTTTGCCGTAAGCTATTTCTGTGCTCAGTCCTGGGCTTGATCCCCTACATTGTGTCCTTGGCAAGTCTGCTTACCCTTCTGAGCTACGATCCCCTCACTATCCTGATAAGTAGACCTGGTGAGCCGAGGTGAAGGTACTTACCTCAGGCCATGAATCAGGTGGTTTAATCAAAGCATAGATGTTGCCTGGTATCTATCGGTGGCTCACGCCTGTCATCCTGAGACTCAGAAGAGACAAATCTGATAGCCTCCTATCTCCAATTAACTAGCAAAAGAGCCAGAAGTAGAGGTGTGTGGCTCAAAGCGGTAGGACCCCAGTCTTGAGTGGAAAAAGCTCAGTGAGTTCCCACGTTCAAGCCCCAGGACTGACACGAAGAAAACAAAAAGCACGTATGTCTCTATATATACCGACATCCTTATAATAATATGTACATATTATTTCCAATAGGTGATGTATTTTAGGAAGAAGGTATAATCAGCATTGTGATTTTACAGCTACGATTGCTTGAAGTCAAGCTAAAGGAAAACACATATTCTAGTCTACAATGTCTATGGGGCAGTTGTAGAAATGAACAAGTGGAGCCAGGCCAGTTCGGGTGTGGGAAGCCCGGACGGTGGTCCAAACGTGTCCCTGGACTCGGGGGCAGAAAGCCGTGCGTTTCGTGGGCATGTTTGGGAAGTCCGGCTCTGGCTGCTTTGGACCGGCTCCCGCAGCACCTTCCCACTGCCCCCTCCACCTCCATCCTTTCAGGGTTTATAGAAACCATCCCAGCCCCATCCAGCCCTCTGGGCAGGTCCCTGGAGAAGATAAAAGGGAATAAATATTTCATGGCTCTGACGGACAGCTGCAGAGGACGCGCTGTGGGTCTGGCGCCTGGTATCTGGTTCAGGAGGGGACAGGCGTGGGGAGGGGGGAGAAGCCCACTGGCCGGCCATTGATCTACCGGGTCTACTCTGCACTGATGAAATGCTCTGCTCCGGGCTCTCGGTGCATAATGGGCTTTTAGGGGGCGCGGGGCTGGGGACAGGGGGGCCACGCAGCCCCCTTGGGGTCCGGCAGAGGCACCACTGGGTCCCCAAGGACCCATTTCTCTGTCTCCAGCTGTGGCCCCCGTGTCTTCCTGGTGCCAGCCCTGTCCTCCTCCTATCCGGGCTGAATGTGCAGCTCCCTCACCCCCAGCCTCTGCCCATTAAGCCCTGACGCCATGAGTTCCCTTCCTCGGGGAACATGGATGACCAGGCCTGAGAAGGTGAGTGGAGACCCCAGGTGACCCCACGGAGCTCCCCAGGGAAACGGCGCAGACCCTGTGGGATCCCCCCTTCCATCTGCCCTTCGGATGCAGTCTGTCTGGGGGAACGGCCAGGTTCTCAGTCAGCCTGCATTTGTTCCCTTGCTTGTTCCCAGCTGTCCCAGCCTGAGCTCGCAAAAGCCACGGGACCCCGGGGCTCTGCAGGGCAGGTGGCTGCCATGGTATATGTTTTCCAAGAGGAACTGGGGTGGGAAGAATGTGTTTTGGTTCTCCAGGCCTCGAAGAAACAGACAAACCCAAACCCAAACCAGCAACCAGCAAAAGCAAGCAAGCCATCATTAGAGTGAGACCAGGAATATGAAGTTTTGTGGCCCAGTTGTTAGCCAGGGCACCTCTAGTGGTTTAAAACCACACACACACACACACACACACACACACACACACACACACACACACACACACACACACACACACACGCACGCACGCACGCACACACGCACACGCGCGCAGGTTGCCTTTCAGTTGTGGAAGTCAAGTGTCCACAGTGGTATTCATGGGGTTGGCACCAAGGTATCTGGCATCCTTTGACTCCTGGTTCCATCTTTATCTCTCTCAGAAGCAGGGCCATCTCCCTCGACTCTGGTTCTATCTGCTCTCCTATGACCCTTCTCAGGACCTGGTGTTTCTGTGGGAATAACCCAAGATCTCCTTAACCACAAGTGTAGGATCTCATTTGCTGTCTCACCCAACAGTGTGATAAGATGCAGGCATTCGGATGTGCATAGAAGAGGAGGGGTGTAATTTGGATGTGACCTCCACGTAGGAATTTCACCTAAGGTTCTACTTCCTCTTCACACTGAAGGCTGGAAGGGATGGCATTGGATCACCGATGGATAAAACAACAGCGCGGCCAAGCCTGGCATTCCTTAGTGACCTGACAATGAGTATTTATTTATCATCTGGTGGGCTCTGGTAGGAGTTGATCTCTGCCCTGGGGTATGAGTATGGGTTTCTGGTTTCAGTACATGAGCTTTCCTGTGTTCAATTTTAGCTATATAAGCTTTCCTCCCAAAGGTCAGTCAAGTGTATGGGTCTTGCACAGACTAAAGGGCAGACAGAAGGCCATCCCAGTCCTTGTCCCTTTCCCAAAATCCTAGCAGCACTCATTTTGAAACCACAGATCCAGAATGTTCTGAGGCTCAGCTTCCTCAGCTCTATAGGATGGTTCAGAAAGTCTTGTAGAGTTCCCAGCATACAGTAAGCACAAAATACCTGCCGGTACGTGCCGTTAACACCTTTAGAAGGAGTCTGTCCTTTGCTTGCGTTCCCTTTTTGTTTTTTTCTCTAGCTGGGAACCCACAGCGGACAGTATGGGCAGAGGGGATGCACCAATCTGGGGGTGGGAGGGGGCAGGTGAGGTTCCCCCCACACTCCAGACTGGCTTGTCTGAAATCTGGAAGTCACCCCCAGCCTCAGGTCATGGCACCGTGGGTATCAATCATTCTCGGGGAAGGTGAGGACCAGCCTGGGGAGACCCGGGAGGAGCAGGTCCTGAGTTAAACCTGTGAGAGCGGGGCCTGGGGCTGCCTCTTCTCCACCCTGCAGAGAGACAGGAACAGACAGGAGGACGTGGAAGGAGGCCGCAGCCTCCCTTCCCCGTGGTCCTCTACTCTCCACTGTCTGCAGTGTGATCTAGAGGAAGCGACCTTTTACTGTTCTAGACTCCCCATCTGTGAGCTTGGTCAAGAGACACCTCCACGCTTGGTGCCCTGAGCTCCCTTGCTTGCTGCAGGCGGTGATGGTTCCCGGGGACAATGAATGTGAAGGTGTGGGTTCAGGGTCTGGCCTCCTCGCAGAGGGTCATAATTATAAGCAGTGGTGTCAATTGCTTCTAGGATTACCAGTCATCAAGCAGAGGGGGCATAGGAAGTTAGAGCGATTTAGTGCTATGTGGCAGGGGCGTGGCTCCATCAAGGGGGCGTGGCTACATGGAAGAGATTGTGACCCTGTGGTAGGCTGGTGGCTCAGTGGTGGGGGCGTGGCTCTGCAGTGGGGGTGTGGCTATGGTAGGGATTGTGACCCTGTGGTAGGCTGGCGACTCAGTGGTGGGGGCGTGGCTCTGTGGTAGGGGCGTGGCTCTGTGGTGGGGGCGTGGCTACATGGTAGAGATTGTGACCCTGTGGTAGGCTGGCGACTCAGTGGTGGGGGCGTGGCTCTGTGGTAGGGGCGTGGCTACATGGTAGAGATTGTGACCCTGTGGTAGGCTGGTGGCTCAGTGGTGGGGGCGTGGCTCTGCAGTGGGGGTGTGGCTATGGTAGGGATTGTGATCCTGTGGTAGGCTGGTGGCTCAGTGGTGGGGGCGTGGCTATATGGTAGGGATTGTGATCCTGTGATAGGCTGGCGACTCAGTGGTGGGGGCGTGGCTCCACAGTGGGGGCGTGGCTCTGCAGTAGCGTGCTGACCCAGCATGCATGTACAAGGCTCTAGGTTAGATTCTACCTCCAGGCCTCGAAATACACATGGAGGAGCTAGAGTCCAGCCTGGGCCCTGGCCTTCCCACCAGGCCATCCTCAGCTTCTGTGTGGGCTTCTGTGGAGCCAGTCACAATCTGTGTGTCCTTGGCCTCTTGGCCCTGAGCTCCTGCTTGGCTCAGGTGACTCCGACCTCAGTGTGGACTCTCGGACATTAAAAAGTAATGAAGAAGGCAAGGAGGGAGAAAGGAAGAAAACATACCATCGGAGCAGCCTGTAGGTTGTCAGATAAGATCACCTCTTTAATGTCAATTAGTGTTTTTTTTTTTTTTTTTTTTTACAACCAGCTGCTGCGCCAGTAATTTAGAAGAGCCATCTTGGGGGCATGCCAATGCACTTCGGCAGACTGGCTTGGGCAGCCGGACGGTGCTGGGTGTGCAGAGTGGATTCAGATTGCAGACTGATTGCAAGTTGGCATTGTTGGAGCAGGGTGCGGGGAGAGGGTACCCGAGAAGCAAGGTATTTCACTAAGTGGATATTTATAGTCGGGCTCCTGGAATAAATGAGCCACAGAGAGGGCAAGAGGGGTAAGGCTGCTGGAGGTTGGCCAGACCTTGGGTGCTGAATCCTGTCAAGCTGAAATCTCAGTAGCTTGGTGTTTTCTGTGATCCCAGCTACCTTGTGGTAGGAAAGATGGAGGGAGTGTAATGGGGTTGGTTTTGCTTCTCTGCTCTGAACTCTCCAATCTGGGCCTGACTCAGACGCATATCTTCTGCGGCCTTTGTTTCTATTCATGGTCAAAGGGACCGGTGGAATTGCTGGGCACCTGTGGCTCGAGTCTGTAATCCTAGTGACTCAGGAGGCTGTGATCTGTGGATCGTGGTTCAAAGGCAGCCTGGGAAGATAAATCCAAGAGATGCTTCTCTCCAATTAACCACCCAAAAGCCAAAGTGGAAGGAATTGTGACTGAAGGGGTACAGCACCAGTCTTGAATAGAAAAAAAAGTGAGGGCTCAAGTTTAAGCCCAGTGATGGTACCAAAACAAAGGGCATGGTGGCCTTCGGGCCATCTGGAGGTTGTGGGGCCCACGAAAATCATCCTAGGAAAGAGACACTAAGCCTACGCCTCCCTGGTCCTGGCAGTGGCAAGGTGGCCTGTGTTTCATGGTGTCCTTTGGCCAGAAAGGGAGGTGAAGGGCTATGGGCAGGCCTGAGCGGTTCACATCCCAGCCTACAAAATCCCAGGGAAGAACTCTGATTGGTCCATGACTTGAGTCATTATCCAATCACAAGCTGGGACTGGCAAGCAGCCTGTGGGGAACCCCTTGGGAATGCATGAAGGAGTAGCCCCAAAGAAAGGGGCCGCTTTCCACCTAGATAACAGGGAAAGTGAGGTGGAATTCATAAACCATTCGTCAGCTCCGCTATCTAAAAAGCTAAAACCACTGAGTTGAACAGGGATGCCTTTGATGCCAAATGGTAATCAGAGGACTCCCCCCCCCCCCACCAAGAAAGAGTTAACGCCTCCTGGACACAGAGTCTGACAACGCCAGGCAAATGCAGAAGGGGTTGACCTGGATCCAAGGGTTAATACTATATTGCTTCCCAGGACGATTTGTTATATCAGGTTAGAGCAGGCAGGAGGTCATGGGGGTCGGAGCCCCTCCCCCCCACACCCCGCCACCGTCCCCACCTCCCCCTTCCCACTGTCTGCTCCTGCTTCCTTTAATCGGATGACCCCAGACACTAAGCTTTCCTTGGGATTTTCGTGCCAGCGCCCTCCAACGCTGCAGCCGACGCCAGCCCGCTCTTGGAGCCCGGCCCTCAGCCATGCAAGCTAAAAGGCATGTTCTGTAATTGGTTTTTCTGGACAGGAGCAGATGGAGAAAAGGGCCCTTTGTCTCCCTTTGATTTTTTTTTCCTTTTCTTTCTTTTTTTCTGCGTGTAACATTTGCTTCCTCTCTCACCCTTGTCCTTCGTTTTTATTTCCTTTTCTTTGGAAAGACACATAGATCCGTTGCTTTCTGTTTCTCTTCCTTCCCCTCTTTTTGGTCTTTGGATTCGAATTTTCTGCCTGGTGGAGTGGGTGGCCACAGGAGAGACGGCTTAAACCCCGACACTGCCCTTTGAGAGTAGATTGTGGGAGAGCTCTTTAATCTCTGTTTCCTTTTTTTCCCCCCTTTCTAAAACTCCCAGGGCTCATCAGCAAGAGTTAGCCAGGACATGTATACAGGCACAAGGTCTGTGCCGTGAGCATTCTTGCATACACCATGGGCTGAGTGTCTCTTTTCCTCGCTCCTGTTTCCTTTCTGCCTTTGTTTCTATCTCTTTAACTTTTGCAAAGGTTTCTGGAAGATTCTTGCAGATGGAAAGCCTCCTTGCAGAAAACATGGTGTCATAGCAAAGACACGGGCAGGCACTCACTGACTAGTTCTGCGGCCCTGGGAAGTTTCCTGGCACCCACAGACCTCTACCTCCTCCTCTGAAAAAGCGGAGGGAGAACCCGTCTCTGCTGGGGCCGTGGGGCGGGTCATGTGAGCTCCTACATGGACACAGAGGCCATCATTTCGTGTCCCTCCTGTGTCTCATTTTCTTGCATCTGGGACTTAGTTCTATCTCCATGGAGGCCCTAAAAGTGGTTGTATGGACAAGGTAATCAATCACTTACACTCACCCCTTTGTTAGGCCATCTATCTTTTCCTCTATCATCTTCTCTCTACCCATCTACCATCCATTGTTCCTCTGTCCATTCACTCACACTCACACACACACACACACACACACACACATCTATTCACCAGCCATCTCTTCACTCATCCTGTTTGTATCCACCCAGTAGCAAACTGGCTATCCATCCACTCATTGTTCCTCACCTCCTACCACTCATCCATCCATCCATCCACCCATCCATCCATCCATCCTTCCATCCATCCATCCATCCATCCATCCACCCATCCATCCATCATTCCATCCAATCTAGCCATCCATCCATTCATCCATCATCCTTCCATCATCTTTCCATTTATCCATCCATCCACTCTTCCTTCCATCATCTGTCTATTATCCATCCATCCATTCACCCACCTATCCAGCTGAGACAATCAGCTATTCATCCATCCATTGTCCATCTGCTTACCACCATCCATCCATCCATCCATCCATCCATCCGTCCATCCACCAACTGTTCATCCATACACTCATCCCTCCATTTATCTCTATCATCCCAATATCCATTCATCTATTTATTTATTCAGACTGTATAATAAGTAAGAATTGTTGAAATTATGCTTTATCATGAAATCCTACCTGACAGTTCCAGAAACACATGGACAAAAGAAACACTAGCAACACCCTGATTCTGGAAATGGAAGCCCCGTCCACCGAGTTTCCTTGAGGACAGAGAGTCAGGAGGGAAGGGGAGTTTTGATTTGAAGGACAGGATGGAGGTAGTTGAGTAGCTTGGTTCTTAAACTGGCTTCTGGAAGCTGATGGCTCTGGGGTTGTGCCAAGGGGGACCCCCAACAGAGAAATGTCACTGCTTTACAAAGAGCAGTTGTGTCTCCCAGCTGCTTCCATATTCGTCTCTTTAGGATGTGCTTGGGAGAATAGTATCATGATCTAGGCAGGTTTTTTTTAAATTAGATAAGCAGCTTTATTTACAAAATTAGGAGAAAGCAGTGCCTTTACCCTCCATTCCTGGCAGTGCCAGCCAGGAGCCCTGAGCATCCAGGCACCCTTCAGGAAGTCAACGCTGTATCCCTAGGCCGCTGCTATATGCTAGAGAAAAGTTGAATGGGAACGGTCTTTCCACGTTGTCAGCCGGTGAATAAAGAGGTTCTCTTGTTGGTAGGGATTGTTTCCTTCAGTGCCTGCCATAAGCTAGGGGAAGGGTCTTCCTGTATGCAGGTGCCATTACCGTCTTCGCTTTCTAGAGGGGGCAGCAGAGGCTGAAAGGCATCTGTGCACTGGGCCACAATCCTACGGCAATTAGAGGTGGCGGAGCTGGGATTTGAACCCAGGAACGGTGGTTAAACGTCCTCTGCTACAGTGGGTGGCTACGCATCCAGTCTAGACCAGCCGAAAAGATGCTGGCGAGCAAATTGCTGTAGGGCTCACGTCCTTGCCTCTCCTGAGTATCTCAGCAACTCCCAGGATCGCCAAGGGCCAGACAGGCTTTAAGGAAACACGACACCGGGTATTCTAGAACCGAGAAAGACAAAGTCCTCATGCTCACCGTCTGCTTATGGAGTATTTGGTCCTTACCAGACATCCTTTCATTGTGCCGTAACAAACCTCACTCCAGGCAAGCGTTACTACCCTTATTGCGCAACTGAGCCAACAGGCAGACTTTTGTTCCGTGTCCTGGGGTTGAAGAGAATGGGAGCTCTGCTTCTCATGTCCAAGTGGCCCTGGCCTACATAAGCCTCTCCCCCACCCCGACTTCCCCCTCCCCGCTTCCCACCTGGAAGATGGGGCCCAGGTGAGTCCAGGAAGCTGTCCACCACTCTTGCTGGACCGAACCTCTGGGTCAGCAGGTGCCAAGCTGTCTCGTTCTGAGTGAGGACACACCTGCCAGAGGAGGAGTCTGCCCCCCACCCCCCAAAGGAATCACCCAGTATTGTCTTTTGGGGGGAGCTGAGGGACCTCACCAGCTCTCTGCCCCGTGGGAGCTGTGACAAGCTGGGCTCTCTCCATGCTCCAAACTCCTCAAGACCCGGTGGTCCAAACAGACCGGCGTTAGATCATTTGAACCCAGAGCATGATGGTCTTCACCATGCTGAGAAGAGACAAGTGGTGAGTGAATCTAATCGGGCACCCTGGGGGGGTAAGCTGGGGGGTCCCCAAAGTACGCTAGATTGTGGAAGAAATGTCCATGGTGGCAGCCTGCTGTGCTCAGAGTCCCTGGGACCTTTGCCGCCCCCCCCCCCCGCTTTAAAATCCTGATCCAGCCCAGCTCAGGACACACACACACACACACACACACACACGTGCACAACTGCAGAGAAATCCTTGCCACGCAAAAAGTAATAATAAACACAACAGCACAGTAAACTATCAATAGAGCTGGCCCTCCCTGACAATGGGTCAGAAGGATACAGCGGAGAGGAAGCGCAGAAGCACTAAGGAAGGATTTCCCTCTCCTCCCCCTCCCCCTCTCCCCCCTCCCCCTCCGTCTCCCCCTCCCCACCCAGGAGACTGGAGGAACTTGGCAAGCCATCTTGTCGCCAATCAATCTGTGGTGTAACAATTAGCACTTAGACACCACTCATGCTAAACACACGCTTAGAAAACACTTTAAAAAAAATAAGGGGGTGCATATTGGTGGGGGGGGTGTGGGAGGAGGAGGGGGGAGGAGGGGGATGCAGGGAGTGGAGCCAGGAGGAGGGTGGAGGGAGGAAACAGATCAATGCTCCGCAGAATGGAAGCATCTCATACCCTGTTATTGACGAGGCCGAAGCACTTTGAGGCGTGTTCCCACCCGCGAGCAATTAGTCGGCGAGACCACAGGAGTTAAGCTCGCACGCCAGCCCCCCCCCCCCCCGCCTCCCCGTTGGATGACACTTGCATTGGGTCGAGAGACCTCCCCCCTTCCTCCACCTCCCCCAAGCAGTGGCGCCAGCCTGCAACCATAATGGGGCCCATCCACGGAAGGCCAAATGTAACAGCCTCCCAGTAGGCTGCCTCTCCTCCCCCTCCCCCTGCAGCCCCCTCCCCAGCCCCAGTAACAGAATCCAGTCGACACGGAGTCTGTCTGCGCGCCCGCGAGCTGCCCAAATTGATTGTAATGGCTTTCTCAAAGGGCTGCTGTTTTCTCGCCTCTGCCGAGGCTGATGGCGCTGGACCGGCATCCAGCAAGGCAGCCTGTCTCTGGCCGTTCTCGGCCAGGCCCCGGCGTTGGGCCCACGCAGGAGTGAGACTGGCCTCGTTTGTGGCTTGGGTGGGGCTCTGTCTGAATCAATCCTGGGTCCATCTCAGAGAGAGAGAGAGAGGTTCATGAAGACATCATTGCTACCGGCTGAATGCTCAGCCATGAAGCACGGTAGAGGTACTTCTGGGAAGTCCCACAGCAAATCTTAAGCCCTCTTTCCCCTCCTTTACAGAGAGGGATACCGAGGCACAGAGCAGCCACAGGAAACGGCCCAGTGGGAACGGGAATGTGTGTGTGGGGGGTGGAGGGATATACATAGTGAGCAGGTAAAAGGAGAAAGGGAACCCAGGCTCCGTGCTGCTGATCTCTGCTCTATGATCCACACTCTGGCATTGTTCTTCAAGTCTGGTATAGAACATTCCCACAGTTCCATGTGCAAAGAATAAGGGCAGAGTAGCAAAGTAATACTGACGGGAGATCCCCCTAGGGAATGTGGCCTTGACCACAATGGATGCTTCAAACCTGGATCCTCAGGCCTCGGCCTCCTGAATAGCTGGGATTCTAGGCGTGAGCCACCACCAGTGACCCAGCTCAATTTCTGGCATCTCTGAGGGACCCCAGACATTGGATCCTGGCTACTGACCATGGAGCCTGGCAAATCCATCCAGCTGAGGGAGGAAGAAGAGTTCACACGGGACGTCCCTGAGCCGTCTCGGGGCTCTCGAGTTTGCCCGCTGCACTCCGGGGCACGTGGAAATGACAGCCAGGGGCGGGGGGGGGGGGACGTGGCCCCTTAATATTTCCCATGTGCACGCCACCTTCCACCTGGCGGGGCTGAGAGGAGGCGGAACTGTCGGCTTTTAACACCCTCTGGGGACCCGGTAAGTCCCTGCTCCTACGTTTGATCCGGTGAGGCGGGTGAGGTCAGCTCTGGGTCTCTGGCCTTGTCAACAGGAGGTGTGGTCAGGTGAGATGGGGGGCCGGGCTGGGGCTGGGGGGGAGCTCACCTGGAAGAGATTTCAGAAGAGTTGTCGGGCCTTGTGAGCGCAGACAAGTCCCTCCTGCCCGGGAAGCCCGCCTGGTGCTTCAGGAATCACTCATGGAATCAGGCTGCCTTGTAAGTAGTAGGGGGACCTCGGGGAGTTGGCTGGTACTGAGGAATTTTCCAGAAGAACTGAAACAGCCCTGGCAGGGGAGCTTCAGCATCCCTGGAGGAGGGGGGCCGGGCGCGGACTGGAACAAAGTCTCTTCGTAAATCCTATTTGCCACAAGGTTTCGTTTGGTGATGGTCTCTATATGTTGCCTAAGCTGGCCTCCAACTGGCAGTCTTCCTACCTCAGCCTCCTGAGTGCTGGGACTACAGGAGTGCGCTATCATGCTCAGCTTCCAGAACAAGTCCCGAGTGAGGAATCTTCATGGCCAAGGCATCATTCCTCCAGCAGGACGTCATCCATGCCCACCCCAGACCCTGGCAGCCACCGACTTGAGCTCTGACCCTTTCCAGACTCCCCCACCCCCACCCCCTTGCCCCAGCACATTACAGACTTTAGCTTCTTTCAGTTGGCATAGTGCTTTAGGAATTCACCCTTGTTACATGCGCCAGCCATCTTCTCCTTTTAACGGCTGGCTAGTACTCCACGGATGTTCCATACTGAGCAGGGCACTGCTGGACACTCGGACTGTTTCCAGCTCTTCTTGCTCACAAATGATGCCAGTGTGAGCTTCCGCATGCAGGTCTCGTGGACATAGGCCTTGTTTCCTTGGATGATGCCAATTATGGAATAGCAGGGTCCAGTAAGGAGCCTTGTAGCTCACCTACACACAAATCTACCAGCCCAGCGCTGGTGGGCATGCATACTTGTGATCCTAGCTGCTCAGGAGGTTGAGATCTGAAGCTCGTGATGTAGAGCCAGCCCACTGCAGACAAGTCTCTTATCTCCTATTAAACCAGCAAAAAGCCAGAGGTGGAGGCATGGCTGTAAGTGGAAGAGTGAAAAAAGCCAAGGGACAGACAGCTCCCAGACCACCCTTCACCCACAGTGTAGGAGCTCTCTGTTCACTACATCCTTGCCAGTAATGGATATTGTCATCTTCGCCTCTGTTTCAGGGCTTCCTCTTTCTAGTGGGCACGCAGCAGGGCTCCTTTGTGGTTTGAATTTGAATTTCCTCCTGGCTAATTGTGAGCCTCTTTGCATGGGCCTCTCTGTCAAAGCCGATCTCTTCTTGGGGGGCTGTCTTTCTGGTGGTGGTGGGGACGCGGAATCAGAACGCGGCTCGGGAAGGCCACCTGCCCGCGTGCTTGGCCAGCTCTGGAGTTAAGGTGGAGCCCGGTCCGCGGGCACGGGTTTGTTCTGTTTGGGGAGTCAGGTGAATGTGGGCCGTGGAAGGAGCCGGAAGGGCCCAGGTTGGCATCGGCTCCAGTTGTTTCCAGTTCTTTCCACGTCTGCTCCCTCAGTGAGGAGCGGGCTGGGAAGCTTTTTCCTGCGGAGCCCACGGCCACCGAGTGTTCCGCCTGCCTCTCTCCTGGCTCCTCTAGACCTGGAGTTTCGTGTACCCCATCTCTGTGCCCAGGAGCGGGGGACAGGTGAACTGAGCACCTCTGCTGTCGGTCTGTGCCTGGAGCTGGGGATGGGGACCCAGGGGCTCCACGGAAGGGAATTCATGGGACTGCAAAGGAAGACTTTAGTGGAAGCGCCAGGATCTGAGTAGCTGGGATTACAGGCGTGAGCCACCAGTGCCACGCACCAACAGGGAACCTGCCTGGGGATTGAGCTAACATGTGGACAGGGAATAGGATGGGGGGTTGGGGGGAGGACTTGGGAAACCCATCTGCACGTCCTGCCCCAAACAAGATGGTTTCTACAGAGTCCTTGCCCAACATAGGAACAACGATGTGACACAGGAGCTTGGTGGCAGGTGTGGGGGGAAGGCGGGGCAGCTGGGGCGGAAGCTGTCATTGGCTGGGAAGTGGCTGGGCTTAAACAGGATGTAGGCCCGGAGCCCCAGCCCGGCTTGGGCCCGTGGGCCAGGAGGAGGGGAGGAAGGTGATGACCGGAGGCCGGGCCTCTCCGGGCCGCTGCACTTTCCATTACAGGAAGCCCTGGCCGTGGGCCAGCGGGGCCTGGCGCACCCACCCACCGAGCCCCGCTTGCCCGGCACCTCAGAGTGTGTGACCTCCGCCATATGTGTTCCGTGTGGCTGCTCTTTCAAACTGGTTAGCTGCAAACCACGGACGCTTCTCGTCCTGGCTCTGAAGGGGCAGGGCCTGAAATCAGGTGTCCCTAGGGCTACATGGAAGGCGGGGTACATCCCCTGACTGGAGGGTTCCCCCCCAGTACCGGGGTACCTGCAGTTATCGGTTCCTGTCTATACCCATGGCGTCCTGCAGGCTGATGGTTTCAAATCTCTCTGGGCTGCCTCTGCACTTACTTCTTCCATCCTGCCTGTCCAATCTCCCCGGCTCGTTTCCCCATATACCAGGGACACCCCGACAGCCCAGCATGGCTGCTGAGTTTGAACGTCCGTTCTTATGGTAGCAGGTGTTTTGTCTTTCTTACCCGGGCAAGGCATGGCTCACGGGGACGGGGTTGGAGACATGGTTCGCTTTGTGGCCGCGTTTCCCTCTCCCTGCCCCGTGACCTGCCCTTGTGCCCGCTAGGATCGACGCATCCCCAGGATGCCGGGGATTTTTATCACTCCTTTCCCTTTGTGCCCACGAAGCCATGTGGAAGGTTGAGGCTGGAGGGTTGTGGTTCTAGGCCACCCCGGGCAGAAAAATAAAGTCCCCGGGAAGTCCTTTCCCATAAAGGAGAGCTGGACATGGTAGTGCATGCCTGCCGTCCCAGCAAGAAAAACCTGAAGGGGGCGGGTCGTACAGCTCAGTTATGCCAATAACAAGAAAACAGGACTGGGGTGTGACCCGGTGGTTTCACAAGGCCCTGAGTTCAAACCCACAGTACTGTCACACACACAAAAAGTAAAACGAGCAAACAAAAAGAAGGCCATTCATGTGCTAGTTTGGGAAGGGGATGTCCCCACAGGCTATGCGTGAAAGCTGTTGGGGTTTGGGGTGATGACCCGATCCATGGGTGAACCTTCAGGGGCTCACAGTAGGGTAGCATTATGGGGGGCGGGAGGCAACAAAGGGTAGCAGGGAGGCCTGGCTGAAGGAAGTAGGGACATCGCCAGCAATGTGTCCTACGAAGATGTGTCTTGTTCTCTCTCTTTCTCTCTGCTTCCTTAGTTTATTATTATTTTTTTTCTACAACAAGGAGAAGATGAATGCTGAAGGTAGTGACACATTTCACCTGCCCCTCTGTGAGATTCTTCCTGGGCTGGCGCCTCCCCTGGTTGAACCCCTCGGGGTGTTGAGGGGGGCTGCTGTGTCTCTAGGGCGGCACATTAGCTCCCCAGGTTAGCCGGAGAGGGAAGATGCACAAAGATCCCCGCGGGGCCACTTTTATCCACCCCTCCCCCTTTTTAATAAAGAAAAGGAATGCTCTTCTAGAACCTTTCCAAACAGAGGTCTGTTTGTGCTTTCTTTCTCCCCCAAATGGAGTCACCACGCTAGCCGAACCGGGAAAAGTTGGAAATCCAAGTACTTGCTTTTCTTTTTTTTTTTTTTTTAGAGTAAAGCGAAACGCGTGTAGAACACCTAGGAGATAAAAAGGATTCAACGTAGGTATTGGCAAAAGGAGGAGGGAATTGGACGTTATGTCCAGGAGAGATGACGCAGCGATACTAAGGCTGGACGAACCCCAAGTCTGTTTGGCAGATGATTATCCCAGTGTCTCCCAGATACCAGCAAAGATGGCACAAATCCCAGAGCCAGGAGGACCCCCACCCTGGGTACCACCAACCCACAAAGCACATGGCGCCGATGCACTTAAACACGCTCCGTTCCTCCTCCCGGAGTGCATGTCCCTTTCCAACACGGACCAGCGAGTCTTGCTTTAGAACACGGTCACTCTCTCCATCTCTTTCTGCAGAGAAAGAGATGAGTGCAGGACTCCCCGGGTCTCTGAAGTGCACAGAGGTTGTGGCTTGAGGTCTGTGCCTGGCTTTCAATCTTAATTAGCTCTTCCCGTCCTCACCCCAGCTTTCTGGTTGGACCAGTGTTTTGCCCTTGAGCCCCGAGTCCTCTCGAAGCAGGACGGAAGTTCAACTGGATTGAATTGGGACAAACTCTGGCCCCTAGCTCCATCTCCCCGGCCCCTTGGGGATGCATCTTCAGCCAAGACCTTGTGAGGCCGGGGCATCGTGGTCCAGTAGGCTTTGGAAAGAACAGCCTGGGAGGAGAGGGCCTGACAACATGTCCGCAAGTAGAAAGAGCCAAGTGCAACCTTGGCCAAGTTCGTGAACTTCTCTGAGTCTCTGTTTCATTTTTTCTCCTCTGCCTTGGCAAGTAATGAAAAATAAGGGTCCCTTTTCCTCTATCCTCCTCCTCCTCCTCCTCCTCCTCCTCCTCTTTCTCCTCTTCCTCCCTCTCCTCCTCCTCCTCCTCCTTCTCCTCTTCTTCCTCTTCCTCCCTTTCCTCCTCCTCCTCCACCTCCTCCTCCTCCTCTTTCTCCTCTTCCTCCCTCTCCTCCTCCTCCTCCTCCTTCTCCTCTTCTTCCTCTTCCTCCCTTTCCTCCTCCTCCTCCACCTCCTCCTCCTCCTCTTTCTCCTCTTCCTCCCTCTCCTCCTCCTCCTTCTCCTCTTCTTCCTCTTCCTCCCTTTCCTCCTCCTCCTCCATCTCCTCCTCCTCCTCTTTCTCCTCTTCCTCCCTCTCCTCCTCCTCCTCTTTCTCCTCTTCCTCCCTCTCCTCCTCCTCCTCCTCTTCTTACTCTTCCTCCCTTTCCTCCTCCTCCTCCACCTCCTCCTCCTCCTCTTTCTCCTTCCTCCCTCTCCTCCTCCTTCTCTTCCTCCTCCTCCTCTTCTTCCTCTTCCTCTGCCTCCTTGTGACATGTGATAGAAAGATCTGGTTTTGAATATTCAGTCACTTGTTTTATTCTTTAACTATAACTCTCTCCCATGTAATATGGGGAGTAGTGATAGATTGCTCTTCCTAATGTTTGAGAGAGGAGAAGTTAGAGACATCATCGGTTGGCATTGGACAGCTTGAGTTCAAATCTAAGCTCTGCCCCCCTCCCTGCCCGCTGTGTGTCCTTGGGCAAGTGACCCACCCTCTCTGTGCATCCGCTTCCTCCCAGTGAAACGGCGAGGCTGATAATAGTGGTCTTGTAGTGCCATGAGAATTATGTGACTTTACAACCCACCCGGTGCTGGCAGGCGCCCTGGCCCACAGTTGGTCCGTGCTGGGTAACTGGTGGTTATCGCTCTTTACTAAGTTGTATTGTTAGGGTTACCAAGAGCTGTGAGCAGAGCCCAATTAGGTATGTACCACATCATCCTGGCAGACCCAGTCTTGCAAAGGTGGCCCTCCACCGGGAGGATGATGAAGGAGCAGGGGTTTTTGCAGGGAAGCCGAGAGACCTGGCAGTGGTCAGCCCAGGACAGATCCCCGGGCCCCAGGGGCTCTGAGTTCTATCTGCTGGGCCACTTCCCCTACCAGGATGTGATCCATAGAGCTGGGTGTGTGGTGTGCACCTGCAGTCTCAGCCAGGGAGGAGACTGAGGCAGGGGGATCGTGAGTTGGGCAAAAGCCAGGCAGTCCTGTCGGGAAGTCCTACCGGTGTGCACGTAGCGCCTAGCTCTTCCTGTGGAGATGGGGTGTGGCAGACGTTTGGTACGAGCTGGCTCTGAACCACAGTCTTCCCCATTTCAGCCTCCTGTGTAGGTTTGGCCACGGGCTTGAGCCACCGTGCCCGGGTTCTGGGTGGCTTTTGCTGTGGGCCTCTGACTCCTCTGCTGTTAGACTTCCAGGGGGGCCCTGGGTCCTCAGATCGAAGCCCTCCTCCTCACCATGGCCTAACTCTCTCTACCTCCTCTCCTCTCTGCCACAGGGGTCCCCGGGCTATTCTTTGAACAGGACAGATGGGTCTCCGTCACAGGACCTTTGCGCCGGCTGCTCCTGCTCCCGAAAAGCTCTTCTTCCAAAAGATGTCTCCCTCTCTCCCACATCCCTGCGGTCTCTCCTCAAGCCCCGCCGGGTCACGCAGACCAGCTCCAACCGCCCAGTTTAATCCGGGGCCCTGCCCTCTGCCCGCTGACCTCCTGACCCGTCCCTGGGTCCCCTAGATCGGGCTTCACGAGTGCACCACCCCAGCCCCTGCTCGAGGTGGACGGGCCGTTGGGCGCCCCCCATCGTGAACCGCATCGTTTTGGAGCAATGCGTTCCCTGGATGAAACCGGTGCTGACCATGGATGCGTGCCACGCCGGCCCTCCGTGAATATTTGTGCAACGGATCCCAGGATGCGTCTCGTGGCTCCGCTCCACCGCCACTTACTTCCTTAGCTCTCTGGACAGCGCGCCCCGAGCCCTCCCCCCCCCGTCCCCCCCACCCCCACCCCACGCCGTCCCCTTTGGAGGCCATGTGTGTATTGATGGGAGCGGACAGGAAAAAGAGCCAGTCTAGGGGTGAAGGAGCCAGGCAGAGATTGCCCACAGCAAGGGAGAAGACAGAATTACTCCCGCAACTGTCCATGCAGCCACAGCCTCACTCGGAGCCCCTACTTAATGTAATTGAGTGTGAAGGCCGGCTGGAGACACAGGCGCCCCGCAGACCCCTCTCCATAATCTAGACACTATTGGCTGCTAATTGGCGCCAGTGGGCTGGCGCTAATTGTCCTAATGCACCGGGCTGATGGAGGATGGGGCGTGCGGGGGTGGGGGTGGGGCTCCTGGGGAGATGGGGCGGCGGCGGGCGGGCGGGGGCTGGGGGGGGGCAGGTGCGGCCCAGGCGCCCAGCACCAGCAGACACGGTTAGAATGGGCTCTGATTGTGCATCAAATATTTAAGCCGGGGTTTGGGGATGGGCGGGGAGGAGGGGGGGGGAGGTGGACGATCCGGCTCTGTTTGCGGTAACCCACAGGGGTCTGGGGATTCGCTCCCCCCCCCCAACCTTGTCTTATCAGTTACTCAGACGGCTGTGTCCCCTGCACTGGCTAATTAATTGTGTGAATTTCTAATGACCCTTTTAGCTCTGCTCCCCCACCCTGCCTCCCTCCCTCTCTCCCTCTCTCCCTCCTTCAGGGGCCCATCTCTCTTATTCCAGCTGTTTCTGACTCTGTACTTCTGGGATGCACCTCAACTCTATCCATGTGTGGAGCAGAGAATGATAAAGAAGGTGCTGCCAGTGGCCTTGAATTCACCGCCCCCCGGGGCTGGGTAGCAGACTTCCCTTAGGGCCTCAGTTTCCCTCATCCATGGCTGTTGGGCTACTGAGTGTTGAAGGAGGTGTACACAGACAGACAGACAGACCGAGGTAGAGATGTGCGTGGGTCAAGCCAGAGGAAATGGATCGCCTTCTGCCATCCGGGCCACCCGGGAAGCACAGGCAGGAGGCTGGCGGTCTGAGGCCTGCCTCCCAGAAGAGCAGCCAGCCGCACGTGAAGTTGGTGTCCGCGTGGCCCCGCCTGAAGTGCCGGGTGCAGAAGCGTTTCTGACGTGAGCGTCTGGCTGCTTGTCACCCGAGCACCTCGCGCGTCCCCGCTGCTCCGGCCGCCTGGGCCCTCTGGGGACAGCGGCCGAGCCTCGCGCTGGGCTGCGTGGTCTTGATGGCCGGGCGGCACGGGCTGACCGTTTCCTGCTCATTCCTTCCGGGCCTGGCGCTGTTCCTTTACCGTCTCCCTCACGTGTCCCATGCTTTCCGAGCCGCTGTCCTGGGCGCGGGACCGGTGGGTGTGAATGGTGGCGTGGGTGGCACTTGGTGGCCCTGTGTTCTCAGGGTCCCTGGGGGGGGGATGTGCCCTGGGGAGGAAGAGCTGGGCACTAGATGCCCCCGGCTGCTGCTGCTGCTTGTCACTTACAAATGTGGGTGGGGACATTGCAGAGGAAAACGGGGAGTCCACACCCCTCCTAAAGGGCTCAGAATTCCTCCAGGGCCCCCTTCCCCTCCCCTCCCTTACTCTCCTCTGCTATCCTCCCTTCCCCTCCTCTTTCCCTCCCCTCCCTTCTCCTCTCCTTTTCTCCTCTTCCTTCTCTCCTCCCCTCCCTTCTCCTCTCCTCTTCTCCCCTTCCTTCTTTCCTCCCCTGCCTTCTCTTCTCTCCTCCCCTCCTCTCCCCTCTTCTCCTCCCCTCTCCTCTTCCCTTCCCTCCCTTCCTCTCCTCTTCCCTCCCCTTCCCTCCTCTCTTCCCCTCCCTTCTCCTCTTTTCCTCTGCCTTCTCTTCTCCCCTCCACTCCTCTCCTCCCCCTCCTCTTCCCTTCCTCTCTCCTCTCCTCTCCTTTCCTCTCCCCTCCCCTTCATTTCCCTCCTCTCCTCTCCTTTCTCTCTCCCCCCACCTCTGCTTCCTAGCCACCAGGACATGAACCACTCTGTTCCACACCCCCCTCCCCGTCATGATGGACCAAGGCCTAGGAGCTGGCATCCGAACCGTGTCCTTCTAAGTGGTGGAGGAAAGAGGTCTGAGAGGAGAGCACCTCCCCTTTCCTGGCCCTTTCGCTGGACAGATGCCAGCTGACCGTGTCCACGCTCCGGGCTGGGCATTTCTGTGGCTGAAGCCACGTCCCCCCTCGCAGCCGCAGACAGCATGGGCTCCTGTGATTGGGAGCCCAGCGCCCGGCTGGGGCCTCTGCTCATGGGTCAGGTGAATTTTCATTCTGCCCTTTATGATTGCAGCGGAAAAGCACATGGAACATGAACACGGCCAGCCCTCCGTCGGGTGTGGGCTTGGTGAACGCTGCTGCTGTCTTCCTCCAGGCTCCAGATAGGCTGGACCAGGGACCTGGGCATGGGTGGCGGGTGTGTGTGTGTGTGTGTGTGTGTGTGTGGCAAATCCTGTCTCAGACAGCAGCAGCAACATCAATAAAAAGTGGGAGTAGAACAGGAGGGGACCCCGCAACCAGGGCCCAGTTACAAGCTGAGCTGGGAGCGAAACAGAATCTGATTTGGCTTGGAACCCACCTCTGTCTCTGGCCTAGCCAGGATTACAGGCGGGCACCACTATGCCCAGCCTCTACGGAGGGTTGTATACGGCAGTACTACCCACTGAGGAACCCCTGTATTTTAGTTTATTATTTGTTTTCAGATGTGGACACTGAGCTACAGAGAGGCAAAAGAACTTGACCCCCAGGTCGGGCATGGGGTGGGAATTATGACCTTGAGCATGGTGGCCGCAGAGGCTCCTCCCCCCCAAACTGGTCAGTTGGCTCAACAATGGCCAGAGTTAGAGGAGGGAGGGAGGTGGAGACAATGCCGGCAGGTTTGGAGGAGGTGGGAGTTGTGGGTGGGGTGTGGAGGCTGCGGGCTCGGGGGTGGTGAGCTGGGTAAGGAGCTAATGGGCTAAGCCTCGGAATGCCCATTGTTTGGGGAGAGAATGTGTGCCGGAAGAGCCAGCCACACCTCCCTGCCTGTCCCTGGTCCTGCCCTGGGGTCACAATAGCGGCTGGAGGAAGAGGCGGAATCGGAGGAGCCTCTGCTGGACGGCGGGGTGGCTGGGCGGCTGGAGGGCTGGGCGGCTGGGCGGCTGGAGGGCTGACGGCTGGGCGGCCCTGCCAGAGTGCTCCGGGATGTCTCAGTCCAAGGGTGTCCCGGGCCCGCCCCCCCACCAGGGTTGTGTGTAGCCCTAGGCTCAGAATGGGGGGGGTGAGCTTCGAAATGACAGACTGGTGCTTTGAGCCCCTCCACTTTATAGTACGAATTAGCATCGAGACCCCAAGGCTGATCGCAAGCCATGGCTGCCCTTGGACTGGTACCCAGTCTGTCTTCCACAGCGCAGGCTTCTGACCTGGACATGGGTGGGTGCTGTTTCTGTGGAGTGTTTTTTTTGGGCGGGGCCACACTGCCTGGCAGCTTCTGGCTAGCGTGACCCGTGGTCCTGGGTAGATCCACAGAAAGCAGGCCCCTCAGCTTTCAGCAGGAAAGTTGGGGACAGTGGGACAGTGGGGTCCCCCAGCTCCCAGCTCTGCTGCTCCCCCGGGAGCAGGGAAGCAAGTGCGGGGTGTGTGTGTGTGTGTGTGTGTGTGTGTGAAAGCCGCACCTGACCTACAGAAGGAGCAAGAGTCCTCAGTGGCTTAGCTCTGCCCTCACCTGGAACCGTGGGCGCGGGCAGAGACCGGCGTCGGGTTTGCCTTGTAACGCCCGGCTAGAATAGAGGTGCCAGTGCTCTCTGGCTGAGAGGCCCATCTGCCTTGGCCCTGGCTGTTTGAGAAAGGGATTAGGGAGCTAAATTCTGGGAACACCCAGAGCTGCAGGCAAAGATTTTGTTCATTCTCCCTTTGGGGGGCCTAATGGAATCCACTCTCCTTTGTGACTAGCAAGAGTCTTGGTGGGGGAGGGGAGGAAGGGGAAGGGTGGCGTGTCTTAAGAGTTGTTCAAGGGTTCATTCATTTGTTCACTCATTCACTTACTCATTTACTCAGTCCCACAATCATTTACTCATCCATTCATTCATCACTGGCCCATTCATTCATTCATTCCCCATCCCCAATGTGCCAGCCCTGCAGAGGCTCTGGGAAGGCGGCAGATGAGATCTTCTCTCCTTCACCCCCATGTCCAGAGCAACGTTCCCCTCTTCTGAGCAGCTCCTGAGGATATGAAGAGGAAATAACCAAATGTCTCACTCTAATATTCAGTGTGCTCATTAGTTGTAGAAAAACAATCTTTCCAATGAGTTCTATGTAAAATAGCCCACGCATCTCAAAATATTCACACACACACACACACACACACACACACACACACACACACACACACACACACACACACACACACACACACACACCCCTACATTTCCAAGCCTGCTTTCTTCCTGGTGTGGCACAGCACCTTTGCCTTGGGGCCGTCTGTGGTGGGCTAGCTTTCCAGTCCAGGAGGCCGGCCTGGGGCCGGTCACCTTCCATTCCCTCAGCTGGCCCTCAGCTGGCCCAGGCAAGAGTCTCACCTGAACTCACTGAGGCCCAGCCGGGACACAAAGCCCGGCACACCGAGGAGCCCAGAAGTAGCCGGCGGAGGCTTGCTGGAACCATGATGAAGCCCAGCAGCTCTGATGAGCCCCTTTGGGTATTTTCCCCCCATGATAACTCCCAGCTTGGGGTTAGGAACATTTTAATGTCTCTTTATCTGTTGGGCATTTAGCACTCTTGATTAGAAGAAGAATGCCAGAGAGGAGAGAGCAATAATTCATCAACTGGAGCTCTGCAGCGAGTTGCTGGTATTTCTCATTCTGTCCCCAGGAGGGAAGGTCTCTGATGAAGTAGATGGGGGCAGCGCAGTTCAGAGAGGTGTGGCAACTTGCCCAGGGCCACACAGAGCTCAGGGCCCTCTGCTACAGACCCTGCTTAGACCGTCCTTATGGCTTCAGGGAGATAGGGAGCTGGGGAAAGCATGGGGCTTCACTCCTGGACCAGTTTGGCTCCGCCCATGGAGGTGGGTGGGCGGAGTTAGAGAAAACAGAGCGTCTTTGTTACATCTTAAAGGCAAATATCAAGGAGTCAAGTTTGGGCCAATCAAGGCAAATTTGTTCTGGCCACAGGTGGTTTAGTGGTTTGCCTGGGGTGGGGGTGGGGATACAATGGACATGAACCCCTTCTTCCCCTCCCCCAAACGGCTTAGGTCCTGGTGTCCCGGTGGGTTCACTCTGTTTTGAAAGTCCAGCAGGCACCAAGAAGAAACTCGTTGAATATTCGTTCCAGAAGCTAACGGTGCAGGAGTCCCAGGGCTCCCTCCCCAGTCCTTTGCACATGACTCCTCTGCCCTCTGGAAGCCAGGTCGTAGCCAGGTCATATCTCGTTAGAGCAGAGAAGCAAATCGCTTCAGACTGAGAACCTCATGTTTCCAGGTGGGGGTGGGGAGGGCGTTGGAGTTGGTCCCGGGCTGTCTGTTTTTGAAGAGAGCATGTCTCCAGAAATCGCTGGGGCCCCAAGCAGGTATGTGATCCGCCCCACCCCCTGCCTCGGTATAAGGGCAGGGCTTCCGGCCTCTTGCTCCAGCACCTATGACCAGCAGTTGGTCTGACTTGGATAGATGAGCATACCAAATCCTACTTGGACAAACTGGATTTGTTGAAAATGAGACGCTGGGAAGCTGTCAGAACGGAATGGAAAGACCGGGACAGCTGAGACACAGGCGGATTTGCAAGTTAAAATGTTCCCTGGGATAGCGGCAGGGGAGCCGGACAGACGGAGCCCATTGCTCTTCCTAGAAACAGTCCCTTTCGATCCCCCATGCAAAGCAAGATGGTGCCCGAAGTGGAGGAGTAGGTGAGAGGAGGAACAGAACTGGGAGAGTCTAGGGAAGTTCAGGAGGCCAGAGAAGCCGGATGCAGCACATAGCTGGAGATGGGTATGTGTCCTCCAGCTCGGAAGTCGTCAGGGACAGGCCTGTACTATTCCTTTGGAGTGAGGATCAGTGGAGAGGGCGTGACTGGGTTAAAGAGGTGGTGATGAGCTTGATCTTGGGCATGCTACATGCAAAGGATCTGGGGCACATGCAAAGGAGAACACTAAGACGTTAATGGGTTCCTTGTCTTTAGACCAGGCAAGAGGTCTGGGTTGAATCAAGATTTGAGAGTCACCAGCCGCCAGTCACTGAATAAAGCCATGGGGTGTATGAGGTCTCTCGAAAAGAACAATTCACCTCCCAAAGGGGCCCAGACAGCGGACACAGGACCCTAGAAGAGCACCACAGGGAGCACCATGTTGAGGAGATGGACTCAAGGTAGAAAGACAAAGATCAGTGCCCACGACTCTTGGACATTTCTTGTCTTTGTTTGGTTCTACCCCCACCTCCAGCTCTGCTGCTTTGTTTTCTGAATTATCCTATTACTGATTGCTTGCAGATGGTAAGTGGAGGAGAGGATTCTTGTTTGCATGGTTCCACTTCTCATTTCTGTTTACTGAGACCGTGGCCAGAAATCAGAAGATGGGGAAAAGTGGTGCAGGTGAGGAGGAGAGGCCTGACATCTGCTCTGAGCCCTCCACATGCGCTTCTGAAGGCTTGCTGGGAACCCCGAAACCCTGGATCTTGAAAGGGTTCGAAGATCATTGCTTGCCTTGTTCGTACACTTGGGAAGGAATCTAGCCAATCCTTGTGGTGGGGTCGCACAGAGTAGGTTCGAATCCCAGCCTTGCCATTAGTCCACATCTGTCTTTCCAAGTTTTCTGATCTACAAAAGGACTAACACCAGAGGCTCTTACGTGGTTGTAAGCGAAGAAAAGACCAAGACTTAACATTGTGTACATTTTTAAAGTAAAAGGCAGACCAAGTACAGTAAATGGCACCTTTTCAAGCGACTGCCTGGCCCGTAAACCTCCTTTGAAGAGCAGCAAGTAAGTCGTCCACACCCTGCTGGTGTCACGTGACCCTCCCTGGCTGCACCTGATTGGGCCAGGTGTAAGCTCTGGAACCAAGATGAGCCAATCAGATTCTTTCTTCTAGAATCAAGAGACATCAGCTCTGGCCTGTTGGGAATTGTTGTGTTCTATTTCCATGGTGAAGTCTGGTCTAGAGTGACTTGAACAGTGCCTGCTTTTGCTGTCTTCTCTTGAGGACACAGACTCCTTTCTACATTTGAATTCGCGCCCAACAATGTATCTTCTGTACATTTTCAAAGTGCAGCATCTCCGAGAGTTCCTTGAACGGGAAGATTTTTCTTTTAATTGGCGTCACGTTCTCTGGCACATATTTGTCTTTTTGTTGTTGTTGTTCCTTTCTTCATTGGCATCCATTGTTTGCCTTTCCAGTTTCTCTTGATGTCTGTCTCAAATCTTTCACATATGGTAGCTAGGTCCTTGCATTTGCATTTATGCAAATTTCACTAACAGCATCGTTGACATTCGTTTCTTTCTTTTCTTTTTTTTAAAGCACATTTGTCTTTCCTCCCTTTGACTGCTGTGTGTGTAAAGTGTCACATGGGTTTTACACATGGCTTCACTGCTAGTGTTAAAAAAAAGAGTCACAGGTCCATGGTGGCCAGCCATCTCCCGAATTTGAAGGATGCAGTGACATCGGTCATGCTCCATGTGGGTTTTTTCTACAGCGACTAAAGAGCGAGCAGTGAGGTTTGTATTTCCCTCAATTACATGCAATTAATATGCTGTGGTTACTGAAATCAGAAGCATGGGGGGGGGTCGGGGCTGGTGCTATTTAAGATGCCCTGCACGTTGGGTCTGTTCGGCTAGGACTCCGGCATATGGAGCCGTTGCGTGCTGGAACAAACAGCCACTTCCGTGCCCTAATTGATGCTTGCTTGTTTGTTCCACTAAATTAGCATCTCCTTGAAGGCAGAGACATGCCTTGTTGTTGTTTTTTTCCCCCCCTCGTTGGTTTTGTAGGCTCAGCTTCCCATCCACAAGGCAGCCCAGAGACGGCACCTAGGAGGTCTCTGTTAGAGTGAATGAATGACCTAAGCATCCTACATCCTCGGATCTGTGTGGGGATAGGGTCCCAGCCTAGGAGTCAGGAGACCTGGATTTTACTACCCAGTGTGCTATCGGTGTGAATCCTTTTGTGCTGAAGCCTAAGTTTCTCCCATCTATCCATCTGGGAAGGATGTATTCCGTCTAGTGGTTTAATGTTTCTCCCAATGATACTTGGGAGAGTTTTCCCAAATGCTGCATCTCAGAAAAGGCTCTGGTCAGCTTAGTGTGCCATCTCAAAGGTGATTTTTACTTGAAAGATGTTTAGACACACCCACACCACCCCTGAGATCCACTTCCAGGAGTAAGGGTAGCTGAAGAGGTGGGAGTCGATGAGGGTGGTAGTCAGATGGGGGTAGTAGGAAGACTGCAAGGATAGAGCGATGGATCAAGACCAAGTACGAGCGAGTCACGTAGCATACACCTGTAATCCCAGCACTCAGGAAGCCGAGGCAGGAGCATCGTGAGTTTAAGGCCAATTGGGGCCACACACTGAGACGGTCTCACAAGTAAGCATGTTAACTACTAAGATAATTTGATTTAGGAACAAAACTCAAGTGTGAAGGAGGAATGGCGGGTGTGGCGAATGACGCAGTGGGGTCTGTGTGTCCAACTGGATGGGTCTGGGGGGTTGCAGCTGGAGGCATTGTAGGTCAGGGGATGGGTTGACTTTTCCATGGCTCACGTGGCTCTCATGCGCAGGTGCGGGATCTGCCACACTCCTATGCCTTCTGTCTGTCTGCGTGTGCGTGCAAGCACGTGTGCGAATTCACACACTTGGCCTGCGGTTCTTTGATCCTCGAGCTTGGGCCAGAGAGCTCCTCCCATATGCATTTCAGGATAGATTCATCCCAGGCTTTCCCAATGTGCCATGATGCCCAAATTGCCCAGAGACCACACCCAGAAAGCAGAGTTAGTGCTTAGACGGTGCGTCCCACCGACACCCACTTCCAACAAGACAGTGACTTCAAGGTCAGACCATGGAGGAGAAAGGTGTCTCAAGAGGAGGCTGGGGCGGAGACTGAGCAGGGAAGGCTGAGCCAGAACAGCCTTAGGTCCGGGTTCACTGCCAGCTCAGCTCGGACCCAGGATGAACCAACCAGCAGCCTCTACCTGCCCTGGAGCCCCAGACCCCACGGGCTTCTCGGGGATGGAGCTCAAGGTTAGCCTTCCCAGGGCCTGGCAAAGCTGGACAGGAATCATGACAGGCCAAGTCTCCTAGCTTCTCCACCCCAGCCCAGGGAGTCGTGAGATGAATCAGCCTTCGTCAGGATCAAGCAAAGCAAGGCACGCCCCTCCTGGCTGGGAATGACTGGTGGTTGAGAGCTTGCTCTGGGTTTCATCATCTTGGCTGGCCGGCGGCTCGGAGGGCCAGGTGTGCCGGCCCGTCTCCCCTCTCTATGTCCACCTGGCCGGGCTCTGTCTGGGTTACCTCTTCGAGGCTGCTCCCCTGCCCCTGCGCGTCCAGTGTCCGAGCATGTCAGAAGGCGGGGACCGGGGGAAGGAGGCTACAGGCGAGGTTGGCTTCGACCTGAGTCTGTCTGGACATCTAGAGGAGAACGGAGGTCTGTGGGTCGGACACTTTCTCCCGTCCTTGCCCTCCGGCCCTCACAGTAACTCTCTGAAGTTGGCGTTTGCTTTTGTCTGTGCGTGGGTGGTGGCTGGAGGGCTGGGGCGCAGGGCCTCACACCTGCACTGGTTTTTGTCGCTGCATTGGTTAGTTTTGAGGTAGGGTTTCGCTTCAGGCCTGGGCCAGCCTGGATCGTGATCCTCCTATTTGCACCTCCCCCTGGAACTGGGATTGCAGGCCTGGGCCACCACGCCGGGCTGTCGATTGAGATGGAGTCTCACCAATTCCTCTTAGCCTAGGCTGGCCTCCAACTTCGATCCTCTGACGTCCATATCCCCAAACAGGATAGGGGTGAGACACTGTGCCCTGCCTAGGTTAGGTAACATTTTACCCCTGTTTCTAGAAATGGGAGTCTTCAAAAATATACCTGGAGGGCAGGAGAGGGGGGACTCCAGCGCCCAAAGACGGGTGTCCCACGTGCCCATTGCTTCCTGGGTAAAACCCTCCTCTTTGGGGGGAGACAGCCTCAACTTGGCACCCAGCGGAGCATGGTGAAGGCAGACAGAAACAGGGAGTGGTTCTGGCGCTGGGTTGACTCTCACCAGGACGGTTCCGGCACACTTGGCAAAGCGCTTCTCTCTCTCCTGCGGCAGCCCGGCGTCTGGAAGGCGGATTAACCAGACCGCAAACTGAGTCACGGAGGAATCTTTGCAAGGGTGGAACAATGAGTGTGTCACACAGCATGGGGTCACCCGGTGTGGATACAGAGCCCCTTGTCAGGAGCCGGGGAGCACCCGCTGCAGGTTGGCGGTTCGGGGGAGCCCTGGGAGGTGCTTGGGAATGTGGGTTTGGCGGGGTGATGGCAAGATCTGGGTGCGGTAAGGGAGCGGGGGTCACCTCCGGGCTATTTGAGTGTTGTGGAGTTCAAAGGCTGCTATTGTGGTGTTGGTTTTTCTGGTTCTTTCTTCTCCAAGATGTAAGAAATGCCTCTCAGCTCCAGCTGCCCTCCCACCCCGTCAGGTAGGTTGTCTGGATGTTTCTAGAAGGGAGTTGGGAGAACCAGGAGGAGGTGGGGTTCCTCCTGCCTTTGAAGATGTTGCTTTGGAAACGGCCGCAAACATCAAAGCCCCGTGGAACCGTTTTCCCAGAGTGATTAAGAACTTGTGTGCCCAAACAGCGCCCGCCGCTCCAGAGAACTTTCTGGGTCTGATCTCTGCCTTCACGCCTCGGCAGGGCAGCCCCTTGCCTTCCGCGGTGGTCTGGTCTCTCCTCCTCCATCCCTCCCGCCATGGTGAGCAGGTGTGGCACCAACTTTCCCCAAGGGCCCCTCAGGCCACCCTGGGGTCCCCCCTGGGATTCCAGAGAAGTCTCTGCGGTCTTGCTGCTCATTTGATCGGCACAGCATTGTCTACAGAATCATAAAAACGGATTCTACCCCCTACGAGGCCCCAAACTCACAACTCCTGTGCCTCGATTTTTTTCCCCCCTGAAGATTCTGGTTCCCCAAAGATGTCTGCAGCTGAGCTATTTTCCCGTGGGAACGCGGTAGAGAGGACCCGGATGTAAACCTCCAAGTGCTGAGGGGCATGCATTTCCCATCACACCTTCTCCTCCGTCGCGCTCTCCGGGTATTAAACTACAACAGCCTTGAATATCTATTAACCAGTATCCAGGCTCATAACTTAATACGGCCATGCAATTTCTCCTGGTACCTTGGGGGGACATAATTTATTATTATTTTCTCTCTATCACTCCTACAATGAGGAAATGATTTAATATGCGGAGTAGCGGTCCATTTTATTATGATTTTGGAAGCGGCCGGTTTGCAGGATGTTTAAGATGGTGGCTGCCGTGTCTCACCTGCTTCCAATATCCTTTAGCACTCTGAAAATCTGAAAAGGCTCTGGGCAATATCACCGTGGAGAATGGCTCTGGGACACCCCCCCCCCCCACGCCGGGTGTTCCCAGCACATCTGGGCTCCTGGGGGACGGGCAAACCCATGCCTTCCTCTCCCAGGCCCCCGAATGGTCCATCCGGGAAACCTCCAGGTCTCAGCCTCCGCGCTAGGTTTCATGGGAAACCCCTGCCAGCATCACCAACGTTCAGTGTGGTTTGGGGCGGCATCTTGAACCAATTTTGTCGTGTTCCGTGGGGAATAGAGGTGACACGAAATGCCCAGCGTGCAACCGGCGTTCACGTGGATAGAGGGATTCTCAGCGCCTTGCGGAGAGGTTGATATTCGTATCGTAACCAGTCATGTTCTCATAATATAGGCTCGTGCAGGAAGAACTCTGCTGTCCTCACTTTGTTAAAAAAAAATTAAATAAAAATTAAGCTGAGGCAAATTAGCTTGATACCCTCGTCTATGCTCTAGGCAACAATCGGATGCTGTGTCTCTAGAAGCTTCTTGGAGACCAGTAGCAATGCTGTCTGGCCTTCACTCAGGAGAGTGGCTGACATAGTAAGGAGACAAACTCATCTATTATTATTATTATTATTATTATTCTACTGTGTTAGAGCCATGAGCGGCTGGGTGAAAAGGAAATCTATTTTAAAGAGTTTTCTGGCTTCTTCACGTTGGGACTTTCTCAGCATTTGGGACGGAAGGCTCTGAGACCTGCAGAGAGAGGACGGATTGTCTCGCTGTTGGAGCAGCTGTTTCTCAGATGCGGCTGAGCGTGGGATCACCGCACGGGGGACATCGGGGGAAGCACAGAGCCACCCGGGAACCAAGGGCACCGCGCTTCTCCAGGGAAAGCAGCTTCTGTCTGCCTCCATGGGGGTCTTGCCAGACGGAGATGGATTCCTCGCACCTGCACCACTAGCACCTGGGGCGGGGGCGGGCGCTGAGGTAGGAAGATCACAGGTTCCAAGCCAGCTGGGCTGCGTCGCATCATCCTGTGTCCAAGAACAAAATGAAACAAAGCAAAGATGGATTTCACTAGCACCAGGATGCACGATAGAATGAAAGGCCCCTAAAACAGCAACCACCACAGTGAACTTAACTAAGAAGGAACTTTCCCTTCTGTTCCCTTCTGTAAAAACCATTAGCCGATGCCCTGCAGGGCTCTGGGACACACACACACGTGACTATTCTGCACATTTCCGGGCGCCTTCTATCAGCACCAGGCTGATAAACTCTTTTTTTTTTTTTAATGTTTGGTCCAAGGCTGAGTCTTGAACTCAGTGCCTGGTGGTTTTACTCATTGGCTAGCGCTCTACTGACTGAGCCATGGCCCCAGTCCCCATTTATCCATGCTTTTCATAACCTGCAAGGCCCTTCATCTGAAACCCGGCATAGGGTCTCTTGTAGGCCCAGAGTCGCATGTCTGGGGGAAAGAAGCAACTATTGACCACCTCATGACTTTTTGGTGTTGTTTTGTGTTTGTTTTTTGTCGGTCATGGGGCTTGCACTCAGGGTCTGGGCGCTGTCCCTGAGCTTTTGTACTCAAGGCTAGTGCTCTACCACTTTGACCCACACAGCATCACTCTATGTTTTCTGGTGATTCATGGGTAATAAGGATCTCATGGACCTTCCTGCCTGGGCTGGCTTTGAACCATGATCCTCAGATCTCAGTCTCCTGAGTAGCTAGGATGACAGGTGTGAGCCCTCAGCGCCCAGCTTACCCTCACGACTTTCATATGTCACTCAAGGTGACAGGAAGCCAGGTCTGAGAGGACAACCCTACTGTGATGACCTCATTATTAGAACGGCTCTCTCTCTCTGGGCCAGGGTCCTCTGGCTCTCCTCTGGCCAAGAAGATGGAAGCAGCATTTTGATAAAGGCCTTTTGCAGAGATCTTGTACTCTTCCCCTTTCCATTACCCTCTTTCTCCTGCCTCTCCATTGGGTTTCACCGTGTGAGGAGTTATTGTGAGGAGTGACAGCAGCCTCTTTGTGGCCATGAGGATTAGTCCAGGAAAATATAGATGATGCCCTAATTTTGCCATCACTCACCCCTTCCATCAACCCTGGAGCTGCCTGTGATGGAATGGTTGCCCTCCCCCCTCAGAAAAGTAATCTCCTAATTTAGTCATCTCTCCTCCCACCCACTGGATAGCATCATCATTATTATTTTTCTCCTGGTGACTCCAAAGGCCCTCATTTTTTTTTAATTTTTTTTTATTGTAAAGATACTATACAGAGGGTTACAGTTACATGAGTGAGGTAATGAGTACACTTCCTCTTGAGCATTGTTACCCCCTCCATTGTTTTCCCCCTACCATCCCCTCCCTCCCTCCCTTCCCCAAGCTTCTTTTTTTTTTTTTTTTGATTGTGATTAAGTGATTACTTAATTTCCGGTAATTCACAGTATTGTGGAATAATGATGCTCGTTTAAAGTCACAAGTTCATTCTAACTTTCCTGGAGCAAATTGTCTATCACAGTCTGTAATATATAACGGTGCTCACATGTTATATACCATATATGTGATCAGCAGCATGGGGATATTTGGTAGTGGTTCAACCAGATGAGTGGGAGTTCTTTGTTTCTTAAGTCCTGTTAGTTTTGTCATATCACCTAACATTTTGGATTTATCATCCACTTATCAGGGAGACCATGTACTGTTTGTCTCTTCATTCTTGGCTTACCTCGCTCAACATGATTCCTTCTAGCTCCATCCATTTCCCTGCAAATGCCATTATTTTGTCATTTCTAATGGCTGCATAATATTCCATTGTATATAGATACCACAATTTTTGGATCCATTCATCTGTGGTGGGGCATCTAGGTTGTTTCCATATCCTAGCTATTGCGAACAGTGCTGCAATAAACATGGAGGTGCACGTGTCCTTGTATACTGGTTCCTGTTGTTCAGGGTAGATGCCTAGAAGTGGTATGACTGGGTCGTAAGGGAGGTCAATCTTTAGCTTTCTGAGGACCCTCCAGACTGCTTTCCAAAGTGGTTGTATGAGTGTACATTCCCACCAGCAGTGTAATAGCGTTCCTCGTTCTCCACTTCCCCTCCAGCATTTGTCAAAGGCCCTCATTTTTACTCAAATCCCCACGGGATTTGTCCCCCATGGGACATCAGGTCCCATCCTCGACGTCATCCGGGAGAACATTCTTTCGTCAGCCCCCAACACGGCCCCACAATTCAGACTCGGCAAGGCACATGCCGCCGGCGGGCTGCCTACAACCTGGGGAAGCTTCGAAAGGAGAGAAATCTGCTTCCCATTTGCGCCCCGGCACCTTGCCGGGCGGTGTGGTCGGCAGCTCTGGAGCCGGGAGGCGCTCGGGGCACTGTGTGCGGCGGTGATCCCCGCTCGCTGGCAGGGTGGTACGAGACCCCCCCGGGTCACTCACCACCGGGAGACCGGGAGGCGTGCGGATGCGCTGACTCCGTGCTTGATGATCTCCACAGGAACCCCTGGATGCAACCACCCCATCAGACACCTAAGAAACCTGGCGGGGGGGAGGGCAGTGTTGGGGGGGGCGCTCGCCGGGGTGGGGAATGGCTGGCTGTGTGTAGAGCCGGGGTTCAGTGGGCGGGCGCCCGTGGTGGAAAGGACTGGAGCTCAGGGCTGCAGCCAGGGACAGGAAGTGAGCAAGGTCACAGGAAGGGAACATCCAGGCAGCTGAGTGCGGGGGGGGGGCTGCCCCACTACAGGGAACCTCTGAGTTTTAGATGAAGGGGTGCTGCCCCGGAGATCTGCCACTCCCCCCATGTTCACCCATTTCCTTCTCCGACCTACGCCGAAGTTCACCCCCACATCCCCTGCCTTCACCCTCAGCGTAGATGCCAACTGGGCGTGGGTGCCTCCCTCCCCTGCCCCCGCCATTCACTCTTCTGCATGTGTCGTGTGCTTGGCAGGCTTTGGGGGTTTGGATGTAGGAGGAGGGGAACAGACGCTCCCTGGGGACCGGAGAGGGGCGTTGTTCATGACGGGCCTCTCTAGAAGGCCGTGTTAGCCGTCGGGAGACGACGGGTCAAGTTCTTTCAGGCACGCGCAGCTGCTCGGCCGCTGGGCCCGGGGCTGACCGCTTATAGCTGGGACTGATTCTTTCTCCTTCTTCCGGGGAAAATGGATGTGTTGAGGGAAAATGACGAAACGGCCTATGCAGCCGGGTGACACAACAAAGCCAAGAAACACGACCCTCGGTGGGGCTCTGCGGGCGCCCTGTGCCAGCCTGGCCCGCTGTCCGGAGCAAGGGGAGTCTGGAGCAGAGCTGCAGCCCCGGGGATCTGAGTGGGAATCACACGTTGGCCTCTCATGCCCCCCCCCCAAAAAAAGAAATCATTGCTAGCGTTCCAGGTCCTCCATCGTGTGTTCTTGGGAAAGTAGCTGTCTAGCGATGAGCCAGTCAGGAGCGGGGGAGACCGCACCCCCCTTTGTTTGGCTCTGAAGCGTGGAAGGAGACTTGGTGTCCTTTGTGCGCCTTGACACGCCGGTTCAAGGTAGCTGCGCTGTGGTTGCAAATTTGAGGGACAGAGGATCGTTTTATTGGCTTCCTTCAGTTCATCTCGACCACAGAGCTATAGTGTGCACAGATCAAGAGCTTGGTGCAGGCAGGATTTTAGGGAAATAGATGTGCGTCGATGAGCAGGGAAGTCCTTTAGCATAGCGACTGGGTGCTGGGGACAAGCGCGTAAGAGGAACAATGGCAGCATCCTGTCTGTCATGCGGTAGGGCAGCTAGGGCTGGCAGTCAATCAAATATTTCATGATAGCAGGTAGAAGCTTGCGGGGGGACAAGGAGCTAGTGGCTCATACCTGTCATCCTACCTACTCAAGAGGCTGAGATCAGAGGAGGATCAGGGTTTGAAGCCAGCCCAGAAAGGCTGTGAGACTCTTCTCTCCAATGTACCACCAGAAAACAGGAAGTGGCGCCATGGCTCAAGCGGTAGAGCGCTAGCCTTGAGCAAAAGAGCTGAGGGACAGCGCCCAGGCCCAAGTTCAAGTTCTATGACCAACAACAGCAAAGCAGATAGAACTCACTGGACACTATGTTGGAAATGATCGATACAACCTGTGGGTGGGGCATGGGAGGGAGGGGATGACATTGTCTAAAAAGAAACGTACTCTTTACCTGACTCATGTAACTGTAACTCCTCTGTACATCACCTTTGTAGTAAACATTGACAATAATTCCAAAATACATACAAATTTAAAAAAAAATAGCGGGTAGACAGTATTTTACATGTCTCCAGCACCATAAATTGCTAAGTGTTAGAGGTGAATTATATCCTGGTTCCCTTGATCTGAGCATTACATGTATTCCTGTGTTGATACCACACTGTACACCATAAATGTGTGCCTTTATTATACATTCAAAAAATCAATCCTGTCATGTCATCCTAGCTACTCGGGAGGCAAAGATCACAGGTCAAAGCCAGACTAGGCAGGAAAGCCCATGACACTTTTATCTCCAATTAAGCACCAAAAAAAAGCCAGAAGTGGCGCCGTGGCTCAACCTTGGGCCAAGAAACTTGGGGACAGCACCCAGGCCCCCAGTTCAGTTCAAGCCCCAGGACTGGCACACAAAATGAATAAATAAATAAAAGGAGCAAGTCTGCTACTGGCTGTGGTTGGGAAAAGTACAGATTGCAAGAAGCATGTAAGGATCGCATATGACCCCTCCCTTTGGTTTGTTTCCTGAAGTGTGAGACCCCATCTAAAAAATTAAGTTACGCAAAAAGGGGCTGAACTGTGGCTAAAGTGGCAGAGCCACTGATCCGAGAAGTGGAAGTCTCTGAGTTAAACACTAGTACCACCAAAAGAAAAGGGGGTGGGAAGGAGTAACAATAGGTCTCTTTAGTTTGTCATGTCAGTGATTTTTCTGGATGACCCTGGGCCGTGTGCATAGAGGTCTGGATAACTTAGTTCCCAACAAACATATTGAACCTTACCCAGCCTGACCTGTACACGCTCATTCCCCATCAGAAGTCATAGTGGGAAACCGAAGTTCCTAGGGATTGAGAAATCGACCTAAGGTCAACTGATGAACTAGTGATGACATTAGAATTAAAACTCATAGTGCCAGGCGCCGGTGGCTCACGCCTGTCATCCTAGCTACTCAGGAGGCTGAGATCTGAGGATCACCATTCAAAGCCAGCCCCGGCAGGAAAGTCTGTGAGACTCTTATCTCCAATGAACCACCAGAAAACTGGAAATGGAACTGTGACTCAGAGTGGTAGAGCGCTCCTCTTGAGCCAAAAAAAAAAAAAAAAAAAAAGCTCAGGGACAGGGCTCCAGCCCCTAGTTCAATGCCCCATGACCAAGTATTTTAAATTAAAATTAAACCTCATAGTATCTTAGTTCCAAAGTTATTGTAGTCAAGTGCGTTGAAGAGAGAAATTTCATGAATAGGACAGTATCAGGGCAGGGAACAATAACACATCTACATTCATGTGCACGCACACACATACACACAGAGACACAAACACACGTGCGTGCACACACAGGCACACACCTATACACAGTGCACACATGCTCACACATACACAGGCAGATACACATATATAACATGTCAGTGCCCACACGCACACGCACACACACACGCACACGCACACGCACACACACACAGAAGAAGGTCAAATGGCACCCAGCCCCGCCGGTCGCTGCCGCTTTCCCGTGGGGAT